>NC_135655.1:61722966-62032491 GCF_964188315.1 Podarcis muralis | reverse complement strand
TAACTTCACTGACGATGGAGTCTTGTGCCTTTCATGTGACCTGTGTCTGACTCCAGCCCCTGGCAACATGATGGTTCATGGGTTCTCACAACACACATACACACCCAAGCCAATTTGGGGAGCCATGTGAGGAGAGGGCCCATAGCACAGGGCTTCTATAGATGAGCCTCTTTAGCTGAATCCCACCCACAGTTTTGATTATCAAAAGGCTTTCACAAATGTTTATTTATTTGTTTGTTAAAAGCATTTCTATCCCATTTCCCCTCATAATGATGCCTACTGGAATGAGATTTCTTCCCCAGAATATTTTTGTGGGTTTGCCATCTGTTTACTGTGAATAAGACTGTTTTGTGATTTGGCCTTGAGGCAATGGTGGATTAATGTCAGGGACAGGAGAGGGTTAATGGGACCAGGAGGATTGCTCAAACCTATTGGCCAGGTCTGGGGTTACCTTCCATTTGTTAGGGAAAGGTCTTGTCTAAATGACCTGTAGATGCTTTAATAATAGGCAGGACCTATCGAAACATGTGGAGAAAACATTTTGGATCAGAGAGTTTAATGTGCATCATAAACTTGTTCTAAGTAATGGTTCTAATTTCAAACCGCTGTTACGCTTTTTTCCAAGAAATAACAGACTAGCTGCTGTTTGTTGTCTGCTATGTTTTAATTAACTTTATTAAATGTGAAAAAGCAGTAAAATATATTCTTTTAAAAGAATAGGACATTAGAAGGTTTTGGACAGTTTTGCTTGGGGTGGGGGCATAGCTTTCTTCCCCCATCCAACCTAAGAACTGCGTGTTTGTATGCAGAGAAGTCACTGAATCATTAGAACTTTGGCTTGTGCAACAGAACTCCAACCCCCCCCCCATCCCTTCACAAACCCCAAATTTCCTCAGGGTTTTTCCCAACCCTCCAGAGCAATGTTCCTGGTTTTTATTTTATTGGAGGGGGGACACCAAAACAGCATCTCGGCATTGATTTCTTCCTTGCTCCCCTGTAATTCATAACATTGTCACATTGTGCTTTTCCTCAACTTCTCTCTACATCATTGGCTGTTGCCAAAGGGGGTAAGAGAATGTACAAAGTGATGGCAGCACAACAGAAGGTAACTGAGGCAAGATAACTTTATGATGCACAGGTCAGAATGGGGAGATTTTAGTTTCAAATGCTACATTGCATTGTCATGCTTTTATTTTATGGTCATGCTAGAATAATAACTTTTCAGTATTGAGAGAGTCATTTTGTCCCGTCCCCCCTACCTTTTGATGTAAATGCTTATCTAAGGAGGGAAAGTAGCTCATACCAGAATGTTATTTCATTTTTAATTACTATGAAGTGGATCTGCTGCATCTCAAAACAATCCTTAAAAAGCAAACAGAAACTGGACTGAAGATGATCACACACTAAAAGCATCATGCACACACCAAAAACCTTAGGCCCGGTACGAAAAACCCACCTTGTGATTCTTCCATATGATATTCAGGCAGCAGAGTGGGGCTTAGGCCAATTTGCATTATTCTCGTGATCCATTTCGACAGCTACTTTTGATAGGGCTTGAGAGCTGTCAGCTCATAGCGACAGAGCATGCTGTGTTATCCCACACCTCTTACCTTACTTGGCTGGAATCCATGGTAAATAATCCATAAAGGAAAACAAACAGCCCAACAAGTGCAGCAGGAATG
Organism: Podarcis muralis; assembly: GCF_964188315.1. Lineage (NCBI taxonomy): Eukaryota > Metazoa > Chordata > Lepidosauria > Squamata > Lacertidae > Podarcis > Podarcis muralis. The sequence continues at coordinate 62,030,809 of NC_135655.1, read as the reverse complement.
AGCATCCCAGTATACCATCCCAGCCAAGCGAAATAAAGGCCAATTTTCTCTCCAAAATACCGCCTGCATAAGAAAAAGGTAAATATACAATAAGCTTAAATGTCAAAGTATGGTAATTGAATGCCAATGCCAGCCTTGGCAACACATCATTCACCTTAAGTGGAAGTGGAACTACTCTTCAGTTGGGATGGGATTTGGTTAGAAATGGGTTTGGCAAAGCCTTTTTATTTCAGTTCAACATATAATTTGAAGGCCATTGATTGCATTCAAGGTCAGCTTTCCCAATCTGGTGCTGGCCAGATGTTTTGGACTACAATTTACCTAAGTCCCAGTCAGCTGAGTAATAGTCAGGGGCAATGGGAGTTGTAGTCCAAAACTGGAGTTCATCACAGTGGAAAAGCCTGTTCTGGACCATACATATTTTTAATTTAACACAGTCAGGCACAACTAGAGTCCTGTCTGTTTCAAAAGAATGGCCATTGTAGAGACTCTTGGAGCAGGGAGTATCGTTGCTGTACTTAAAAAGTACATATGGATGCAACACTAAACCATAGTTTAACATGGCATGAACAAAACTCTGCAGCAAAATTGGCCTTGCAAATAGGCAGAGTGAAGTGATCACCTTGGGGCAGCTGATTTTGGTGGTCATAAAAGGAAAGCAAATTGTTAGTTATTATGTTATTACAATTGTATTTTTGTGGGACTTCGTTGCTGAAATGACTTGGCCTTACCTGAGTAGTAGACACCTTGACTTGCTGTTCTGCTCTGGCAGCAAAATGTTTTAGGTCAACCTTGCTCTGTGGTTGTTGTTTTTTCATAGTTTTGCATCTGATTTTTGCTTAACTGCAATTTCTTGTATTGATGTGTTAATGTGAACCATAGTTTGTTTAAAACCTTAACCTTTGGATTTCGAAACTGGCTTGTTTCAAAACAGCAACCCATAGTTTACCATAGTTTTAGCTTGAAACACTAAACTTCAATTAATGGAAAACAGAAGAGAAACTTTCAGCATCCTCCCGAGATGCTACAGGAGGAGAGGGGATGGGGGAAATGCATGAACCATTGGTTTGCTTGGCTTGTTCATGTCACATTAAACAATGGTTTAGCCAGATGTCAAAATGCAGCCAGAGTCTCTGGACATGGCCTAGGCAGTCCTTCCTTCCACACATGCCAATAAGTAGATCTGGTAACACCAGTAGCAGGTGGCATGGTGGGGTGACAGCACTCACCTGACCACTGGGTTGTTGCATGGCTGCTGCTTAACAGAAGGGAGAGGGAAAGGCAGAGGTGGTGGCAAATTTGGCACATTGCAAATGGACTGGGACAACCAATTCAGTGTGATTGCACTACTGTATTTGTGCTATTGTATTTATTTGCAGATGCATGCTAAATTATTATCTTACATTTTCTGAATACAGCATGCATTTCATCAGAACTAAGAAACAAATCAAAGTTTTTTTTAAAAAATCAATTTATACACTACTTAAAGCAGAGATGGAGAACTTTTCTCAGGCTGAGGGCTGGATTCCATCAATCATCCAGAGGGAAAAGTGCATGGCACAATAAATGTCTACCTATATAGGCCAGATTTCAACTGCACAAAAGTCAGAGGTTTATTTTTTTTACATATGCAGGGCCGTCTTACCCATAGGCACTAGGGGTGTGGGGCACCCAGGCACCCAGGGGCACCAGGCCAAGAGTCTGGGGCCTGAGAGTTGAGTCCGGGGAAGAGCCTGCCCATTGGTCAGAGTGCTGCAGTGAGCTCTTCTGCTGTGGGTGGCTCTGCGCTGTGAGTTTGGGGGCGACCGAATGCTGAGGCGGCCGGCCAGCTCCACCCTCCTGTATGCCTGGGACTGGGCAACCTGAGGGGGGGGGGGTGCCGGGTGGATCTTTGCACCACAGCGCCGCATATGCTTAAGACAGCCCTGTACATATATCCCCTCCATCCTAACTAGGAAAGGAAGAGACATTACTACAGTGCAAAGACACATTCCAGTCAGGCAAAACCACTTGAGAGTGTAGAACACTATTGGTGAGGGGTGTAGCCTAAGGACAAGGAGAGTGGCCAAGGGAGTGTGCTAAGGGCCAGATAACAGCGGCACAATAGGATGCATTCAGTCCCTGGAACAGAGGTTACCCCACCAATTTAAAACACTAGGCTGATATAAGGAGACTGTTCACAGCAGAATGTTCATTGGAACGTCATTCAGCCTTCCTCCCTTTTCATGGGACTAAACCGAGTTCTGCAGTATTCTTGGAGTACCTGATCAAATCCAAAGGCTGGTATTTATACCACATTCCCCACCGTGCCCAGCGCTCATATAACAGATGTCGATGATTCTGGGCTCCGTGAGTTTTGATGGGATGCCTGCTCTTGTGACTTCCCTGGAAGACAGATAGTGGAGGAGGGGGGATTGTTATGTGCTTATACAGAAGAAAAGTGTTCTTATGAAGAAATTAAGAAAAATATTAAAACAACATTTCTAATGGAACAGGACAGTTGCTCCATGTATTACTAAACAATACTGAACAGTACAGTCTTGAGCATACTCTGCTCAAGCTGAGGTAATTATAAACATCTCCACAGAAGGAAAACATTATTTTGGAACAAAAACAGAGAGATCCTTCTGGAAGTGCTTTTTCTTGACACCATAGAACTGAAGTACTTTCCAGCTGGAAGATACTGTCCATTATTAATGCAAGTATATGGTGCATTTACGTATAAAGTACACAATTGTTACATTCATCCTCACAATAATTCCCATGTTTAAAAATATTAGAAGGAAAAGCAGTGTGTGTGTGTGTGTGTGTGTGTGTGTGTGTGTGTGCGTGTGCGTGTGTAACATAAAGTTGCTGTATTGTTAATGATATTGCTTGTCTCAATATTGAAATTTAATTATTATTATTTTTTAAAAAATACTTGTTTTTTGCTAGTGCAATGTGGGGCACCCAATTTATGCTGACTGCAGTCCACCCCCACCCTCCTGAGAAGCTGCTCTTGAGGAATGGTGGAAAGTTTTGACTGCAGTTGAGGACTGACAAAAAATGGGGGCCCACTTTATGTGAATGGAAGCACTTCCCACTAGCATAAAGCCATTGCTGAGAACAATTACTATTGCATTTACACGCATATATAATAGCAGCAACAACAGCAATACTACTACTAATAATAATTATGATGTTGATGATGATGTTGGAAAGTCCAAAGGGTTTTTCTTTCTCTCACACATTCAGCTGAATGCACTTAGAATCCTCCCTCTGACTGAGAAACATACACAACAAGGATTCCCCATTACAGTGAGGATTCTAACCATGCTCAGCCCAACATCATCCCCAAAGCTTCCTGCTTGACTTGAAAGGTTGATTTGTCATGGAAGATGCAGGTATGGGACTTTGTGAGTGGAACTTGCCATCCCGCAGGCTGGTGCACTGGGCAGAACGTGACAGCAGTGAGTTGAAATAACATATTCCATTGTTTTATACTAATGTAGAACACCACTTAGGCCCTCTTCCAAGTTTTGGGGTGCATAGAAATGTTGTTAATCAAAAAAATTAATATAATAATATATAATAATATATGCACTATGCTACCTATGACTGGGGATGTGGGTAGCGCTGTGGGTTAAACCACAGAGCCTAGGACTTGCCGATCAGAAGGTCGGCAGTTCGAATCCCCACAACGGGGTGAGCTCCCGTTGCCCGGTCCCTGCTCCTGCCAACCTAGCAGTTCGAAAGCACGTCAAAGTGCAAGTAAATAAATAGGTACCGCTCCGGCGGGAAGGTAAACGGCGTTTCCGTGCGCTGCTCTGGTTCGCCAGAAGCGGCTTAGTCATGCTGGCCACATGACCTGGAAGCTGTACACCGGCTCCCTTGGCCAATAAAGCGAGATGAGCGCCGCAACCCCAGAGTCGGTCATGACTGGACCTAATGGTCAGGGGTCCCTTTACCTTACCTATGACTATCTGCTTTCCAGGAAACAAAATTCCTATTGCCTATGGCATGGACTAGAGAAACTTTTTTCAGCCAGAAGGCCATGTTCCCTTCTGGGCAAACTTACAGGAGTCAAAGGCAAAATCAGACAGAGTAATGAATTCAAATATCACCTTTGTACTGTAGGCTAGCTTCCACACATACACACAGTTCTCTTTATCCTCCATCCAAGAGTTTGAGAGCACATCCCAGCCAGGCAACAAACAAACAAGAAAACCTCAAGAAGAGTGCAAAGCAGAGCCAGGAGGGACGGTGCCTGGGATGGGTGCATGTCCTGGGGCCGGATAAAGGGGCTTGGAGGGCCATATGCAGCATCTGGACCTGAGGCTCCCCCTTGCTTGTGGGTGTTGTGCCTTAGGCTAGAACCTTGTGCTCATGAATAAACATGCTTTGGATGGGTTGCATGCTATGCAACAAATGACATCTAGCGCAACAAAAAACTACACAACGAAGATAGTTTGAAGAAGGGGTCCTCAGAGAAGACTGGCAGAGCGGAGAAACAGAAATACCTGGGAGCAAATTTACATTTCATTTTCGGACTGCAGGAGGTTAATGCAAACTTAGAATGAACATAGAATGAACTCAAAGCACTACTACTTAATCTACCTCGTGAGGTGGAAATGCAGCTTCGTAAGTTCCGTTGTTGAGTAATCTGTTAATGCCTAGGGAATGAAGAAGAAGACAATAACACAACTTAGAAATCAGGTTCCTCAACACAAGTGCTAACATCCAAGTGCTGCTCCAAAATGTGGATTTCGTTAATGTTATTTCTGCATTTCATTTGTGATATTTTTAGTTGGCTGTAAACCACTTAGAGATTTTCTTTGAAATATGAAGTAGTATATAAATTTCCTTATTAAGAATATTTTCTGGCTTTGTTCATGTTGCCACACATGCCCAGCTCCCCCCCCATTTTTCTGTCTGCTTCTTCTTTTTTTCTAGATAGGTTCAGGGGTGGTGGAGGGGCGGCGGGGGCCCTGGGTGTCACCACTGAGGGGGGTGACAAAATGCCGGGTGGCACTCACAGTGGGGCCTGCAGCATGCATGAGCCACACATCTCTACTGAGAGTGATGTGGTGGCTTGGGTGCCCGCAGGCTCCGTGCTGCCCCAAACGGTCCCCCCCCCCAGCTGTAGGACAGCTGAGTGGGAGGAGGCCGACTCCTCAGAGGCCCCATGGAGCGTCCTGCCCCAGCTCACCAACCCCACAGGCAGCTGACCCCACCCCCGCAGGTGGTTGGATTTGCCCCCATGGTTGGCTGGCCCCACCCCTGGGTGTAGGGCACACGTGCCACCCCAGGCGCCCGATTGGCTTGCTCCGCCGCTGGATAGGATTACCCTGCTGACAAGCACCTGGGTATGGAATGAATTGCAACACACACACAGACACAGAGCAATCTTGATGCCATCACACAAAGGCCTCAAGTGGGCCTATTGCACTGTAATATCTTCAATGCACACTTGTGCATATGCTTCAGGGTTTCTGTGTGTGTTTTTGCAGCGTACAAAAACGGAATCCTGATGTGACAGTGTGGTGGCTTTCATGTTCTTCTTTGGCTGGTTGCCAACAGGCCAATCCAGACAGGTTTTTACATTTAAAAGGAAATGTCCAAGGTGTGGGGTTTTTTGGGGGGTGGGGTGGGGTGGGGCAGGCTCGGGCTGCTCTTCTTGTCATGGCTTCTTTCCCTGGCTCTGGCTAGCAGCATTTCGGGCTACCTCTTTTTTTGCTCTTCAAAATATGGCAACCCTAATGCTAGTTCTCCTTAACCTGAAACGATGAACCCATTCAAAAATCATTATATGCAAGGCTAATGGTGTTTCAAGTCAAGTCAGCAAGTTTCTCCAAGCAGATAAAAGCTCTTTGCTCTTCTGCTTCTCATCTGGTCATTTGCTAATATGGTTACTGTCAAAAGCTAGGAGGCGTGGATCAGTTTGCTGCTTGTTGGACTCAAGTCTGAGTTTCAAAGTTCTAGATTTAAAAATGCTGCTAACAATAAACATGCAGCTCCTACACTGGGGCAGAGGATGCTGTCCTTTACACCCCCCCAATGCTCACTTTAGAAGGATCCCCACGGAATCCCCACAGCTTTAGTTGCAGGAGGAACTTTGTTTCCCCCAGTGAGTTGATATATTATTTCCAGTTTCATAATGAAAGTGATGTTGTTTGGTTTGTTTCTTTATTTGTGCTGGCATCTAGCAAAATAAGAACTTGTGGCACAACTGAACGTTTTGGGGGAGGTTTGTGCTCTGTTTTGTTATGGCTGATAAGCAAAACAACTAAATACATTATTTGCATCCCTAATAAAAAATAAGTTCCAAAATAATTATAGTGGGATGGCTATGAAGAAGACTGAGTGCAGAATGAGGAAATTAAAAGAACTGGATGTAGATACCTTGCACAAGTATACAGGTAAGGGGCTCTTCACAAGTGCAAAACACCTTTGGATTCAAGCCTTTATTAACAATCTTTGTTAAATTGGCAACTATTGTTAGTTTTCTGTGAACTTCTAGGGTTGCCATACGTCCGGAAATTCCTGGACATACCCGGAATACTGCAGTCAGAAGCAGCATCTAGGCGGAAATCGGTAAAATGTCCGGGAAAATCTGGATGTGTGGCAACCCATGTTGGCAGCGTCTCTTTTGTTGATTTTCCTTAAAAAAACAGCTGAATTTGTGAATTTGCCCAAAAGCTCAACTACTTTGCCCCCTCCTCCAAAGCTCAACAACTATTTGAAATATGGTAACCCTATATGAAGAATCTTATGGACGCCTCTTCCTCCAGGAGGAATTCAAGTGCATTCCAAAGCTTTAGGTTTGTGTTTTAATGTCAATTAAGGGACTCTGCTGTCTTAGCACAACAAATCTGCTTTTTAGAAATAATTAGGCTGGATCTAAGCACATCAAAGAAGCATTTCCGTTTAAAGCATTGTAAATCTAAACAGGGAAAACAGGTAGAGAAAAACGGGACTGCACATCGCCATCTGGTGGCACAATGTTATATGGCACATACAATGCATATAAATCACTTTTTCTTTACCAGTCCTTAGTCTTTTCATGGTTTGAATAGTGATGGGGAAAGCTATTGAAAAATACAGGATGACTGACAGACTAATTAACGGAAACGAATGTAAACACCCTGCAAGCAAATGAGAATGAATGCTTATTGTCCTGTAACTAACAAATCAGAAGAAATGTTCAATAAAGGCTGGATATAATCTAACATGTGCGTAAGCACTGTGCAAGCAAAACTGGACGAAAGCTTAAGAAAGTGGTCATTTGGAGTGTCCCCAGGTGAAAATTCCATGATGTCTTCTCCAATTGGATGTTATCTATATTTTAGTTTAGATATTCACTCAATAATTTTGGCTGGCAGAGCATATGTTGCTAACGACAAGCAGTCTTAATACCCAAGTGGAATTATACCCATTTTTGATTTCCCATCTTCATACTTCGTTCTCTGCAGCATATGGTGTACTATTCTACTTCTTGTGGAGTTGCTGAAGAAACTGTCTTTGTTGTTTATTGTAAAACTGTTGAAGAGATAGTTGATGTCGATTAATTTTCAAAGCAACTGTCAAAATATCACCATACAATATATCTCACAACGAACGAAATAGCTCCACACATTAAATACAAGCACTGGCACCTGAGCCTTTGATTTTCTGCCATTCAAACGTCTGTCAGTAAACTTCCTTTGCCTTTTGGGTTCGCCTGCTGTCCTGTTTCCACAGCAGTTGCCCTTCCCAATATCACTCCCCAGCTAAGGTTCCCTTCTGCTGTTTCAGCACGCACTTCTTGTGCCAGAAACCTTTGCCTCCCTGGAATGGTTCGGATGCCATATGGTCAATGATGCCCTTTCCATCCCATGATTTTCAAATAATTAACTCCAATGTGGTTCAGAACCTAAGCTTAGGCTGCAATCTTATACCCACTTACCTGGTATTAAGACCCACTGAATTCAGTGGGACTTATCGGTACTTCTGAATAGACACAATTAACATGTTTCTTTAAAAGGCCATGTATTAAGATCTTATTTATATCACTTGAATTGTTCAACTTGTAGTTCGGTCTAGTTAAATGAATACTGAAAAGCAAATCCATGAGTGTCAGGTGACTTCAAATGTTCAAGGATCTCATTTAAAATGTGAGCAACTAAAACCTGAAACATTTTAATTTCTGCAAGTAGTGCAATTCAAGCAATCTTCAAGCTGGTTCTGAGACAATGGCCTTTTCAAATAAGCTTCCAAAACTTTATGTACACAAAACACTATAGGGTATTTTGCTGACCTGCTAATGTCCAATTGGATGGCCCTGCACCACTGAGATTTCCCTCTTGGGTCACAAAATTCATGAATATGAGATTTATGGTTTTAATCAGGAACATTCAATTGTGATTCTCCTTTATGAAACAAAAATGTAGCACTTGTGGTGCTGGCCCTTAGGATTTCAGAGTAGCTCATACATTTTGAACTTAGTATTGTTGCTCTGAGAATACTGCAAAATTACCCTGGAGAAAAGAAAGCCAGTCCAGGGGATGGTACTGGTGCCTGATCCTACGTTGCTAAAGGTCTATCGCTAGAAGATATCACTGAATATAGATGACAGATTTTTTAGAATATAAATACCATTCAGTTTTGACATCAGCCATCTGTTAATGATGATTGATGTTATGTCACCTGCTGAGGAAAAGTGAAATATTAATCAGGGTGCCTTATGAATATATACATATGGGTCCCCCACTTACTGATGTATGCGTGCGCGACTGAAGGGCGCCGTATAGCAATCTGTTTCTTCCAGGTCAGGAAGCGCTTCTTTGTCAAGTTTCATTGGATTTCTGGGCAACCAGCTCTTCAGTTCTCTCATATTCCTCTGCAAACTGGAACATTGGGGGGGGGGGAATTACTTCAATATCTTGCATGTATTTTGCCTAGAGATTTCGCTACATGCTACCCGGCAATGGGAGGGTTGTACTAGAATGGAAAACAAAGAAGATGAAGCCATGTTCTTTATAATGTCCTCCTCTTCAAAAATGAAGAAAAATAGCTGCATAACCAGGGGATAAAAAAGGGATTAAGTGGCACTGCCTACACTAGGAACATAGGAAGTTGCCTTGTAGCAAGTCAGACCGTTGAATCCATCTAACTCACTATTGTCTGCACTGACTGGCAGTGGCTGTCCAGGGTTTCGGGCAGGAGTCTCTCCCAAACCTATCTGGATATGCTGGGGATTCAACAGGAGACACATGTGCTTGCAAGGCAGATGCTCTACCAGTGATGTGTGTTCTTTCCCCCTTGCTCTGGTTGGGGGAAAATGGAATGGAATGGCCCACATGAATGAGTTTAGAGAAGAGATAAGGAATCTCTGCTAGCCCCTGATGTTTTTTCCACTCACAACTCCCTTCTGTGCCAGTCAGCAAATTCAATGGTCAGAGAGTTTGGGAATTGTAGTCCAGAAATATCTGGAGGTTCAGAGCTTCCCTCACATAACTCATGGGTTGCCATTCAGTCTGAGGTGAAATATACAATGAGGCCTCACAAATATAATTGCTGTGTTTCCATTATACCTGTTCACTAAACATCCCACTCCAACCTGTATTCGTAAGCTGCAATAGAATTAATATGTAGGGCCTGTGACAAAAACATTGTAGCAAAATAAAAACAGAGTCATCTGCATTTTACATTCTTTGACTCTATTTGGTTTGTTAGTGAGATGTCTCTCCACAAGACAGGACATTTGACTAGATCTATCCGGGCTCTTCTTGTGGTATTTATTTGAATTATTTCTAGGCCACCCGTTGACCAAAGTCTCTCCTGGGTGGTTTACAAAAATCAATAAAATATACAAATGCAATGCATAAAACAATCTCTCTCCAAATATTGCTCTTCTATTGAGGGCCAAATTACAGGCCTCTTGAAGTGTTATGAAGAGGAACTACAGGTTTGGTCTGCCCTTGTCACCACAGAGCTCCATCAGATGCTCTCATGTTCAGCTGTTGCTGCTGCTTCTGATGTGGAGATGCACAGAGGGAGTTGAGAGAGAAGAGCATCTAGAACGGTGGCCCATCTAGTCCAGCATCTTGTTCCAACAGTGGACAATCAGGAACCGATGGGAAACCTGCAAACATGATCTGAGCTCGAGCCCTCTCCCCTCCTGTGGTTTCTAGCAACTAGTATTCAGAAGCATTGCCATCTCTGACATTGCCATCTCTGAGCAGAGCATAGCTATTGTGGTGAGTAGCCAGTAATAATCTTATCCTCCTTGAATCTGTCTAATCCTCTTTTAAAGCCATCCAAGTTAGTGGCCCTCACTGCCTCCTGTGGGAGTGATTTCCATAGTTTAATTACGTGCTGCACAAAAAGTCCTTTCATCTGTCCTGACTCTTTCAACATTCAGTTTTATTGGACGCCCACAAGTTATGAGAGAGAGGCAGAAAAAACTTTTCTCTACCCACTACCTCCATGTCATGCATAATTTCCTCTCTTACTCACCTTTTCTCGGAACTAAAAACACTCAGGAAGAAAGATTTGGGCAATCTCACCTGCCATTGAACCCAATATGTTTGGACTACATGCAAATTTGGCTTTAGGTGTCATCTCCAGAACATAACTCCTATGTAAGTTGCAGGCTTACTGTATGGTTTTTGAGGTAAGGCAAAGGCCAGAACGGTACACGGTATTCCAAATGCAAGCACACAATTTGGCAGTTTTATTTCCCATTCCTTTCTAATGATCCCCGGCATAGAATTTGCCTTTTTCTCAGCTGCTGCACACTCCGTTGACATCTTGTTGAATGTTACTTTTTTTGATGTAGGTTGCTTATTTTAAAGTTTTGTTTTATTATCACATTTACTATTGCATTAGATTGCTATAAGATGTACATATTTTGTTTCTTCAACTTATAAACCGTCTTGAGTACAGTGGTGCCTCGCAAGACGAAATTAATTCGTTCCGCAAGTTTTGTCGTCTTGCGATTTTTTCCGTCTTGCGAAGCACGGTGTCGGGAAAGTTTTTGAAAAGCTTCAAAAATCACCAAAGTCTTTAAAAACCTCAAAAAAGGCTACCACACCGCGTTCTATGAGTTGCTCCTTGAAGTCAAGTCGCAACTGTATTAACAGTGTTAAGAAAAAGGAAACAAACTTGCAAGACGTTTCCGTCTTGCGAAGCAAGCCCATAGGGAAAATCGTCTTGCGAAGCAGCTCAAAAAACAAAAAACCCTTTCGTCTAGCGAGTTTTTTGTCTTGCGAGGCATTCGTCTTGCGAGGTACCACTGTATTGTAAGATAGAAAGACGGTATACAAATTAAAAATGATGATGATCTTCATCAAGCTATCTCGTTCTTAGTCGGTTGCTGCAAGTTCAGACCCCATGACCATGTATGTGAAATTAAAATTTATTTATTTACTTTGCCCTGACGTGCCGTGCAACACTTTGCACTTGTTTACACTGAATTGCATTTCTGATCTAGTGTCGGGAAAAACACATCCAAGATCAAAGTGCTGGTTGCAGTCACCCAGCAGTGGGAACAATGTGCACATTGTAAAGGGTGGGGGGCAGGGGAGGAATCCAACTCTGTCAGGGGACGTACGCACAGATACCTGCTTCTGCATATATCTTGCCCTTGCTCTCTTGGTATTCAGTGCTGCAGTGTCTGAGTCTGCTGTTTGCTTGAACTCTAGACAGTGCTTTTTAACAGAATGGCTTATTCATCTTTATAAGGTACAACTGGCACATCAGTGCAACAAATAAACAGGTAACACTTCTTTGCTGTAATGGGCCATCACTCTTAATAAATTCACTGGGGGTAATGAAAGAAATAATTTCAAATAATGAGGAGAACACCCCAGAAGCACTGAACCAGGCAAAATTTCCATTTAAATACAAAAGGAATGCAATCTTTCACTAAAATTCAATATCGGGTCCTGAAAGTGATCTTATTTGCATTGGTATGAGATGCAATCTACATATCATTAAAATCTTTTCCAAACCCGTATTGACTTTTAAAAGGCTACATTGCACCCATAGATATTATTGCTCTCTGCATTGCATTTCATACATTATTGCTCATTGCACCGTATGTTTACTTGTAGACTTTATTTCATAGAATGATTCAGGTATGAATGAATGAATTCAGTTTAACCACAAGGTCATAACCATCATTTATATATAAAGAAAACAAAACATAAGAGACCAAAACATGCAATACTGGATGTATTGAAAATAAATAGGACCAAGATAATTGAAATGTGTAAATGGTAACCATAACAACATACTGCATTAATGATTTAACAAAATTAACTCTTGTTTCATTTGCACTGCTGAAAACTGGGCTACAAAATTTCATTATTTGTTTAGAAAGAAATGCAATGTTCTGTTTCACAAAAAACTTAGAAACCTTATGCAGCAAATGGGACATAGATGTTCTTTGGAACATACTCAATTAATTGTCTTGAGCCTTTGCCACTGAGGCTGCAATTCTGCAGACATTTATAAGGGAGTAACCATGAATGTCTTATTGAATTCAACTGAACTTGCTCCCAAGTAGACAGGGTTAGTCCCATTGAACTCTGCTAGGCTTACCTCTGAGCAGACAAACAGAATTTTACTGTTAGTTCTATTCAGTTATTTTTAATAGGAGCGCCATTTTTTAAAAGAATAAGAAATTACAGAGAGCTGATGAGAAAAAAGTATTGGCAGATTTATTTATTATATTACATGGTTTAATGATTCTGTTGTATGTACTATGGTCTCCCTTTTGTAGACTAATAATTAATATTGTTAAATCTTTACCACAAATAGGGGGCTTTATCTCTCCACAGACAATGGGGCAACAGAATGAAATGCTGTGGGGAGGAATCATGAGGGTTGCCTCACTTTGTCTAATGTTAGGGCCAGCCCTGGCTGTGCCTTCCATCTTAATGGGAGAGCCACTCACAGTATTAGTTTTAACACTGGGGAGGATGGGTGTTCCCAGTGGGAAAGGGGCACTCTGTCTGTCCCTCTGTCTTCCCAAAGATATATTTCTTTGCTTTCAGGCAGTGGAAGTAGGAAATGACACTTCTTGAACGCCCTCAAAGGATTTGTACACGTTTGCTTGCACCAAGCCCCATGCCCTTTTGGAGCAAATTTAGGGGTGAATGAGTTTGCAATGCCATAGAATACAGGGCAAAAAAATATTAAAAGCCCTGCTAGGTTCACAAAGCTATATGCATGCTTCTCTTGATCAAGGTCTGTATTCTCAGGTATCTTGAATAGACAGCAGCGTAAATGAAACAACACACATTAAATTAACTTATAAACAAGATGATTAGGGTGGTTTTTTGGTAAACAGAGCAATAACAGAGTTAACATTTAAAATTAAATTAAAATTAAAATTAAAAATTCTCATCAAATCCCTCTTCCCAGCTTTCCCACCTGAATATTTAATGTATCAGTATTCCCACCTTTGCCAACCACCGTGGTCGAATCTTGTAAAGTACAGCTATTTTAGTCAAATTTGCAGTGAAAGTACAAGTTTTTCTTCATTTATTTATTTTTACATTCATGGCTCACTCTTCCTCCCAAAGCAGCCCAGGGCAACAAAAACTGCATATATATATATTTCATTTTTAAAAGGAAGTTAACATTTTAATAATGACATGCAAATGAGTACAAAAGGACACATGATGGAAAATGGTTGCATAATGTATGTGAGTGGAATATGTTCCTGGTGTAAAACATTCAGTATAAGAGGCTACTAATGTCAAATTAGGGATACGGGTGGCGCTGTGGTCTAAACCACTGAGCCTCTTGGGCTTGCCGATCAGAAGGTCGGCGGTTTGAATCCCCACAACGGGGTGACCTCCCGTTGCTCGGTCCCAGCTCCTGCCAACCTAGCAGTTCGAAAGCACACCAAAGAAGTACAAGTAGATAAATAAGTACTGCTCCAGCAGGAAGTAAACAGCGTTTCCATGCACTGCTCTGGTTTCAGGGGTCCCTTACCTTTTTAAAAAATGTCAAATTAGTCACTTTTAAGTCACTTCTCACACTTGTGTTTTAAAGTCAGGGTGCAATTTTTGCAAGTAGGATTTGTGTTACATATACAAATATCAGATGAGAATACCAATATTCACAACTTGAAGGGAAGACCTTCCTAAACTCACTGACTAGAAATATAGTAAGAAAATAAGAAACAGCCCTGTGAGGGCAGAGGGTTGGTCCTGTTAGATATAAAAGGAAAGAACCACAAGCATAGGCAACTCTTTACTGCCTCCCAAGATATCACAAGGAAAGCCCAATCGCCCATGCAGACTGATTTCACTAGTTTATGGCCAAAGTAATAAGATGGTTGTATGGAACACACATTCCAGATCAGCTGTAGTGAGCAGTAGGCTTCCATCATCCCCAAAAGCTGGTGGACATCTTTTCACTTGGTAAACAGTTCATGAATGTTGCCACAACAGTTAAGTCACATGAACTGGCCGTAAGATGAAACAAGGGTACCTGGATTCTCTGGTGAGAAAGTGGTGGAAGGTTGGTTTCAAATTTGGTTGGCTTCTTTATGGTTAAGCCAATTTGGATTATCACTTCACAACAGTGTGTACAGGTTCACCTCAGGGCCAGGCTATCCACACAACCACCAGCCATTTTTGTCAAGATAAATTTGACACCACAAGATGCGGTAAGGACTTAACTTCATGGTGGGTAGGACTATCATTGGCTACTTAGGTATGATTACTATATGATTCCTCCAAGATCAGAGACCTTGTGCCCCTGAATAGTAGCTTCTGGGGATTATGAGCAGGAGAGTGATATTAGGCTAATGTTCTGTTTGTGGGTTTTCCATAGACATCTGGTTGGCCATGGTGACTGCAAAATACTGGACTAAATAGGCCTTTGGTCTGATTCAGCAGGGCTTTTCTTATGTTCTAAAGAATGCTTCAGAAGTATTTATGCAAATGTGCCAAACAGATTAATAGACTAAAACCTGTATGATTAACCAACCTTCTTTAATTGATCACTCAGTGTTTACCTCTTACTTTTCCTTGACTGAGTGTAATATTGCCTCAATCCTTTTCTCCACAGATTTTTTTCTTTTTTAAATGAATGTGAAAGCTTAAAATTCAGAAAGAGTAGCTTGAATATTTCAAAGGGGGCCAGGCCCCATGTGGCTGTGGCTCTGGAACTGAGAAAGGTCAAGGAGAATTTCATCTGACTGTGATTATCCTTTGGGAGTTCTGCTTCACACTGAGAATCAAGAGCTTTATAGAGCAATGTTAACAAAAAGAAGCCACCAGCACACTTAGGCATTGTGATTTCATTATCTGTAAATTTGCCACCACACAGCTCCATTGGAAACAAACTAAACCATAATCAAGGTAAGTAATAGTTGTTAATACAACAGGGATACATCTCCACGTCTGGATGTTTGGGATGGATGGGGGAAACCCTATTACAATTCACATACCATACAAAGCAAACTATATTTTTATGTATCTATGCATGTATTTGTAATGTATTTGATGCAAAGCAGGCACGTGCATGACCGAGGAGAGGAGATAAGCAGTTGTAAATTTACACAATAAAATATTTCAGGGTGTTGCTATTGAATATTCAGATCTGGAGAATGCTTTATCTAATGATGTCTTGGGCTAATTGAGAAACAGACATCCAGGAAGGCTGCAGAGTTCAAACCACCAGTAAGATGATTTCCAGAATGAAAGGAATGGTACTCACCTCAAAATTATGTAACCATTCATGAGAATTATGTAACCTGCAACCATACACAAGAATTTCACCTAACGTTTCCTGTGCCTTTGATCATTTTTGAATGCAATATCTTTTCTCATTAATCGATGGAAAATAGAGAGCACACACACAAAGAGAATTTTTCAGCACAGCACTAAACTCCATGCTTTGTGTACAGAAAAAGGATCTTAGGCAGCAAAACTAAGAAAGATGGTGGGTTGGATCCTGAGAGCCAAGGGCAGAAGGAAGCTGGTTGAAGAAGTCTTTTGCATCCTCTCCTTCCCCTGTTGAGCTTTCTGGAGAGTTGAGGCTCCCTTTTGAATGGTGTGGGAAGGGGAGGGGGCTGCTGGGGGAGGGATGAACTGGCCAAAATTGGATGGAGACATATTGCATGAGTGCTGCTCTGTTCACACCCACTGTTTCCTCCCAATTTTGGGGGTCCCTGGGGAGGCTTTTCTGTGAGCATAGAGGGCTTCAGGTAGGTGTGTGTGTGTGTGTGTGTGTGTGTGTGTGTGTGTGTGTACAGGAAAGTAATTTGCAAGATTCTGCGCCATTCTCAGGATCTGACTCCATGATAGTGTTAAAATAGAGGGTTCCCAAAAGCTCTTTCAGAGTCTTGGATGCCACTAACTTTTTGTAAGAATAATCACACCCCGCATTTTCTTTCTTTCTTTTTTAAAGCAACACCACCACATACACAAACAATCAGCCAAGGTCTACTGCTTCCATTAACTTGATTAAGGTCCTCTGTAATAAATTTACAACTGCTAGGATGGATTGGTTTTAAGCAGGGTGACTATTTGGCAAAATGAAAAGCTACATATCACCCACCAACCTGCCCATGGTTTTGCTCCTCCAGTCAGTGTAATAACATTTTTTCCTGTAAGAATAGCAGAAATAATCTGAGAACAGTCGCATACAAAGGAGAAGGAAGCAGACTTAGGAAACAGACCATAGTGTTTTGTCACAAGCAGCTTTACAGAATAAAGGTGCAACAAATCACAGTTCTAAAGGCAATCAAATATCTTTAAAACCATTAACTTGGAAAACCTTGGCTAAGATTATAGTACATGACGATAGTATAGTTAGCTACTTTAAAGATTTAACATGCACTAAGAAGTTACAGCTTCAGAAAGCCCAGAGACTATAGATCTTTCCCCATTCATTTGCACACTGATTTCTTAATGTTATTGTCATTATATCAGCTGATATTTTGCACACAACTGTGGACAGCAGATGGCTGTATGAAGGAACTGGAAATGATTGCTTTTCTATTTCAATATTTTTTTGCTACCCTTAAATGACTACAGTAATGCCTGAGTTTGGTTTTTTTTTTTTAAAAAGTCATGCAATTATCTCCGCAATTTTCACTGAGGATATATATATAGAGAGAGGGGGGGAGGGGGAGAGAGAGAGAGAAAGCTATTCATGAGGCACACTGTAAACACAAACTGCATAGTTTCTTTGTAATATTGGAATTCCGCCTTATACTAATATATATATATATATATATATATATATATAACCCCCACTGATGCTGCTACTTAGCTGGAAGGATGGACAAAGTCTAGCAGAATTCAAATCATAGATTTTATTTAGACCAAATCACACTTGAAAATAAGCACTTACAAAAATGACAGATGGATTTCATCCAATATGCTTTTCATAGAATAAACTGATTGGAATTAATGACTAACTTCAGTCAATTAATCGAAGTCGGTCTACTCTGAGTACAACCAAGTTGGATAGCCTAATGTGTATTTTTAATTTAATTATGTTTTAACTGGGGGCTTTTAAAACTTTTTATTTTATGAGATTTTATACAGTTTTGCTGTGGTATTGATTATTATGCCGATCAGTTATTTTCTATTTGGATTTCATTGCTTGCTACCTTATGTGGGGTGTTTTTTTTTAAAAAAATCTAAAGATGGAATATAAATGTAACAGACAGAGGGCTCTCATCTAACTTGAACTCTGTGGTCAGACTAGCTGCCAGTGAAGACTGATGCCCTAGTCTGTGAGACCCATCTCTGCACAGCAGAGCTGAGAAGGGGGGTTTTGTACATTGGGAAGGAAGAGACAGTACTACCTCTTCCTATCTTTCTTTTTGTCATCCTATGAGCCATTTATCAGCCAAGAACAGCAACTCAATCGTGCAACACTCTTCCCCAGAAATAAGCAGCTTTAATGGCAAGTGAAGCAAGGCAGACCATCTCTTCTTGACAAATAACATCTGCTCAGTTTAATTTAATCTGTATCCCAGTTCCCATCCTTCCTACAGAGAGTTCTCCAGTTTAGCTTGCAAAAGGCACTTGCATCTGTGCCATTTCCTGGCTTGGTCCATTGGACCAGGCTATCAAATTAGAGATAAGGAGATGGGCGAGGGCAACTAGCAATTCAGGTGGCCTGCAGCTGTCTGAACAATCTCAAGATGACTTGGAAACCTGTTGCTTCTCAGCTCTGGTCCTGAATGAACTTCTTTCCTATCCCTGCTGGTGTAATGGGCATGGAATCTGTCACCCCGGTGGTGTAGAAAGAGGTGTGTAGTGGATGCAGTCTGCCCTGGGTGTCATCATTGAGGGGGGTGACAAAATGGCAAAAATATGAGTTTAAAATAAAGAATGGGGGGTAGGCCCTCATGAAACTTTTAAATTCAGTCAACAAACACAACAAAATGCGGCTGGCACTGGGCGCCACACTGCAGGGGCCAGCACTTACTGTGGGGTCTGCAGCCTGCCTGAGCCACACGTCTCTCCTGGGAGTGATGTGGTGGCTTGGGTGGCTGCAGGTTCTACGCTGCCTGAAACAGAGCGTGGGGCTTTCATCTTCCCACCACCTCTCAGCCACCCTACAGCTGAGGGGGAGGTGGCGGAGAGGCTTTGCACAGTGCACCCTGACCTGGTTTGCCCTGCCCCCATGGGGACTCACTCTGCTCCCAGGTGCAGGGCGCCTGCACAACCCCAGGCACCCGAGCGGTTAGCTATGCCGTTGTGTCACACACAGTATTTTCCTTCTCAGACCCTATACTGATGTGAAGAAGGAGCAGAAGAAGCCATTCTGCAGGCACAACCACCGTGTCACACTGTTATCTTCACCTCCTGGCAATGTCCACACAGCTGTCTGATGTGGGGAGGCCTTCGTGTGTAGCGTTCTATATGTGTAAGCTGCTGTATGGTTTTGAATTCTGAGTGCACAGGGAATTCAGATCGCATAGAAGTCCATCTGCATAGGCCCTCATTCTTCAGCTGCTCAAGGCATGGATGTTAAGGAGTTGGGCCAGGAAATCAGGTGTGGGGCCAGCAGCATAGCTTCAGCCCCTTCTCATGAATAGGATAATGCTGGTCTGAATCATGGTTGCACAGATATAGTCACCAAAGGCTTTTGATGCACAAAGGTGGGAATAGCAGAAGGTTGGAAGAAAATAGGAGGGGGGGAAAGGAGGAAGGAAGAAGAAGAAGCAGAAGAAGGCAACTGTAGCAAGAGCAAGGAGGAAGAATCAGAAGTAGCAGGAAGTCATTGTTCTAAACTGATTTAAATGCAACATTTTTATATTGTTGTAATGTGCCTTGGAATCTTATGGTGGACAGGTTGGAAATCCATTAGCCCAAACAAACAAATCTCCCTACAGTTCAAAACATGGGCTAATAGTCTCTTTGACGCAAAGGCAACAAGTCGTTGTATTGTGAATGTCTCATTTTCCATATGTAAGAAGAAAAATAGCTACGTGATGGGAAATTCTCAGATAACACCATAGCACGGTCTTCATTTTGACTGCTGTCCTTAGGGGTGTTCAGATCACCCCCTCCGTGCAGACATCTAAGATGTGAAAGGGACGGTAGACCATGCCTGATAGCCTTGTTCCTGACATCCTGCACCCTGAGGGCAGCACTTCCAATGACCGTGCATCCAGGCTGACATTTGAAGGTGGATTGGGATTCTTGACTGTGTACAGGAGCCGACATGGATGCATCCTCCCAGGAGGTCAGAGCGGTGCACAGTTTCAAAACACCCTGGGAGAAAGACTAATCCAAGGTCACACAGTGAGTTGTACAAGCTCTTAAGCGCGGACAGCTTTTAAAGCATAAAAGCTGCTGGATTAGTCACCAAAGTGTTACTTTTTGTGCTCTTCCATATGCATGAAACAGCTCACATTGTACAAAAAGTTCCTCATAGATCAAAGCAGGAAAGACTTCTAAGAGCAAGCCCTGCATTCAGACACTTTCATTGTGAGTTTCCTTGTTTTACTTTTGTTCCCATTCTCCCATTGCTGAAGTAAATATGATAAAAATACCAAATTGTTTACAGGATTGCTGACGACCATTGTAGTCACTTGCTGAAAATGATTTGCTGTCTTTTTTGAACTGATGGCTCATTTTCTGACAATTGGTCTAATCCATAACCCATTCAGTTCTGGAAGAATCACACTGAGTTTAATACTACTGCTCAGGAGTAAATGGGCTCTGGACTGCAGCCAATCTGCTTGAGTCAGCAGCTATAACTATCCTGCTTTGCTCCCTAGGGATTAAACTGGATTAAATGGGAGCAGGGGAAGCAGTTTGGGTTATTTAACTTTCAGAAGCTTGTAGCTAAAGAGAGTTTTGCATGTGATGATCCTAGAGGGCCGAATGAAAACGTGTCATCTTCCTTATTCGTCTGGTAGTGCAAAGTCATCAGATCCAAGGCGGAAACTTGAATTCAAGTTGTGCAGGCTTTATGTGAATCTATAATCATTGCAAGTGACAGAGGAATGTGGAAAACAGTCAGTTTGGCTTCTATTTCCTCTGCTGATTGTCACATCTGGATAATAGGAACAGCATTTCTAGTAGCCCTCACACAGCCTATGCCTTCAATAGGTGTAATGGGGGTTTCCATCGTGGAGGAGGGAGTCCTCTGCCAATTCTAGCTCCCTCCTAGAATGCAGATAATGGATTCCTTAGTGTTTGATTTGTTGCCATAATAGGTAGGGCCTATTTTCTGTGGACATGGAAGGATAGAGATGGAAGCAGAAAGTGGTGACTCGCTTTTGGTGCTGACCAGCTTGTTGAAGCTCTAACATGTTGCAGATTCACAACCCCACTGGGGTCCTTAACTTTGAAGAAGAGGCATATGTGTAAACAGCTGTACACTGGAGTAACTTTAAGAACTGGTGCCTGAACTTGGTTTTACACTTCCTCTTTGTTTCCTTTTGTGTTGTGTTTTTCGGAGGTTCTAAGCCCGAGTGCAGGAAAGCCTTTTTGACCGAACAGCAGAGTAGATAAATAAGTACTTAGGGCCCTTTCTCATTGTCGCCAAATTCACAGCCTCTGAAGACGGGGCATGGTTAACAATCTTATCAGTTTTGAGATGTGTGTGGCCAGTGTTGCATGATTTCCTTACACACACACAAACACACAGTGTAAGCATGGGGAAGAATGTCTGTACACCTTGTTTAGTATTAATTCCTACTGAAATTCATGGGAATTAAATTAGCCACGACAAACAACTAGACTAGCGCTATCTTGCAATGCAATCAATACTTCACCCAGTTTTTAAAAAATGGTGGACTGAGATCTTTCCATGTGTCTGAAAACTTGGAGTATTCAAAGACTGGTCACCTATCCCAGCCACACACAAAGTTTCATTATGTCAGTTATCAGAACAAATAATGATCTGAATCCACCTCTAGAGATCTAACAGTAGAAAGACTCTATTCCTAAAACTATTGATGCCCTTGCAAATATTAATTAATATTTCATTTATGTTCCATCTTTTCTCCAAGGAGCTCAAGATTCTTTCTCCCTCCCTCTATTTTATCCTCAGAACAATCTTATGAGATAGGCTGACAGACAGTGACAGGCCCAATGTCACTCAGTGAGCTTCATAGCAGTGCAGATTAGAACCCCGGTCTACCAGATTTTAGTCCAACACTCTAACCATTGCCACACCTTCTCTGAGTTAATAAAATAACTGTGATCACTGTAACTTTGCATGCAGTTGTATCGCATATTTCTAGAAAACAACCATATATTCAAGAAAACTTATGGAAGCACGACCGTAATTTTTTAAAAAAAAAATCTAGGAAAGCATATTTCATTAATACATGCATTAAAAAAAATGGTTAAGTAAATTTTTTAAAAAATGAAATATTTCATATTACCGGAAAGGCATCCTGATGCTCATTCTTTCAGCGTATTTGCACAATGTATCCCAAGGACAATGAATTTTAACAAACATAATATCATGGTTTGTAACAGCTGGCTGAAAAAGTAACCAAATAGAATTGATTAATGTTCTAAATCCAGGTGGGCACTGACTTTTGTGTCAAACTTGGCCTTTAAGTTTGATCCCTGTGGTTATGGAAATTTCAGCTTGTCATGCACTGCAGCTGGGACTAAACACAGCTGTCTGAAAGGAAGAGGTCAGCTGTCTTATCTAAGCCATCTTCAAGGATGAGGCCATTAGTGTCTTGAGAACAAGGCTCACCTGTGGAAGGACTACGGCCAGCCCTCTCTTATTGTAGGCAGATGTAACATATGAGCCGGACCCCTTCCAGAAATTCCTTTTGCAGTGCTTATGTCCTCCTGCCCCCCACTGAATGTCTCTGCATGCTTCTATGGGTTCTTAGCAATCCACTGTTCCACAGAAGTGGTTTTGACGTCATGTGGAAGCTCAAATATAATGCGGATCTTAATGTGGAACTGAAAACAGAATAAACTGCCGTGCGAACACAGCCTCAGATGGCACTAAAGATGTGGTTCTTCTATTCAGAAAAAGTCTCTGCAGAAAGGTGGAAAATGTAACATACCTCTCTTTCTAACATCAGTCCTTCTGCCCGAAGGTTCTTTTCAAAAGTGCTCCGTTTCTCTATTTGTAGACTGGACTTTTTATAGACCAAAATGTAATCAATACGTTTTTTGCCATCCTTGAAGAAGAGACCTGATGTTGCTAGGGCGCTCATGTCATTCTGAAAGAAAAATAAAGACAAAAAGTGGGGATGGGTGGGGGTGGGGGGATATTTAAACACAGTATCATAGTCCAGAAGATTTTTCTTAAGGAATGCTATGGGCATGGATGAGTGACATGAGAAATTCACTTTGCCCAGATGGTAAAATTAAGCCCTGATGGCCAAACCTAGAAGACTTTTTTTAAAGAATCCTGTAGACAAAAACACACACAAATTTATGGAATTTTGAGTGGGCACTGAAAACTCACAGAAAAAGGGGGTACTTTTATGGCATGATATAACTGTAGAGTTCAAAGGGCATTTGGGAGTTATTTGGTCCCAATCCCCACTCAATGCAGGATTTGCGATGCAGGGTGCAACCACAGTATCACTGATGGATTTTGACAATGGTGTAAACAAAGTAAAACCAAATAGACTGTTCTGGCAGTGAGAGCTGGGAGAGAACTCACAGAAGACAGATGGGCTTTTTAGGGAATTGTCCAATAATTTTTAAAATTATTCTTACTATTACTATTACAAGTACGATTTTTTTTTCTAAAAAGGTTTGCTGCAGCTCATTATGAAATGAACAAAAGAATGCTAAATATGTTTACTCTGAAATAAATCTAACTGAGTTCCATGGTACTTACTCCTTTGTAAGTGTGCATAAGCTTGCAGCCCCATTTGTCTTTTGCATAGTGATACATATCCATTTCTGTTTTAACTAACAAGGCTCAGTGGCTGGAACAGTTTAGGTAGTAGCAGAAGGCAGTCACTCCTCATTACTATTACAGAATAGAGCTGCCAAATATATTTAATAGCCCATGATGTCTCTTAATATATGCAAGTTCCTAGCAATAGGTCTATATTTTATGCCTAAGTGCATATCATGTAACAGTCTGGTCTCTACGCCATGCTCTCTAAAAGCTTATGAAACCAAAAGTCACAGTGCAGTCCAAGAATTGTCAAATATAAAGACTAGAAACACTAATATTAGTACTAGCTGCTGATCAGGCTATGGGCACTGCAGTCCTAAGCATGTAAATTCCATTGGAAATTAACTCAGTGGGCCTTAACTCTTTGGCAAGTGTGCATAGAGCAACCACCTCGATTTTACATTTCTTGCCTACCCATTTTTAACTGTACATTACATCTCTTGCCCTAAACAATGAAACAACTCTTTGGTTTCTAAAAAAACCCATGTATCTAGAGGTGCTTGAAAAACACAGTTTGAAGAAGCTGAATGTTAGAAGATTTAGGACAGATGAAAGAAAGTACTTTATGCAGTGCAGAGCCAAATATTGGAGCTCGTTCCCCATGGAGGCAGTGATGGCCACCAACTTGGATGGTTGGTGGTTTGGACAAATTCATGGAGGAGAGGGCTTACGATTGCTACCAGACATGATGGCTGAGTTCTACCTCCACAGTTGGAGACAGCAATGTTTCTGAATACCAGCTGCTGGTATTCAGAGAGAGAAGAGGGCTCTTGTGCTGATGTTCTGCTCCCTGGTTTCCCACAGGCATCTGGTTGGCCACTGTGAGAACAGAATGCTGGACTAGATAGGCCTGAACCAGCAGGCTATTCGTATGTTCTTAAGGTCTTTGTGAATTTCTGTACAAACTTGACTTGAGCCACACCTTCCAGACGAATGTTGCAAATGGAAACATAGAAGAAGAGTTTGGATTTGATATTCCGCCTTTCACTCCCTTTTCATGAGTCTCAAAGTGGCTAACATTCTCCTTTCCCTTCCTCCCCCACAACAAACACTCTGTGAGGTGAGTGGGGCTGAGAGACTTCAAAGAAGTGTGACTGGCCCAAGGTCACCCAGCAGCTGCATGTGGAGGAGCGGAGACGCGAACCCGGTTCCCCAGATTACAAGACTACCACTCTTAACCACTATACCACACTGGTTATTATTCATAGTTATTATTCAACATAGTTATTATTCAGATAAAAAAATCAAGAAACATGCATATTGAATTGAGTGGGAATAAGTTTACATATACACATTTTATAGAAAAACTGCATCCAGAAGTACGTCTTTCAATTTCATGCATACTTCTTTCCATTGCAGATTAATGTGAAAATATGCCCATGCAGAATTAGTTGTGTTTGTTACGCTCAGTTTTAGTGTTTATACTATTTTGGTACGTCGCTTTAGGTCATTCCTCCTCCTCCTCCTCCTCCTCCTCCTTCTTCCACTACTACTACTACTACTACTAATAACAATAATGTTCACATGTTTCCAAGCTCTTCAGAAATATTCACTGCCCTTTGTATGAGGTATTAACAACAGCAAGTCACTGCAACTCTGTAGGGAAAATCACATACAGTGTTTGGAATATATCAAGGACGGGCAAGGACACTGATTCAGCACCCATCGTATACAGCTGCTGCTGATATAACTCCTATAAAGCTTTACTGCAAATTCAGTTGGCCTTTGCACAGTAAAACATCAGGGAGCTATAAGCACCACTAATAAATAAATCCTCTTTCTTAAAACAGTGTCTGGCCTACAAATAAAGGAGAAGGGGGTTAGTGGCTCTCTCTCTTTTGCTTCAAACTTCATTTATATATTTCATATTAACTGCAATGTTGATGATACTGAGGTATATTCTACCTTAGCAGTCTGAAGTGAACAGCAGATTAGGAATTCATTGCACTTTTAAAACAGATTGCTATCTTGTTTCTTGATACCAGTAAGCTTTTTAAATATATACCTATCAGTATAACATGCATCAATAGCTAAGGATTGTATCCGTCCTCCATAAACAAAGAGTGCAGTAGAGCTCTTTAACAGCACACCCTCCATTGTTTCTCCGATGAAAAGGGGGAAATCCTATTCAACAACAACAATTTTCCTGTTTATATACCCTGCTCATCTGACTGGGTTGGCCCAGCCACTTTGGGTGGCTTCCAACATATATAAAAACATAATCAAACATTAAACATTAAAAAAACCCACCTCCCTATATAGGGCTGCCTTCAGATGGCTTGAGGGTTGGATAACGCCACACCCTCCAACATTTCTCCAATGAAAACAGGGAGGTCTTACCATACCTTCCAACATTTCACTGTTGAAAATAGGGACATCCTAAGGAAAGACGGGACATTCTAGGATCAAATCAGAAACTAGGATGGCTTCTGTAAATCTGAGACTGTCCCTGGAAAATTAGGACACTTTAAGGGACTGTAACAGTGAGTGTGGATGAAATATGGTAAAATTGTTTGTTTCAGAAAGTGCTTCACCCAGAGCTATGTGTTTGGATTAGAGCAAGGCCAAAACTAAGCAAACAAGTGGGACTGCTACTAAAATGTTTACTGCTTATGGTGACAGCCAGTTATGCCATCTTGTATGATACTTCATTCATTATAGTTCATTATAGAAAGGTGATGTTATTGGGAATGGTACTATATCACCTGTATCAAGATCTACACTCAGGGAATGATTTTGCTGTTAGCATATAGGATGCATCCTTAAATGTGCATCAGTTGTAACTCTAAGGCTAGTCAGTGGTTCCTGCCCCCTGCTTTTCCTCATCTCCCTCTTATGGTCCCACTTTTCAGTTGTACTCCAATTGAACTATATCATATGGAACAATAAAATTTATTGAGCAACGTGGTGCATCAGTCCCCCCCAAGGCTCCCATTAATAGCTAGCAATAAAAATAGTCATAATCTAAATGGAAAAGTATTCAAATGAGTTCAGTGAGAGGGATTTAAAAACAAGCTGAACTTTATGACTGCCATTTTAAACACACTAATTAGGATGTGAACCAGAAGCATCACATCCAGTGGGGCAGACCCACTGTGTTAGCTTCCCAGCAGCAAGGTTGCTACCACTTACTGGGAAGCAGAGGAGCAAGGCAATGCAAAGGTTGGCAAAGTGTGGCCACACCAGTGAGTGTGGCAGATTGGCCTGTAAAGTTTAAGCTTCATTTATTTGCCCAGAGATATGAATCAACATGTGATTCTTAAAGTAGCCTCATTTTCAGTGGTATCGTTCTCAAACGCTGACCACTGAATTGATGGGCGGTAGAGGTACACTAAATTAAGTCATGTGATGGTTTTGTAAGTCACATTTATGTACAGTGGTACCTCGGGTTACATACGCTTCAGGTTACATATGCTTCAGGTTACAGACTCCACTAACCCAGAAATAGTACCTCGGGTTAAGAACTTTACCTCAGGATGAGAACAGAAATCGTGTGGCGGCGGCATGGCAGCAGTGGGAGGCCCCATTAGCTAAAATGGTGCTTCAGGTTAAGAACAGTTTCAGGTTAAGAACGGACCTCCGGAACGAATTAAGTACTTAACCCGAGGTACCACTGTACTGCATAGTATCTTTGTAGATCTCTTTAGTCCCTCCGATGCATTGTAAGGCGTTTCTTTGCAGTACAGAAAATTTTAATTTGATTGGGTTAGAGGTTATTTGGAACAGAAGACCATGACAGCCTCAAATAGCACAGCTGTCAACTCTTTCTCACAGCGAACCACCTCTGTTATGCGAACCTCTTCTTCTTCTATCTTTTTCTTTTTGTAAATTTCCTTCTTTTCATTCTTAAAGATGCCCTTCTCCAGCATTGTACCACACATCTCTCCCCCACCCTTTTAAGTGCATCATAATATACACTATTCTTGCAACCCAGTTATTCCTGGCTGTTAGTTGAGGGTGAGATATTGTATGGCTGATGCTGAATCAAGGTAGCACAAGTGTTACATTAAGGGGAAAGCAATGTATTTAGTCATTGGGAAAGGCCTTTATTTGGCTTCCAAAATGTCAACACTGCAGAACACTTGCTAACAAAAGGTATTGAATATAGTAAAATGTACACACCACCTGAACTAGCATGACATTTGCAGAATTCCTATTCTTTTTGTAAGAGGTAAGAGCAATATCATTGCTGTTATAAAAATCAATCCTTTTTTGTTCCACACTCCTGACTGAACATTAATCCTAATAGAAAAGTTACATCCAATGCATAGTAAAAGAATGAAAGAAAAAATGACCAATATATCAAAGGTCCACTTCGTAGATAAGATTCCTACAGCTTTGATATGCCTTTGGCTCTTTATTGATCAAGTGGACTTTCTTGGATATGCTTCATGTCAGATAGGGAGGAAAAATAGCAAGTGGCAGGGTGGTTGCAGCATTAGAATAGAATAGAATAGAATAGATTCTTTATTGTCATTACACAAGTGCAACATTGCACAAGTGCAACGAAATTGGATGCCATCCCTTAAAAACAACAAAAGCAAAACAACAACAACAACCAAACAAACCACATTCCAGCCACACCCACACCAACACCCATCAAACTCCCAGGTCACACTATCGAGTTACAGCATTCAAAAAGGCCACAGCTCTTGGATAGAAACTGTTTTTCAGTCTATTTGTCCTTGACTTGATGTTTCTATATCTCCTGCCAGAAGGCAGTAGTGCAAACAGACTGTGTCCCGGGTGAGATGAATCCTGCAGGATGTTGTTTGCTTTCCTAAGACAACGGGAACCGTACAGTTCTTCCAAAGATGGGAGAGGATGACCAATAATCCTTTGGGCTGTGGTTATGACCTTCTGGAGCACCTTCCTCTCCCTAGCTGTACAACTGGAGAACCAAGCACAAATACAGTATGTAAGAATGCTCTCTATGGAGCCTCGGTAGAAGGACACCAGCAGTCTCTCACTCAGATTGTTCTTCTTCAAAAGTCTGAGGAAATAAATTCTCTGCTGGGCCTTCTTCACCAGAGCAGTGGTATTTGCGCTCCAAGTCATGCCCTGATCAATAGTTACTCCCAAAAACCTGAATTCCGCCACCCTCTCCACCCGTTCCCCGTTGATATACAAGGGCTGAATGTCCGCCTTTTTTTTCCTGTAATCCACCACCAATTCCTTGGTCTTAGCCGTATTAAGAGCCAGATTGTTCTCTCCACACCAAACACAGAGCCGCTCCACCTCGTCCCGATAGGCGGACTCATCCCCTCCTGAAATGAGCCCTACCACCGTAGTGTCATCAGCAAACTTGATGATTTTGTTGCTGGAATAGATGGCTGTACAGTCATACGTATAGAGAGCATAGAGCAGGGGACTCAACACACAACCCTGTGGTGAGCCGGTGTTAAGGCTAAGGGCTGTGGACATATGTGACCCTACTCTAACCCTCTAACCCTAACCCAACATAGAAGACCTATGTTGCTGAGGTTCTCTTTATTATAACTTATTGATCGAAATACCAGCATTCCTGTTATATGTGATAATGAACTCAATAACAGAATCTGCAACTGGTGTTCTCAGATAGCCTTTTAGCCTGTACTACCATGTAATCAAATGCAACATTAAATCCATTTTCCTGGTATATTTTAGCTATGCTAAGACATCACTGGTTGGACAGCAGCCAGGCAAGTAATTTGTAAGTTTCATGCAAGGCACTAATTTGAAACAAAGGATGGACAGATATTGCCACCTGGGCGATTAATCAAAGTCTCTACAAACTGACTTCAGACTTCGCACTGCTGTCTGCAGTGTCCCAGACTGAAGGCGATATTCTAAATCATGCTTAATTTCTAAATCCATAGGTACAGGACCCTCTGGCCTAACTAATCCCGAGTTGCTGAAAACAGATGTGTGGCATACTGCTTGTCATGGCTCAGCAATGAGATGAATAAATATGTTAATCTTTGGTAGACCATCAATTTAGGAGGAAAATCATATAGAGCATGGTGTCAAAAGAGTTGTTTAGGAATATGTTTGCCTGTCATGCTTCAGGATCTGATCCCGTGTTTTGTGAGTGTTTTCTGCAGAACAATGGATGATTGGTGAATTGATTTGGTACTAAGGAAACCTCTGCAGCCTCTAGCTCAGTGGTTCTCAAACTTTTATCTGGGCCACACTTTCAAAATAAAAAATTGCTTGTGCTGCATCAAATGTATTATTTATAAATACATTGAAAAACAACTAGGATAGTCCTCAGAATCACTTTATACTCCTGCTTTCATTTTGAAAAGATATCTGCAAATAAATGTGTTTATACTATACTATAATCTTTAAATGTTTCTTGAATCTTCCCACCAAACTTGCTATTTTCTCCTGCCACGCCAGAGAAAGAGACAGATAGATATAGATACATTCTGCCCATATTCTCTTCATTCTCATTACTTTACTTGTTTCAGGAGCTGAGCATTTCTGCTTTATGATGCTGATTGCAGTTTTTTATTCAGTTCATGGGTCATTTAGAACTAGGAGACTGGCAAGTAGTGAATTTTCTAATCTATTCTTTGCACATGACAGCAAACTATGCCATTTTACTATACTAATGATAAAATGGACTGTGAATCTTGGAAACATTTGAGCACGGGCTGAACAAAGATCACCCTCAAAACCATGTACTATTTATCTTTGAACTTGGTCTTGGAAAAAGGTCCATATTCTGATTACGACAAGACCATGAGGCAATATTCCACACATTTATCTCAATATTTGGTATACTTACAAGGCAAATACCTAACATACTGCAAATCTAAAAGTGTTGCTATGTAATTGGCAAGGGTATGCATCAACTCTGGGTAAGTTGGAGTGATTTGGGAAAGGTCCTCGTATTCCTAAGTCAGATTGAACCATTAATAAGGTGTATTGAGTCTGATCAGGTGCTCTTTAACCTTCTGAAAAGCTCAAAAGCTCCTGTTCAAAAAGTGCACAAAAAATGCACACAAAATTGTACCCCCCCGAAACAAAATGAAGCTGACTTGGAAAATTCCCAGAGCTTAATAGATGAGGGAGTTTTTTTTGTCTTGATGGACAGGTCTAGCTTTTATTCACAGTGAATTATTTTCCCATGGTAAACAATCCCCAGATACGGTGTGGTGAGGGACTGAAAACGGTTTTCCATTTAATCTATGCCTTCTTCTGTTTTCTCTATTGCATCCCTCCAGATCCACAGAGGGAGCAGAAGCCCACCCTCTGTCAATGATCCTTTGGGTAACAATTTATGTGTGACATTTTCACCTCTTTATACCTATGCATGTCAATGGAGAGTGCTTTCTCTCCCAGAGAGAAGACTCTGAATCTCCAAAATCTGTGGGAGGTGATGGAAGCCCACTACTGACCAAGAATCCTAAAGAGGTCCTTGGTGGAAAGTGACATGTCCCACACCCAAGTGTTTCTGGGGAAACCATGCTCTTCCCCCCAGAATCTAATTCGGTCACGAATAACTAGACTGGCTCTGAAACAGATTGGGCTGCTTTCAAAAGCTGCAGGTACAAGTCAGCACTTGGGGCTGGCGCACCTGCCTGGTAATTGACAAAGGTATGGGTCTAGCAAATGTTTCAAATTTATCTTTTTGAGAAAGAGAGAAAAGAGATCAAGCCTCCTGCTGCAATTGTCACAGCTGTTGCACAACTATTGAGGGCAATGGAGCCAACTCCAGGCTAGTATTTTAAATTCTAATATCCAGACTATTGGCAACATGGTGCCTGACATATGTTGATGGACTACAACTCCCATCATCCCTGATCATTGGCCATGCTGGCTGGTATTGAATGGGAGTTTTAGCCTATCATCATCTGCACAGCACCAAATTGGCTGTATCAGTAACTTTAAAGTTCATCAAGTAATTGTAAAGCTCATCTTCTGCAGAACATTTGTAAACACTGGATTCAAGGGGGTGACATATGTTTTCCTTGAAGTCCTATAATAAAATACCATGTAGCTATCCAGCTGATTATAACTTTATCTCTGCCTTTCTTTCTCTTTCACCTCTTTTGTGGCACCAAACCACAATGCTCTCTGCTGTTATCTTAAATTGCTTCCAAAAGAACGGGCATTTTCAGCTGTAAATCTCAAATTCCCAGTTAATTCACTATTGACTTTGCTTCAGTAAGGCTTGTTACCTTGGAAATAGGATAATGCCTCATGCTAGTTGTATTAGTGTGAAGCTATGCTGAAAAATTCTGGCAAAAAGCACAGAGGTCTTGAGTACCACACGTAGCAAGTGGAGCATAGCTATATGGTGGTACTATACTTTGTCAAGTGCTGGATGCTGTTTTAGCATATGACACTGACAAAACAACTAGAAGTGACAAGATGGAACCATCTGTCTGCTTGTTAAGACTCACCATTATATATAAATCAATGCACATTTTCCGGGCTAGATTTTCAGCATATGATAAACTGTAGATAAAGTCCAAAATATTCTTGAACTGTGGTTTGAATAGAGTGTTTCCCCCCCTTTTTCTAGGTTAACACCTGTTACCAAGTTCACTAGAACTGAGTGTAAGATTCTAATCTCCCACAGAGAAACATTTCTTTTATAATAAATATCCAGACAGCTTCATAAAATGCAGAGCAGGAAACATGATTGAAAATCTGACTCATTTGATCAAATGAACAAACAACAACAATTCTATTATTTGTACCCCTCCCTTTTGACGGGGCTGCCCCAGCCACTCTGAGTGCCTTCCAGCATATGTAAAAACTTCACCATCTTTACTTCAGTTACCATATTACTCCTTGTTTCAGACACTACCCTCTCCGTAATACAGTTGAGCTTTGCCTGGTCATTTGTAATGTTAACCGCTTCTCTTGTACTAGAAAACTATTTGACCCCGAGGATGCCTAAAAATGAATTGCAAACAAAAAATGATGGCTCACTGCATGATGAACAAACTTTGCATAATCTTGGGTAGGCAATGAGAAAAACAAAAAGCCGGCAAACCATGCAACACAACTCTGTGCTAGCAAACCAGTAAGTCTTTTCTCAAATTACACAAGGTGCAGTCCTTCAGTTTCTCTGAAGTCAATGCGGACACCCACGGAGAATTTAAAGGAGCGAGATTATAGTTACATTGACCCTTAAATTGCCAGTGTTAATACAGTTACTTAGACAATATTTCAGAGTTGTTTTTGATCAGACGTTTAAACAGAGATGCAAATCATATTCAACAGAGAAGTTACTCAGCTGCCGAACAAGCAGCAGCTCAGATACTACATTTCCCTTTAACTAGGAATTATCTTGCCCTAAAACAGAAACACTAAATTATGTATGTTACCTTTTTGTCCATGCTTGAAAGTGAGAGAGCAGCATTTGAAGGTAGAAGGTCTTCGTCAGTGTAGCCTTTTCCATGGAGCTGCTTCTCTGTAGCCTTCATAAAGATTTCAGAATGCTGGAGAGAGCCTCTCACTGCTACAACTTTATAGAACTGTTGCTGTCTCAACCTTCTTGGTAATGTGAAATTGCTCCAGCGGGATTCATAAAAAGAACCCCTCGGAGGTTTCTTAAATTTGAGCACATAGTTCTATTATACAATGAGTGTCCAAAGACAACCCATTATTATCTTAAGTCATCATGCCCCCAGGCTTTCCTCGGGTAGGCTTGATTCACCACCTTGATATTCACTCACACATTACTTAATATTGGAAACAGAAAGGAGCTTGATTCAACAGTCCACACTGAGGCAACGTTCCCAGTGGTTTGTGTAGGAGTTTTGCTTTGTCAAAAAGGAAAAGGAAAAAAAGAACCCTGCGTGACCAAACTCTAAATGCAATATTCACTCATCATCAGCACCAATATTTAAAGAACCACAAGACTCAAAGCCTTTCTGCATAGATTTTGATATCCTTCCCTGAAACAGTGAACATTTCATTTTCCACAATGCCGTTTAAAGCCTTGTATCAGCTTCATAGTTACACGGCGATTTATAACTTGTCCACGGTACCTTAAACCCATTAGCATAGTCATTTGCTTCAACAAGATCTGTTTTATTTTAATAGGGTTCTTACTAACCATTCTGAAAGTAATTTGCTACTAATGTACTTTAATATGCTTTTGAATCAATTATTAAAGCAGTTTGATCTACTGATCATTTAAGCAATAGCTATAAAATATCCACACACAAAGAGAGAGAGAGAAAAAATAATATTGTCAAGCACTTTTAACTGGTGAGCGTGTTCTCCTTAGGCTACTCTGTGCTCACTCTGCTTTGAAGGAAAGTTGAAAAGTGGAGAACTATGGGGAAAGCAACCTTTCGGAATGTGGGTAGTCTCATTTTTAGGACCACACTAGCTGAGATGCAAACCAAGTGTTCTCCCCATCCACAGAATAAAACCAACATCCTAAATGAAAGAGCCCAGCTAAAGATAATGGTTAGTAGAAGATGGTGGCAGCTTTGTGGGCTTGGAATAGCATGACAGGGTACAGTAGTGCACAGGTTATAACACCCTATAAACAGATGTAGAGAGTTTTGCAAGTCCAGGCTCCTTATTTTGGTGATTATGAACTTATTTTGACTTCTTGCCATTTTCATAGAATGGAACCAGTAGGGATGATAGAATGGTTCCAGCACGTGTGGAAAGTTGGGTCAGCTTACTGCCTTCAGAGTATACCAATGATTTATTTCTGGGTTGGAGGAGGAGTCAACTTTCATACGCAGCTTGAAATGATTGATGCCTTTAATTGTGATTGGGGGGGGGGAGATTTGAATACAGTGCACCTGCAACTAATGCTCACGTTACATACATGGATGGGGAAACATAGAGAATTGGAAAGAGGGAGAAACCAGACATTCCCTCTTTGAGACTGGACATCTCTATGCAACAGTGAGGGCCCCAACATCAACCCAGGCTCTGGCCACAGTTGTAGTGCTAAACTAGATGGTCACTGGTTAGTTATAGCAAGGGAATTATTTTGTTTCTGTATCTTTTTTTACATGAGAAGTCTATCATGTTAAAGCTAAACCTCAAAAACCAGATTTGGGCTTCTGAAGAAAGATAGACTATCACTAGGATGGCTAAAGTCAGATACTCTGAAAATCAGGCCACTTAAAACAGGAATCTCCAGCCCATCATGCCTCTGAATTTAGTCCCTGTTATCATAGTAGGCTAAATCCCCTTCCCTCTTGCCATTTCACCTTTGTCAGATAGCTTTTTTTGGCAGTCCAACCTCTTTCCATAGGAGGAACTGAAGGTGCTACTTCAGCCAGTATGGAAGTGGGTCTGGTTGGCAAAACAGGAACAGAGTGCATAACCAGTCCACTCATTTATTTTAGTAAATTATTTTAATTGCTGAGGTTCAAATCTGGTGATGAGGGTCCCTGGAGATTTACCAGTGTGCATGTTTAACAATGGCTCTGAAAAACAGACCATTAAAATACCTGCACATTTTCAAAATTGCCTGGTTGTTTAAATAAAAATTGCAAAAGTCCTGATTAAAGAACAAGTGATAAATACATGAATAGCTGATGTCCCATATTCAGCTAGATCATCAACCAATGATAATGTCATTAACAGAAATTTGCAAGTGAAAACCGTACAAGCCCACTGATAATTGCATTTCAAGGCTATGACAAAGGAACATATTCTAGCTATTCTGCTCAGAGAAACATTAGTCTTAGTAATTCAGCTCTGAAAGCAAACTGATTAACAACAGGGTTCAGGACGTGATCAGTTCCTACACTGGTTTGACTTTCCAAAAGCAAAACGTAGGAGTCTTTGAAGCTCAAATGAAACAATTTTGCTTCTGTTCCACTGATGGGATAACATGATATCAGGTTTTTTTGGCCAGCTAGCTGCTCTATTAAGTCTAGCATTATGTCCATAAGTAGAAGTAAAAATACTGGTAGTAAACCACTTTGTTCATAGATATAAACACAAGTGGACAGACATGGACACAATACCCACATTCTGTCTTGATCTTGTCAAAGACAACTCTCTTTTTTATTTGAGCCTAGAAAGCACACCTCTTTCATTTGTAATATCTCCAGCACCCAAGTCTGTGACTGCCTGAACACAAGAAACCCCATCCTGCTTCTCAATACTCCAGAACTGCACACCTTCTCTCCACCCCCCTCCTTTGAGCTCTTCCACTCCCTTCTCTAAATTCATGAGGTGCTTGCTTGTATTTTCCTAGATCCTGGGATCATCATTCGTTCTTCTGCATTCAGCCTAAGCTTGAATCTACCCTATGCTCTTCTTAAGGCAACTATTAAGTATTTACACTTCCACATTTCTAATATGTTCCTTTGTTTTTCTGTGAACTTTGCCTTTAAAGAGATTTTTTGTAGAAGAATCAACAAGCAAAAAGGAGTGCTCTATTGTGGAGCCCATACACTGCTATTCTTGGCTACTACCAACAAACAGTGGTTTTGGGGTAGATGTGGATGGGACAGATGAAGAGGCCTTTCTGTCAGTTTGCATTTCTTGGTACAGAAAGTATTGATCTGATGTGTAGAATTCTAATTAATTCAAGAGGGTTCTGGAAGCTTTTCTCTGTGAAAGAAACTGGTGCAAGCTGGAAATTTCTATCTGACACCTAAGTTTCTATTCTAGAAACAAGCAGAAGGTTCTTGGTGTTTGGGTTATTCCTTCAGAGAAGCTGAGTACAGCCGGCTTAAACTGGTTCTGTTATCTCTTTCTGTCAAGGTCAAGCTGACTATAATAATAAGGCCAGAAGGAGCCTGGGCTTCACTTTCTATCTCTTTTTCCTTCTGTTGTGGTGTTCTGTATAAAGTATGCTTAGTGTTAAGGTTGTAGTCTTATTATAAATTATTGTAAGGTAAAGTTAAGTCTGCTGCAACTGGATTTCTTAAGGACAGTGCCAATCCTGAATGTATTGGATCTGTGACCAAGTAGCAGGAAAGCTCTGCTGGATGAAATATTAATTGCCTCTGTTCTGGTTTGTTTGTTTGTTTTTTGTTTTTGTTTTTTGAAATCCTGCAACGTGTTTAATTTTTTTCCTACTAACTATACGTTGAAATCTGTTCTGGATCAATATGAGTAGAATTCACGACACTTTCCTGCCAAGGGTTGATGCACAGTTGATGTTGTGTGTTGCCAAGTGTTGATGCACAGGAAGGTATGCACAGTTTACACAACTGCTATGCAAGGCCAGAACAGAAACCCATAGAATTCTGTGCAAGCTGATGAAAGCAGGTTCTTTTGTTCCATCTTGGTCACTGGAATACTGACAGTGGATATTGATAAAAGCACCACTATACATGGGCAATTTTTATTAATAAGTAGGGACCAGGGAGGAGTGTTTCTCCCTTGCTCCATCTTTACATTTCCCCTTCAAAGTCTAGCCTGCAAGTATTCATTTCTGCACAACTCTTACATTCCTGAAGTATTGTAACATACACAAAAAACATGTTTTGTTTTTTTCTAAACTATGACAAACCGTCCAGCAATAATTTATGATTGATAGGTCTTGGGAAAGCAATTTTCCAATTTGTTCAAGTGAGTAATTTAACAACTGTGGCAGATAAATGAGAAGTGCACATGAAGTTAAACTTGTGGCATTCATCAAGTCGTGCCATTTCACTTTGAGTTCAGGATTCTACTCCCCATATTAACATTATTTATGGCTGCATTTTCAGATTGCATTTGGTGGTGATTGGTTTTCCATCAAAAGACTTTCCTCTCCCTGTGGTTCTCCTCTTAACTGGTTCCTTCTTCCTGTAATCCAATTTCAGATGCTGAACAATTTAGCATTAAAGTCACTTAGCTGACGTGACGACTCATATCCCGCTTAAACCAGTGGGTGTTGAAAGCATTCAAGGCACAGTGCGCTAGTTAATTTGAACATCTAAAGAAATGAGCAAAGTGAAAATGGACGATTGTAACCAGCCTCAGGAGACTAATGGAGAAAAGTT
Organism: Podarcis muralis; assembly: GCF_964188315.1. Classification (NCBI taxonomy): domain Eukaryota; kingdom Metazoa; phylum Chordata; class Lepidosauria; order Squamata; family Lacertidae; genus Podarcis; species Podarcis muralis. Next base: position 61,993,538 of record NC_135655.1, on the reverse strand, counting down.
ACTCAGTCTGACTCAAAAGAATAAGAATAAGAGATGAATAAGGTAAGAGATGAAGAACTTAATAGTGGTAAGAAACTTTTCTTACCAACTTTTATACCACTGTTAGTATTTCACATCAGAAAAATGTATAGTACTTTCTCTCCTCCTTTTAGAAATAGTAGGTGGTATTCAACTAACACATTCCATCAGCACAAGAATTTGAACTTGTTCACTCTAACTTCCCCTCTCCCTGTGTGTACCCTGCACCCTTCCCAAATCTGCTCCAGAGTGTTAAGGGAACCCCAGAACAGATTTAGGGGGTGTAAGGTGGTGGGGAGAGCTCCATTCACAAGCAGAAATCTTTGCGCCTATGGGACACATTAGTTAGATATCATTCCACTATTTCCTTTCTTATAATGCTCTAAAATGTTTAAATCACAATGTATGTTTTGGATTGACATCCTGAACCAGAATATGCACAGCATAACCCTATTTGGCCAATGTAACAAATCTAAACTGATCAAGAGAAGCTCCTTTTAGATTTCACAGAATTGCAGAGTTGGAAGGGACCTTGAGAGTCATCTAATCCACCCCCCTGCAATGCAGGAATCTCAACTAAAGCATCCATGGCAGATGGTCCTCCAACTTCTGCTTAAAAACCTCCACTTGAGAGTCAGTTAAGTATAGTAGTTAAGAGTGTCAGATGGATTTGGAAGCCTAGCAAAAATCTTACTTCAACCCTTAGGCAAGTTTACAGGGCTGCCAAATGAAATTCTTCTGAGCATGGAAAAAAAAGGGTACTCAGCCTTACCTTCTTGCTCTGCATATCTATCTCCTTGTTCACCACTTTGAGTTGCCCAGCTACACTGCTAAAATCAGCATGTTTTGGTGAGAAGTAGGGGAAACTCTTCTTTCCTCTCCTTGTGCACCACTGTTACACTTACACTTCTACCACTTGTGAGGTAAGTGAAAGAAGAGAAGTCTTTGAGGGATGACAGACTGCCTCAGAGGACAGTTGCTAGTGGGAAAGGGGGCTGTTAGGAATCGGCCAGTGCATTTCCCCAAATCCTTCAATTGGCTCAAAAATCATATTTTAGCTTTCCCAGTTCTTTGAAGACATATTCAGATAATTTCCAAGTAAATCCAATATGAGCTTGCCCATCTCTAGTAACCATGGATATTATTATTCCTAACAATGGATAAAGGTGTCCTGCAGTAAGGCAAGGCCCATGTAGGGGGGTAGGACAAGGTGAGGCAGGGGGCAGCCTAGATGCTAGGCAAGGCCTATGGGAACATAGAGCTCTGAATTTTCTTCAGCAAGGAACAAGAGGAAATTGAGACTATATATAGCAGTAGCAACAGGTGTGGTCTGATTGTTAGCAGTATCTGGACTGCAAGATGCCAAATAAAATAATAAACTAATAATAATAATAATAATAATAATAATAATAATAATAATAATAATAATAATATATTACTATTTATACCCTGCCCATCTGGCTGGGTTTCCCCAGCCACTCTGGGTGGCTTCCAACAAAAAATTAAAATACAATGGTCTGTTAAACATTAAAAGCTTCCCTAAACAGGGATGCCTTCAGATGTCTTCTAAAAGTCTGGTAGTTGTTTTTCTCTTTGACTCTGCTTAAAGGGCACCAGCCTTCTGCACTTATCTGCTACTGTGATGGAGCTGGGGAGCCTGAGGTCCACCTGGGGTTTCTCTTAGTCAGAGAATGGCAGTGGCTGTGCCACATCTTTGGGCTGGCCCTGCAGGTTCATCTCACAGCAGCAGTTCTGGATCTGTCCCTGTGTGCCTTTTTCCTTCAGGTTTGGAGTCCTCCCCTTCATCACCCAATGAAGAGGAATCCTGGTTTCCGACAGAATAACAATGAAATAAAATAAAATGCACAATTCCACTATAAAAATGGCAGAGAAGAATGATGCCTGTAAATACAGTTCAGTCTTAACCAAGTCTTCATTTTTAAAAGAAACCCAGTTATACTCCATACGTTTGTTCACACACTTGAACAAGAGGACAGCAGACGTTTTTCTTAGGAGATACTAATCCAGTGCCTTTAGCACCCCTGAAGGTTACGTAACCAGCATCCATTTACTCTGAGTTGAACAAATTGAAAACATACATGCCCACAGGTGATTCTAACACAGCAATTCGTGGTGATGGAAAATCATACCCAAATCTGCTGACACAGTAACACATCTTCCAAGAAGTCATTATGCAGCGGTCTGTCAAAGATCGGACAACTGCAAACGTTATAGGCCATGATGAATTGTGACATTGCTCTTGGCAATAAATAATCTCTAGTTTCAGCAGTTTATCACAAGTGTTTGGCATTTGATATTTAGGACTTTTTGCATCAGTAAATTCTGGATTCACCTGCAGGGGTTGTCAGTAGCAAAAGCCTATTGGAGACTATCCTTTTTTAACAAGCTTCTTTAAAGGAGATCTTTATCCTATTTTGGATTCAAAATGGTTTTCACACCTGAAGTTCTTTTTGTTTGCATATATGGAAAGGTTTTCACACGTGGGATGTGTTTTAATTGTTTTAATTGTTTGTGTTTTTACTGTCAAATCGCTTTGAGATATTTTATGGGAAGAAATTCAGAAATGGAATCAAATAAATAAAATCCAAAGCCCAGTCTACACAGGTTCAGTTTATATTTCTGAACACTAGAGGAATATGGAAGGCTAGAAGAGTGGATCCTGTTAACAGTAAAGGAAGGGAGGGAAGATCGCCATGGCTAGTGGCAGAATCCTTTGGTGAGTGAACAGAAGTGAGTAACTGGAACCCAAGGTGAGGTAGTACAACTGTTGGAGACTTTGAAGGGACCGTGTCCAGCAGGGAACAGGTACTTGGCATGACTGTATGATTAGGCAGTGAGGGAAATTAAAGAGCCAAAGAAACTCACAGAGCAAGCAATGAAATGTATGCTACTTTATGAATACTGCAGAAAACCACAGCATCAACATTGCTTCCTTGAAGTAACATGTAGGAGTCATGTTGCTTTATCTCATTGGCTGCCCTTACAATTTTCATGGATATTATACTCGAAATCCTTACACAGTATTACAGTGCTGTAACTTAAATTACACCAATCTTTTGGGTAAGAGGTTTGAAAAGCTTTAATGCCCTGAGCTTGCCGCACTGCTGAAAAGTTTCCTGCAGAAGTCAATATGAAAGGGATTAAGAACTTCATCATTTGGCCCCAAGAGAAAGACTGGTAAATAACTCAGCAATGAATAATGAATCCCAGGTATCTGCCCTTTACAGAAAATTGGCCACTGCTGTTGAGGGCAGCAACTAAATAGTTTGCATTAGCATGCAGACACCGTTCAGAGCTCATGAAACTTTTCATCTGAAAGAATCCAAGCTGCAGGAGTTACAGCCTTTCGGCAGAGGTTTACAACTGCAATGAAGCATTTGAAAGGTCTGTCAAGAAAGCTCACAGATTACAACAAACTTCCCTCTGTTTGTGACACAAACTAAATACGACAATTAATCACGTATATGTTTTCCTCACGGGTTTTCTTTTTCTTTTCTTTTCTTGACAAATATATAAATTTAATTTAGAATATTTTAATTTAAAATTATAATTATCTGTGATATTGCAAGCTTAAACAAAGCACAATGTACTATTAATCTTAAAGAAAGAATATTGTCCTGCCGAAGGCGCAGAAAGTTACAGGTCTATAGCATTGGTTTTTAAATGCATTACAAGTGGACAAATTATATATAGTCACAATTATATGATTTCTATAAAACCATTCCATCTCAAACCTGACATTATCATGCCTTTTCTTTCCTTATTCAAACCTGAGGCAATGGGTTAGGGTTAGGCCATGGCAGCAAACTTCCAAAGTTTTTCCGTTTTCCTGAAGACTGGCCCACAGCATCTTCGTTGAAAGGAAGAATCTGCTTAAGCCATTATTGTTAGCAAAGTCACCACTTTCAAGCCACATTTTGCTTCATGGGGTAAAAGAAAAAATGTTTCTTTTTCTTACTCAGAAGACCAATTTTGAATTAATAATAGGGCCAAAAGGGATGGAGATGTGTCACCCCTCTACCCATTGAGCATACTTTTAATGCAGACTCACACTTTTGAATAAAAACCAGTTTCAGAGAGAATATCCACACAGGCACAAGTAGTTTAACCCTGTACTGGAGAACTTTGCAGGTGGCAATGTGTCCCATCATCCTGCAGCCAATCAGATCAGTGATACCTGCCCACACTCTGATGAGGTCCAGGAAGTAAGGGACCACTATTCATGGCAAAGAGGCAAACAGGAGAAAGAGGGTAAGAGGAGAGACTTCAGTCCTCTCACCATCCACAGCTATCCCCTTCCTCCTGATAGCTTAGCACATGCTAAGCCTCTCACCATCCGACAAGCTAGGTCTAGCAGCTGAGAGAAGGGCTTCTAATAGCAAAATGGGACTTTCCTCCTCCCCCAAATCTGCTCTGTAGGCTCAGAAGAACCCCAAGAACAGCACACAGAGGGGGAAAGGGGGCTGGGTTCCATCTGGCAAGCATAAATACTTGTGCTGACAGAATAATCCGAAGAGCTTGACACTGAATTCCTTCCCTAGTTTTTCAGGCATATGAAATTTGGGTGTTCCACTCACACACTTTCAAATTTGACACTATCCTCAAATGGCAACCATTGACATATGGTTCTAAATGCACCATAAACCTTCCGACAGACATGAATTCACTTTTCCCCATGCAATCTTTGCATACATAAATTGAAGGTATTTGAAAATGGAAGGATCCATTGCTACAGCCATGCATGTTATCATTTAGGGACTTGTGCTTAATATCAGCTTGCCATATTTTATCTGTTACAATACAGATGATCCTTTATCTTAGAGGACCTTTTATTAATGGAATGGATTTTATGTCAGATTGATATCACAGGTGAAGAATTGGTTGCCTCAGGTAAGCAGATCATGTTACTTCCAAACCAGGAAACTGTGTAACCTCAAAGTTGACTCATATATGTGTGATGTACAATTCATCACATCTTCTGGCCATGGGTCATTGACTAAACAAATCAAGATTATCTGTACCATGTAAAACCCTTGTCCCTTCTGTCTGTCTGTCCTTTCATTAAATAGCCCTGAAAATCTTAAACTGAGAAGACACTAAACAAACAGTTGTTGCACTGGTGAGAACACGACAACATCACATGGACTAATCCTAGCTCTTTAATTTAATCTATTCTGACATTTCATACTTGGAAGACTTCTCTTAGACTTTATCATCCTCATAGGTCTAGTATTACATTACAGTGGTCAATCCGTTTGTCTGTAATGGACCTACCTAATGCATGTTTAAAAGTAAACCACCCCAATAGCAGAAATAAGAATACATTGCAAGAACCGTATCCTATAATTCATTACCTTCAATGATGACTTAGTCCGAGTCTCTGGTTTCTGTCTCGTAGGCGTATTTTTAATAAGCAGAGACTGATCTGTACGAGAATCATAATTCCCATGTTCTGAATCATCTGTATATGTGTCTTTTTCTCTTCCTATGTCTGAGAGGGGAAAAAATACCAAAAACAGATGGACTCATTTGATATGACTATGGAGACATTCTAGCAAAGGTACAAGAACAATTCCCATAATGATCCTCCTTTTATTTCTCTGTCACATGTTCCCATCACCTTCCAGTGCCCTATTTGTAATGAAAAATCCAAAATTTACTATAAGCAATTTTTCTTTCCTTAGTTCTGAAGAGCTTTCAGAAGGGGAAGGGGTAAGGCATGGGGAGTTCAGTGTGGCATGGGCAACAGGAGCATTGGATAGGCTCTGCTGCCGTACTAGCACTGCACTGAGTACCCACGCCTCACCCCATGCCCTTGCCCTCTCAGAAAATGGCAAATATGCTCAGACTGGGAAGCCAGGCACATACCACCACCCTGCTTGCCCTCCCTGCTGAATGCTGCTGAACAACTGGAGGATTCACATTCCATTCTCCACTCAGAGATGAATAATTCTCAGGTGCTCTGGCCATCAAATGAAGCCAAGAATGGGGGAGCATCTTCAATAGCTATAGAAATTTTAAGGAACTGCTTTGTTTTTTGCTTTGCTTTGCCAGCAAAGCACAGTGCTTGCAGGCCACAAAAGTAATAGACAATGAGCAAAGCCAAACATTGATTTTTTTGGGAGAGTACTACAAACACTTTCTAAAAGCACGGTCAACACTTTTTGTTCGCTATTATTGCAGTGCTTTGCCTGCCAATGCTTACAATAATGTATACAAAACTAAAAATATCTCACACAGGATTTCTCCAGGTTTTTTGTTTGTTTTACTACAGTATTAACATTTCTTCTAATATTCACTACAAGAGACTATTATTTTTTTAATAACACCTATGCAGATAATAGTACATTGTGGTAAAAATGGGGGTGCAATCTTCCATTATGGCATTTTGCAATTAATGCAGCTCTGATTTCAAATTTGGTGACTGGGATGGTAGTTTTTCAGTTTTCTCCAAAGCTAAATATTTGGGAGACAAATATTTACTTGGGAGTGAATCCCACTGAACTCAGCATTAATACATCTGAGTAAATATGCAAAAGGCAGAAGCGAAAGATCACATTTTTGCTTTAAAATCATGATTTTGTCAATTCAAAAACAGTTTGAAAACATGATAGGCATGATCTAGCCAAATTTAACCTCTTCAGAGCCAGATCTAACATGTGCAAAAGAAGCATTACTCAGAAACAAGTAGGGATAGGGGTGCAATTCATTCACTACACACTTAATTTGCACTCCCTACAGCAATATGCAGATTGAAACACGACTCTTTCAAATTTTGCAGTTTTCTGAATTTTGTGGTGCAGTTCTCCAACCAAAATTTGTGTACAAAAAAAGCATATACCGGTATGAAGGGAAAGTGTATACAGTGGGTTACATTCTGGGGATAGTGCACAAAGCCAAAATTGTGTATAGTAAAAATACATTGGGTCTAATGGTGGGTGATATTCTTATTATTATTATTATTAATAATAATAGAATTCATATGCCACCCTATACCTTGAGGTCTTAGGACGGTTTACAGAATAAAATCAAAATATAAAACCACAAAATACATAATCAAAACAAAAACTACCCAACCCCCTCAAAAACCCCTCACCTTTTAAAAGGCCAAAGCGCCCCCCCCCAGTGCCTGCTCTCTTTTTGCCACATTATTTTTTTTTTAAATTTGTTGCCAACCACATAAAGCTGAATGCACTCAATACGTATAAATTTTGAGTTACTTGTACACAGCCTGGATATTTGTGCATATACAGAAATGCATTATTCTGTGGAAATTGCTTGTAAAAGAAGAAGAAGAAAAGACTGACAGAAATGCACAGAGAATGCATATACTTTTCCATGCAGACTTTAAAAATTGTTCATAAACTGATGTAGAACTGGAGCAAACTAAACTTAAGACCCAGTTTGGGGGTGGGGAGGGAGGGAGGGAGGGAGGGAGGGAGAGAGAGAGAGAGAGAGAGAGAGAGAGAGAGAGAGAGAGAGAGAGAGAGGTTGACAACCAATCCTTATTGATTTTGATGGGTTGTTTTCAGATGATGCCTCAGATCCCAACAGTAGCTTTTCATGGGTCACAAAATCTCCCACCTCCTCTTTTCCCAGTATCGTACGATTAGGAACTCTGAATCGAAGCCGATATTTCTTAGGCCCTTGTTTTGTTAAGCAGTTGAACTACTATGTAATCTTTAGGGAAGTGAAACCCTTATCCCACTCTTAGAGATGATTTGAAATTCCCCACCCTCACCCTTAGCGAGCTTTGAATTTTTTTATGACTAATAAATGTGATGATTAAGCTGCAGAGATGAAAGCTGCCTTTACAATCAGCCTTGTGCATATACAAACACACACATTATTTGGGAGTAGATTTGTGAATCGTGTAAGTTTCATCTTCAGACCATTCATTAAGCCAGTCTTCTAAGAAGACACCCTGGAATGATTACTTAATTCACATAGAATTCCAACGGCAGAATGGAATTTTTCACTAGGCTAGTTTCATCATTATCCTAGTGAAATAATGTATTGATTCTAAGTACTGGAACATCATTGTAAAGATACAAGATCAGCACAACTCTTTGTGGTGGACGGCAGGTCGAGGTTAGTAGTAGCCATTAATTTTCACACCTTCTGCGTCTTTGCTGCCTGGAAAAGTAATCTGATTTCCACTGAGTCCCTTATTTCAATTACTCTTTCATGAATTAATTGTGTCTTAGATGACCACACACAACACACTTCACTCCATCCAAATGATGCAATATCATCATCTATAATTTAGTTTAACTTAGTACATAAGTAATATTTCATGACCAAGGTGAAATATTGAAGAAGACAGTTTTTTATTTTTTTATTTTTGGAGTACCCAAATTCAAACTCACCGGCTGGCATGCAAGAGAACATGGCAGGCTATTAATATGCATGTGACACAGATGCTGGCAACTTCAGAATCCTAAAAATAGCACTAATGATCTCTGTGCCAAAGAGCTGGGAGTCCCTGAATCTACTAAAGGAATATATTCTACAATCTAGGATATTAAAGTGGCAAGGAAGTTCTCAGATTCTATTGCAGAAGTTTCTGGTGTGCATTAAACCCATATTCATGCATGAATCTCACTGATTCTTATTTACCAATTTTCAGACAAATTATGTTCTAGAAATAGCAAAATTTATAATCTCGTCAGGAAACTAGCATTCCTATTTTGTTGGCTAATGTAGATATAACAAACTCCCAACTTGATTAGAATGGCCTCACATACTCTCACCCAGTTCTCCCTGGTTTGTAATAACTGTAGGATTCATATCCACTTTAAATCCTGGTTACAAAATCTAATTATCTAATTACAGGCCTGGTAAATATTCTTAATGCTGATGTATTGCACATATAATGCAGTAGTTACAACAATTTGTGGAAGGCATGGCAGAATTCACTGGGAGTAGAGAAGGGAGCATTCAAATCCACAGCACATTTTTTTAACTCTCAGCTGTGGAGCAGTTACATTTGCACCATTCCAGTGATCCTGGAGCCAACAAAAACGGAATTTGAAAATTAAATTATAGCATATACAAAAAAGCATTACTGCCTGGGATGCAAAGATTACTATCTCTTAAAACTAAAAAAAAGAAGAGATCCACTAAAAGTAGTTCACACGTATTCTGAACATCAAATAGTAAAGCAAACATTGATTTCCTTTAATTACTCGGCTTCCTTTGATGATTTCAGCTGTGTCATCTTTAAAAACCAAAGCACAGATTCTTCACAGATTTTATCTATGCATAGCCATTCCCCCAAGAAAAGCTTGTTTAGTGCCTCCTATGCTCATGCACATGGTCAACATTTTAAACACAATTTTACTAAGCTTTTTTTTCAGTTTATTTGAAATCTCAAGGTGGCATGTAGGTTAATTAATATGCTGACTCTACAGATTACTCCACAAACTGATTGATGTGTTGGGAGTGTTTCCATTGCATGTCTAAAAGTAAACAGTGTTTTCTCTTATTAAAGAGGAAACATGCTTTATGTCTTTGTACATAAAACTTCTTCTCTGTGAAACTTCTGCCATATATAAATTTCAGCACTTGCACATTCAAAACAGAGGTCTGGATCCAGACTGTCTATTTCATGAACAGAAAGTCTCCTTCCAGTTGTGGAAAGACTGCAATCTGGTGAAACCTTCTAATGAATGAATGGGGTGGTGACTTTTGCCAGTTTTCCCTTCCCCCTGCATAGCTGCAGTTTACAGACCATCAAGGGTAGCCCAGTGTAGACTGCTATAATATACTGTGGCTTCAACAAACCCCCGTTTCTGTATGAGACATAATGGGAAGCTCCTTTTTGTTACAAACCACAGAACCTTTAAACTTTGTCTCGTCATGTGCAAACCAGGAAAGAAAAGTTTACAAGTAGCACATTCTTTCAGTGCAGCACATAATTATGCCTTTGCAACCTGTGAGTCAAATCAACTGCAGACCACCAGATATGCCTGCAGCTTGCCATATGCCTCTAGTCTGGGTTGCTGGCCTGGGGTTGCAAAAATTGGGTGTGTGGATCCCCAAATATCTTGCTGGCTACGATAAGTGGCTGGAAAGCTGCATTCACCTTGCTGGATTACAGATTCTTCAGACCAAATCTGAATCATTTTATCAGTGATGAACCATATCGTTCCAGAACTGAATCTTTAGCCACTGCTTCCCTGCAATAGGATTCTCCACCCATCAGATTATCATCAACAATTTTTTTGCCCATACACGTCCAAACCATGAGACAAGGTTATTATCCACACTCATTCAGAGCACCTTGTCATTCTAAACATGGCAATTACATCTTATTGTATTGTTGGCTCGAAGTTCAGCTGGAATTTGGCCTTTTGCACTAATGGCTTCAGTGGCCATGCTTCCTTGCCTTCTTTTGTACAGAGCTGTACCGTTTCCCCTTTTATTTGTCCTTCCTAGAAGCTTCATGATTAAATATTTATCTCACACACTTAATTCAGATCCATCTTTTAATATCCTCCTGGGGCAGTTCGTAGTAGATCACTGAAGAAATGAAAGTCATTAATCACAGGGGTTATGTAAGCCCCGTCAGCATTCCAAAAGTGACTGCAGTCATGTCGTTCTGACTTTTTCATGCAACACCTCCATGGCCAGAGGGTTTCACAAGAAGAACAAGCCCCATTTAATAGGTCTTGTGATAGTGGAAATGTGGATCAGAGGCTACAGCTTAAAAACAAAAATACCTCTACAAAGTCTGAAGCTGCAATTTTAAGTACAGGAACCCTCGCACTGATCCATGTTCTACTCATTTCTGACCATGTATATGAGCAGCACTGGAAAATCATTAAATGATTCAATTCATACCCAGAAATAGCAAGAGAGCTCTGGGCAGACTAAGGCTCATGAGGGGACCCTACCTGGAGCCTGAAGAGGACAATGAGGGCACAGGAAGCCCCAAAGAGACACAGCGGGGCTTCGTACTGCTCAGCCTCTCCACCTAACAGCTGATATGTGGGGTAGCACAGCAGCAGCAATCACTTTCCTCTGCATCCTCCAGCCTCCTGCCAGCCCCAGAGCTTCAATTCTAGTTGTGGATATTATCAGATACAGCATTTTTTGGTATGGATTGAAGAGAGAGCAGCAAGGAGGGTGTTTAAAGGGTGTCTATAGGGTAATCCCAATTTTATGCAATTTCACTTATGTGCACGGGCCCCCGGAATGTAACCCGCACATAAGTGGAGAGTCACCTGTATGCTTAGGACAGAATTACACACAATGGATTAACTTTGTTGATCCAACCTTCACATTTTCTGTTCTTAACCTAAATATGTACGACCTAAGTGAGAGATCACATCACATCATAATGTATGCATCTACTAAAATGAAGGAGGGGACCCTCCATTTTAGCAGGGGATTGTGGTGCAAACTTGCTCCTGAATCTGAAAGGGGGTTGCATAGAATCTTGCCAAACTCAGCAGGATTTAACCCCCACTCATCAGCTGATGAGAGGGGCATAAGTTCTGCTCAGCTTGGTTGCATATTACTGATCTCTTCTGGGAGCAGACACAGACAGCCAACACAAGGTTTAATTCCACTTTCCCACTCATCAGATGTCATCACATGATTGACAGGTGGGGAACCCCACTCACATGTCAAATTTGGCCCAAGAGGCAGATCCCGATATACATCTGGTCCATGGTTCTAAAAAGGTTCCTCACCCCTACCATACAGATTTGCATAGAATCACCTTACTGAATCAGGAAGAGGTTTACTTGGTTTACTGCAGAATTCAGGAAGATTTAAGCTACACTCACCAGCTGGTGAGTGATGGTTAAATCCTGCTCAGATTGGTTGTGCACTGCTGTTTTCTGTGGGAACTGGCAGGAACAGCCAATGCAGGATTTAACTCCATCCTTGTATTCATCAGAAGATGTCATGAATGACATCAGCTAATGGGTTTATGGACGTGAATGTGGTTTGGGGAAAACATGGGTCAACTTGCTTGGCCTGTGCTCTAGAGGCTCCCCACCCCTGGCCTACCTAGTTGAATTACCAGAGAAGAATTAAAGGTCAACACACAGGAATTTCAACTGCTGCTTTAAAATGAATCTTTCAGAAGTTAATAATTTCACATTTCAGCTCTAGGTTGTCCAAAGTGGAAGGAAAGGGGGATTATTTTGAACAATCACAATAGAATATAACTGAGCAGGGCAAACTCACCTAAGAATGGATCGCTGTATTCTGTATTAGATAATTTGAGTAAATTGTTTTCCAAGGTTTCCATCACTTTAGCTGAAAGGCATAATAAACATTTTACATTCAGGTCACTGTTTATATCACACAGCCCCATTCCTTTTGTTTGCTACATTCAGAATGTATCACAGATGTGGAAGAATGCCAGTGGCCTCAGTGTGCCAGAGCTCACCTCGTTCTGACACTACATCGACGGTAGCGGTTGATGTCCCTGCAGTCCCTAGCTGAGGTTGAGGCTGCACTCGATTTGGCTGCAGGAATGAGGAATGCTTGCTGAGGCTGTGCGGGTGTGTTTGGCTCTGAGCAAGGCATGGCAAGGATCTCCGGGATGGTTTCAATGGGGGCTCTTTGACATTCTCGCTCTTGCTAGTGTTCATGCCTGAAACAAAAGATAGAACCGTTAAGGAAATATTACTCAATTTCTGTCAACTGCTGGAAGGGAATTTGAACCTGCACTGCAAAAGTCATTTTTACACCAATAATCTTGACAGTTTTATGTACTTTATTTTTTTAAAAAAACAATCTGCAAATGTGTTGGAATCTTTTAACGGCACAAACAGAGAGACAGTAAACATGTGGGCTACTGGTTACTTTCAAAATAAAGAGAGTTTTTACACTCAGGGGCTTGCACCCAATTTCTGCTAACATAAAGCAGGGAGTTTGATTTTCTTCAACACCTCCTACAAACTTAAGAGGCCTGCCTGATCCCTATAAAGCAGTTTTTGAGAGTTGGCGTGTAACTTGACAAACAGAATTGGAGAAGGTGTAGAGGTCAGTGGTCTGCTGAGTGGGGAGGTTTCATTATGCCTTTACTTATGCAAACAGATCAACTTTCAGTTATGACAATACTGCCACTGGGTACATCATAATATGTTTTAAAACTGATAATTGCTTACAGGCATGCAAGTACTACTTCCCAAGCTACGCCTCTGTTGTAGAAGTGACTCCGAATATGCAACAACAGAACTAGGCATATTTAGAAATCCAAGTGAAAATACAAATTGATGAGTGAAATTGTAAAACCTATATATGCACAACCTTTGAAGATGATGATGATTTTCATTCTGCTCTTCCTCGGAAAGATGCCCAGGGCAGCCATACACCAGAGCTTAGAACATTACAAAAATGTAAACTAAAATTACAGTTCTGCCATGAATAACAGCAAATTTGAAGGCTGCTATAAACCTACTGCTCTTCAAGTATGAAATGTGTTTTGGCCCCCGATTGATCATGAATCCAAACTCAGATCCCCCCGCCCAAGCTGTAATGCTCAGATCAGTGTGATACAGTACATATGCAGAAGAACTACTCAAAGGCACTGCAAGTAATACACATAACTACTCAAAGGAGTTGATATGCCAAGGCACAGCAGATCATAGGGCTACTTAAGTGAAGCCCTTGATCCAACAAGGACACACACTCTGCAATTGTGTTATAAAGAGATGGGGTAGTCAAGGCAAGAGATTCTGTTCCTCAACAAGCAACCTAGCACTCCGCCTAGAGTACTCCTTTGCATAGATGTCAGCTGGGCCTCCAATGACACCTTAAATCAAGTAGCTACATACCTGTTCTTTCAAGGCAAGTACCAGCCTTTCTAGCACCAATTGTTCCCCTAATTTCTGGACACAAAATCTGCCCCCCCCCCATCTCTGTCTTATCAGTCTCCATACCCTGGTCCAATACCTTCAAAGCTCCTCCTGATTCACATAGAGTCAGAGATTGGATGACCACCTGTCAAGGATTCTTTAGTTGAGATTCCTGCATTGCATGGGGTTGGGTTATGACCCTTAGGGTCCTTTCCAACTCTATGATTCTATGAAATATAGCACAATGTGTCATCACCTTGAAGTGGACTGTAGTTAATTAATGAAACTTTTATTGGTCTTTGAGGTGCCACAAAGCATGCTACTTTTGCTGCAAGGGATTAACTTGGCTACTCCTAGCAGTTCTTGAAACCACTTTGTATCTACTAATGCTGTCAACTTTGTCAGGTGCGAGCATAACTTTGCTTATCACTTTATGGCATTGTTAATATATTACATCCTCTGATCTCCACACACAGAGACCTCTTGCTCTTTGTAGTAGCCTAGTGTGAATGGAGATAGAAACAGGACTCTGTAATGCCCTTTGGTGATTCCTCCATGTACTGTTACTGTGACCATATGGAGTAGGAACATAGCCAAAATGTTAAGTAGTTTAATCTTGCTGAACAGCCATTCAACCCTCCGATAAAATATTGGAGCAGTAAGCATTAAAGGATGCCTTAAAATGATGTCTAAGACCATCTTGGTAATCTTTCTTAAACCAATGTTTGAAAAAGCCAGTCAAAGGGTTTTTTAGTAATAATAATTATGTGTTGCTCTTATGGGTATTTCCTGTATATCCTCCTGCTTTTCTCAGAAGAATCACTGCCACAGACAGCAATTAGGTAAACTTATGTGATCCTTAAAAATGAAGCCCAAAAGAATTATCTTTCCCAGTAGTAGTAGTAGTTTCCAAAATGTAAAGCTTGCTGTAGCTTTCTTTTATTTCCCAAAACATCAAAGTAGAAGAGCACCAGATTATTTGTGATTTTTGTGTTGACTACTGAACAAAGACTTGGCTCTTGAGGTGTGAGAGTGAAGTTCCTGGTACATGATTGGGCCTTTCCTCTCCATTACAGGCTCCCTGAACTCCAGAAAGTGAACCCTCCAGAATGACAGTCAGAGGCCCAGTCTGAAGTGGAGGGGTTGCTCCCTAGATGTTGCTCCCTAGATGTTGCTGGACTCCAACTCCCAGCAGCCCCAAGCAGCATGATCAATGGTCAGAGAGGATGGGAACTGTAGTCCAGTAACATAGGGAGAGCCACAGGTCAACCACACCTGCTGTAAAGAGAGGAGGGAATCAGGACATTGGGATTGCCACCCTGAGCTAGTGGAATTTCCTTCTCCTTCTGCAAGTGTGTCTTTGGAGCTAAGCCAATGTACCCTTCCACCACTTACATAAGGACCACAACACACATTATTGGTCATCTTTTATACATTTGAGGATATGCTCCTTACAGAAGGAAATAAGGCAGCTCCCTGCCCCAGATGTTGATTTAGGTAAGCTTATGCAGACAAAAAGACCAATCTTTTCCAGCAGTCTCAATTTCCACTTTCCAAAACATAACCTTTGCTATGTTTTCCCCCCTTTTATTTACTGAAATATCAAAGTAGAAGAGTGTCAGGTGATTTGTGGCTATTGCACTACTCTATAAACATAGCTTTAAAAACAACAACCCAGAATGGACTACAAATCTAACCAAACAAATCTCACCAAATTGTCAGATGGCTTTGTGCCACCCCAGTTAATAGTAATTTATTTCCTGAAACACTAAAATCATATTTCCGCACAAGTTGCCAGCATAAGTAGCAATCGCTTTAGGGAATGGCAAGATAAAAGTATTATGAGTGAATAGATACAGACATCTTCCTCGAAAACAGACTTACCATTATTGATTCTTTAAATATTTATTCTCCTGCCTCAGAATTCCATTTGATTACTAAAATTTCAGCACCATAAATACTTCAGACCTGCCCTACAAGATCCAACAATAAACCTATATTGTGTATGTATCAGAGAAGGTTAACACTCCGATAATTCTGATCTTGTTGGGACACTGATGCAGATGAACACTATAGAGTTCTATAAAAGACTTTCCCCCAATCATTTCAATAGCAGGGACTTGTGAAGAACTGCTCCTCTCATGTAAGTGAATTGGAAAGTCCATTCCTGATCAAGGCCAGAGCCCATGGGTTGATGCCAAAAGCAAGCAGATGTGGTGCTACCCACATATTGTGCTATTTCTGTCATGGATCCTGGAAGCCGAAGAGACAGGGGCACTGTGTCCATTGGTCAATGTATCAAATGAAGTCAACTAAGAAACATATTTGATTGTGTTAACCTTCACTGGACATGTCTTCTGGGACTGTCCAGTCCGCCCACACAGCAAAGAAATAAGATGCTTAATGATAATGGCAAGCTGAAATTGAGACTTCATTCTTCATCAAAGTGATCAAAATATGTTAATATGTCAGTGGGTTCTTGATCTAAGAATCTTAGTTAAATCAAGTAGGGTTTTCAATACCATGTGCAATATTTACTTGGAATAAGAACAGCAATGTATCAGTATTTCACAATCCCCTGTATCTCATATAAAGAGTGTAAACTGGTAGCCATCCTCTGTTTTTTCCATCCTGGCAGAAAGATGGCAGGCCTTAGGATGTGGGGAGGACAATTCTGCTAAGTCTCTGGGTTCTCTTAGCAGCTTTCAATACCACTGACCACATTCTTTCAATACCACTGACCACCTATTCTTCCACATAGGTTGCCTGGGATAGGAACACAATGATATGATGGTTCTAAAGAACTAATTTCAAAAGGAAGCACTATACTTGGCCCTTTGGCATCTATGCTATAGGCTCCTGAAATGTTTTTTTTTAACATTTACAAGAAACAACAGGGAGAGGTCACCTAGGGATATGGGGCGAGGCCCAATCAGTATGCTGAATTCACCCTGCTCTCTCTTTCTTTTTAATCTAATCCAGATGAAGCAGTGGAAGTATTGGATCAGTGCCTAGCAGCAGTAATTGGCTGGATAATGGGCTAATAACTGAAAACTCAGCTATATAGTTGCAGTATACCTGAAGGAACATCTCCACCCCCCCATCGTTCAACCCAGACATTGAGGTCCAGCTCCAAGGGTCTTCTGCAAGAAGCAAAGTTCACTGCAAGAAGCAAAGTTACAGGGAACCAGGCAGAGGGCCTCCTCGGTAGTGGCGCCCACCCTGTGGAATGCCCTCTCATCAGATGTCAAGGAAATAAACAACTATCTGACTTTTAGAAGACACCTGAAGGCAGCCCAGTCTAGGGAAGTTTTTAATGTTTGATGTTTTATTGTGTTTTAAATATTCTGTTGGGAGCTGCCCAGAGTGGCTGGGGAAAATCAGCCAGATGGGTGGGATATGTATGTATGTATGTATAAATAAATAAATAAATAAATAAATAAATAAATAATAATAATAATTAAACATTTTAAGTGTGTTGTAAAGTGCAATATACAAAGGTGAGCTATGTCAAATTCAATATATTTCCCAAAAACTTTTTTAAAAGCATTTTCACAGTGTTTTTTTATATGTGTGTAGATTCCACCAAGGTGAAGGTTCTATGAGTAGATGGTTTGTCTGTTTGGGAAGGTGGTGCTTCACAGCAGAGGCAGATTTAGGGGAGCACAAGCAGTTTGGTTGCACTGGGCATGGAACTTCAGGGGTGTTGCTGGGGATGCTGCGACTATGATTCAGAATGGTGTGAGAGAGGCAGAGGGGTGCCGAATTTTGGCATTGCACATTGAAGACATTTGGAAGAACATTGGGAAGTATTAAAGAATGGGGGGGGGTTACTGAACAAGGTGCATTTTCAATTTTTTTTAAGTATCCAGAGTACAGACCTGCAGGCTTTCTAGTTTATGAAGTAATTAACACTTCAAAGCAAAAACATTGTGCTTCCCTGGTGAAAACAACAACACAGAGACAACTAGTTTGCCTTTATATATTCTTGCTTCTGTTATACCTAGGATCTGAATTCCGTAATTATAGCCCAAAGAAAGAAACAAGCTGCAGATGAAAACATGATGAAATCTAAAGACTGAATGAGGTTCCACTTTTCAGAGAACAGACATGTGTTTGTAAAATTTAAGACACGATGTGTAAGACATCTCTGATGCCTCACAAGAGAAAAAGAAAAGCAATTTCAAGAGGTATAGAGAAATAAGGGAAGGTGGGTTCATTTAAGCCTTTTCCTGCTTACATTTTTTCCATGCCCAACTGTCTCCTTAAACCACTTTTCCTCTTGTGAAGTTAAAAAAGGGTGTGTGGTTCCATATAATATAATTAGCTGACATAGCTGGCATGTAATATAATATATTATATTATACGAGTATGAAATCAATTCTCAATGTGAAATATACAATAACAAGAGCATTAAAATATTCTTAATATGATCATGAATATATCCAGAATCCCAGGATGAAAAGAAGGGCAGTTAAAACAGGTAACACAATCATGTTAGAAATTCAAGTTCATATATTTCGTTGGACCAAACAGGATTACCTTCACTTCCACATTCCTGGTTCCTTATTTTAATCTTGTTTTTTAAATTGTATTTTAATCAACTTGTTTTTATTATCAGTTGTTAGCCGCCCTGAGCCCGGTCTTGGTTGGGGAGGGCGGGGTATAAATAAATTATATTATTATTATTATTATTATTATTATTATTATTATTATTATTATTATTATTATTTAATGCTTTAGTTCAGTGACTTAAAATTTGCCATTGCATTCTATACCGTGATGCAAATGTTATTGTGTGCTATCAAGTGTAGGCATGATGATTTTGATAGTGAAGGGACAAACTCCTGGTCAGACTTCTTGAAAATGGGCTTGGAAAATGAATGGATTTCTGCAAATTAAAAAATAATTAAATAGCTCAATTTCTTCTGGGTGCAACATCAACCCAAATTAATGCTTCCCGCATGCAAAATAATCATATCACCAAGGACATGATGGGGCCTGAGCCCTTATCCTGAGTGAGTCTCCACATCACTGTTCTCGCACCCGCCTGGCTGCCTCCTTCCACACGTACCTTTACCTGGTTTGTGGTTGTGGAGGCAGTGTGATAAAGCATGGGAGCGAAGTCATTTGTCTCTTCCTTCCCCATCTGGTTCTTCATAGAGTGGACTTGACTTCTCTTGCTCAGATTAAAATATCCAAGCCAGAGAAGAGGAGTTTTGGGGTTGTAACACTTGCCTTGTGTTTCAGGGGGAGCTGTTTCATCATGTCCTTGCACAGATCCAGCTCTATTTCCTTGTCTCAGGGGCATTTTTGTGGGAACTGGTTCTTGGGGTAACAACAAAGAGTAGGAAATGCACCCGTAGTTTCATATGGACACCATGCAATTTTTGTTGCGTTACTAGATTTGAGTGTGATTTTATTTTAGGAATCTTTTGTAAGCCACTGTGGCCACCTCTTGGGGCTATTAAATGAGCTACAGGAATTCTAAATAAACAACTAACCAAGCACCAAAGCTAGGAATTGCCATCAAGTTAAATTTTAGAAATGAAGGTCTTTGATTTGTGCAGAGCGAGTGGAAGATGCGCTACTTTGCTTCCTGAAGAACTTCCTTGTGCAAAATGTGCACATTTGTAAATAAAAGAACATCACAACAAAGCCATAAACCTCGCAAGCACGTTCCTCTTAAGAAAAAAAACAAACACTGTAGCGGCGGTGCCTGCTACTTCCTATCACTGAGGGAGATGAGAGAACCATGAACATGAAAGCAGTATTTTGAGAACCATTTCCTTCAATGGACTTTAAGCAACTTAAATCACGAAGAGAGGAAATTTTAAAAAGAAATTTGTATTACCACCACAGTTATTACTTTGATGGCTGACCATTTAGATCTTTAGATGCTTTAACTGGCAATTAAGCAAGACTTCGTGAAATCCAAATATGAAGTTCTCAGATCAGAGGAAGCATTTATATATCACACTGATTCATCTATCTCTAGTAGGGAGTGAATTATCCAGTCAAGAGAAAGAGAGAGAAAAAGAGGGAAAGGGAGAGGGAGAGGGAGGGAGAGGGAGGGAGAGAGAGAGAGAGAGAGAGAGAGAGGGAGAGGGAGAGGGAGAGGGAGAGGGAGAGGGAGAGAGACTGAGACTTTTTTGTCTATTAGTGCTACCAAAAGCACTTCACCAGTTCCAGAATGGAAGTAGTCAGTGCTTTCTTTCTTTAAAAAATGTTTAGGGGGACTCTCATTTCCCTACTCACACTGAAATACTGCCCCTCAATGAGGCCAAACTTAGATTCACAAAAGGTTTAGGGGTATGCGTCCCCCCCGTGTCCCCCCAGGAAAAAAGCACTGAAAGTAGCTGAGAAAATAAAGCATCCACGATAAAACTGCCAACAGACAATATTAGAATAGCAGCCTCAAAGTTACTCAAATGAGATCCATGGACACACTAAAATCATCTTCAAGTGCCCAGTGTAAGGATTTCTTTCCTGTCTTCCCTGAATCCTCAAATAGTCGTGCATCTTGTAACTGTTAATCTTATAGGCACTTCCCTTGGAGCAGATCTCTAGTTGGTGATCCAAGCGAATAGGAAGAAGAAAGGCAGCACAGATGATATGAATAATATGGATTTAGACCACGTAGTAGGTCTTCAGAAGTTAACACCAGCACCTTGACTTGAATTTAGAAACACAATCCAGCAGAACTCAGTTAGGATTACATCCCATTTAGCCCTTTATGACAGAGCTACTGTAGGCTCTGCTTGTTTTTGCTGGATGGTGCCCCATGTGATTTATGAGACCTGTAATAATTAAACAAGCCTGAACAAACAGCAGATAGGGGTTAAATTAATAAGAAGGTTGTCCTGTATTCCCTAACGCAGCAAAATAATATAAATACCAGGTCTCTGGTGGCGCAGGCCCTGAGAGTATGTGTGTGTGTTAAGCAAGAATAGGAACTATAGTCTCACAGGGAGGAATGGAAAAGAGACCCAGCTCATATTATTCATCTCTCCTTAGGAAAATATATGAGCTCATATATTCCTTCACGTGTTAAGAGAAGAAATATCCCATTCAACATGGGATGATGAAGGTGATCCATGAGGAGACCCGTACGCACAGTGGCTTGAATCACCCAATTCAAAACCCTTCATTTTGAGGGACAAGAATCATGCAAAGCCTCCGTACCTATGAGCACCTCGGGTCACAAAGCAGATAAAGGAGAGGCATGCACCTTCTCCAAGAAAGCCATCTAGGCAAATGATTTAACTGAGACAGCAACAGTACGCATTAAGTGAACAGAGCTTTCCCCTAGATAGGCATTGCAGTCTGCTCTAGTAGAACCATGGGCATGTCTTCAACTAACACAACTCTTACTTTCTGTTGGCAAGTTTATATCTGTGACCCAAGAATAAATTTACGCAGAAGAAACACTGAACTGTGATTATGTTTTATTCGAATAATAAGCCAGAAACTATGCAACTGTAAGTACCTGAAGCAGATAAGCATTCCACATGCAACTGAAGTACTTGCAATATTTATCCTTTTAAAAACAGCTTCGTTTTTCTGCTTGTCCATTTCTATGATGCTCACACTTTATAATTTATAAACACCCGGAAGTGTTTCATGAAAGGGGAGTTGCTAATTGAAGAGATTTGAGAATAGCCCCCATCCTATGGTCATACCATATGGACACGCTGCAGGAGAACAAATGGAACAGTGTCTAATTGTCTCTAAATATCATCTCCTGCTGAACTCTTCTCAATCAGATCTCAAAAGGAATATAAAATGCATACTGTACAGATGCATTGTAAAGCAATTAGTAACATTTTAGCATACACTTATCTTGCTTTTTAGAACAGAAATTGATCTTTTGTCTCCTAGGTATGCTCTTCCTCAGATCATGCATGCCAGTGCTGCTCAGGGTAGTAGTTTATAATAACAAAATAAAAATTTACAAGGTGCTACTGCCATAAATCATATACATCTATATGTCTCCTGGTAGATGAAATAATCTGGCAAAGTATCTATCACATAATTACAGTTTTATGAACCAAAAAATGGATTATTGACTCTGAAACACAAAGTCACGCAAAGCATCACTCCTCCAACCTATCATCCCATCATCATTTCAATTGCTCATCTTATTTTGTAACTACAACTTATTAATTGTTTTGAGCTAGGAACATGAGATATGTTAATCTGAGGACATTCACAGAGGTAAAGTTCTCTTTTCCCTCCTTCTTTGTGCAGTCCCCTGCCACTCCAGGGGGAAAAAAAGGTTTATGTCGCAACCATGAGGGCTTGAATTTTGCCAGCCCAGAGATGGAAAGTGAGCGAGATCCCCATTAAGGAAGATTGGCAATTTAAGATGATAGAATTTGTGGAAGCAGCGGGTTTAACTGTTATTCTATAGAGCAAGAAGAAACCTGATTCAAAGAGGAGTGGAATTTTTGTGTGGAATATTTAGAAAATAATTGTGCACAATTAAATGCTGGTAGCATTTAGATACATTCAACAGTATGGTAAATATTTGAAGGAGAAACAATTAGACTGGCTACAGTAAAATATGCAGGAATGATAGATAAATAAAATGAACCATGAAAGGTGAAAGAGAGAAGTCATGTGTTACACGGTATTACGTAAAAAGTTTATTTTGAGATGTATAAACTGAAAAATTAATAAAAATTGTTATAAAAAGGGGGGAGAGAAGAAGAAAATATTGGAGCATTGGGGCCCTTCCTGAAGAATGTGGGATGGGGTGCATAGGATTTTCAAGGGAGAGGCGGCTATGGGGAAGCTTCCTCCCTTGAATCACTGTTTGAAGGAGTTCTGCCCTCACACGGCAGCCTGGCAGCCCATCCTACATTGTTCAGGATGATCTCCAGGCCAACCCTCCAGTGAGGATTTGGGGGGCGGGGGGGGGGGGGTTGCAGGTGGCTATGAAAAGGAGACTGGAGAAAACTGCCCTTCTGTGAACTTCCTTACTTTGACACCTCTTAGGATCCAAGCCTTTAGAGCACTTTGTAATGTCACAGGAAATGGCGAACAAAAATATATAAAATGATTATCAATATTACCCTAAGAAAAATAACACCAACAAAATTAAAAATGGAAATACAGCTTAAAAGGAAAACAGTACTACTAGGTACTAGGTCAGACATGGAGAACTTCTGGCCCAGAGGTCCTAATTTGGCCCATGGCACTGTTTCCTCCCAGTCACACCCAGGCCCAGACAGAGGGTGGGGCCTCTGATTCCAAAGGGGGCATCGGTCAGCATATTCACAATCACAGGTGGCGGCGCTGGGCATATTCACTGGGGCCTATACTTATATACTTATTTATAAGACTTCAGTTATCCCCAGGGTAAAAAAAAAAGGGGGACACATTATCTACCTGGCCCAGGCCTCTGCCTGTCTCTGCAAGGCTCTGGTCACACCTAGCTGTCACATACCTTGCATCACATCTGATGACAGGTATGGGGTATAGAAAGCCATGGTTGCAAAGGAACAAGCATTAAAGGGCATTCCAATTATTCCTTCGCAAGTGTGGTTTGCATTCAGCGCCTTTCAAATTCAGCTCTGAATGCAAGTCCACTGGGATTGTCTCCAGCTGGAAGCTTCCAATCAGAGTGGCCAAGGGGAGCTGAACCCTCCCACAAGTCACTAAGCAAACCAAGTTTATCTCCTTATTTCAGTTTCAGCACACAGAAGTCCCTAACTGAATCACTATTCTCATCACCTCTTACAGGAAGGATACTGGAAAGGGAACATCTGAAGAGCTTAATGCTCCCCTCAAAGTTCCAAAGTCTCAGATTAGGATGCAAATATACACACATGCAACTCTGAAGCCTGCTTGATAGGCTCAACCTGTTGACATAAAAGCCTAGCCTTTTACATCATTCCTCAATTGGGAATCGTTTTCTGTTGACAGTGGATTAAATCAAATGCCAATTACAAGCACCATTGCTCTGTAGTCCTACGCAGAATAGTACCTCTGAGCTTCCTTTCTGAAGTTCTCCAATTACAATGCTTTAGGGCTTTTAGGTATGTGCTCTTAGGGCTTTTAGGTATGTGGGTGATAGCACCATTTCCAGGAATAGAGCAAAATAGATGGATAGAACTGTCCCCAACCCTGGCTAAATCAGAGCTAAAATAGCTGAGCCAAGAATGGTGGAAATTGCGCTGGCATGTGCCCTGAAAAATGAGAGTTCTAAACAGGGCTGGATTAACCATTAAGCAAAATAAGCATGTGCTTAGGGCATCAAGGAAAGCAGGGCACTACATAAATTTTCCCTTGCCAGATTTACCAAGGACAATATGGTGCAGCTAAAAAACAAAGGCTCCCACGATAACTGAAAAATTACAGACAAACAAACACCACCACCAAAAACAAATGATATACATTAATCTTGGGAAAATGGCAAACTAAGAATCTGGCTAACTGGTAAACTGTCACTCAGTCGACCAAGGCTCACATGTTTATATTTTGAATTAGATATATATGGGGGCACCAAAGTATTTTACGTGCTTAGGGCCTCTAAAGGTCTTAATCCGGCCCTGGTTCCAAAGGAGTGTGTTGGGGAAAACTAGGCTGAGGGTACTTACTATGGATCCGAACTCTGTTCAGCTCAGTCATGCAACCTGACAACCTGGTGGACCTTACCCCAGCACAAAGGGTGGTGCAACTCAAACTATTATTTTAAAGGCTTGATTTACCTCTGCTGGGTTTATGCAGGCTCAGCCAGAGTCTGTATCTGGTGTACTTTATACCAGTTCAACTCAGTTGGTGTAATTTACGCTACTTCCCATATTTAGGACTGCTCCCAAAATTTCTCAGATTAGCATGCAAGCTTTCAAGTTCTCCAGAGCTCTTAATTGAGCTAGATAGTAGGCATTTCTTCTGATGGTCAAGGATTAAAAGGCAATGGAAGACTGCCTGTGTAAACCCATTGTGAGATTCTCTTTCACCAGTCATTCAAATATACGTGGGAAATTCCTAAGGACAGCCCCAAGTGCTATATGTCATTGCTGATTACATCCATTATAAAGGGACATACAGTGAACCTGGCTATTTTAATGAAGAGTCAACAAGTGCATTACTGCCCTCTAGTGCAATAATACACTCATCGTTAATGACAGGAATCAGAAAATAAGGGTGTGTGTGAGAGAGGGTTAAAAGTAGATTATAGGGGGTTATTGTTCAAGTTGTATATCCTCATCCTCTTCAGAACCCAGTTTGATCAAAGACCTCCAGAAACAAGTGTACACAAATGGGAACAGATAATTCTTTAGACAATGTATCCAAAGACAAACTTCTTTGATAATTTGGAAACACATTAGGCGTTTGCTTTAAAAAAAAAAAAATCCCTACAGCTACAAAAACTGCTGATCAACATTTACAAAAGCTTCATACGCAGATGGAGGTATTCAATGTTGGTTTTTCATCCCCTAATCACATTTGAGAAGAAGCTTTTCTCATTTTGGCACCTCCATTGATTATAAACGGGGGCATTTTGCTTGTGCTGTAGCATCTGAAATATTGATGTGGTGTGCATTTTCAGGTGCATCATGATAAGCCAAAAGAAATGCATATAGTTTATCAGCTATCTTAATGTCTCAGAAGCAAAATATTATGAAGCAGAGTGATCCTAATCAGGGCCGGATTTAGGTTTGATGAGGCGCTAAGCTACTGAAGGTAATGGGGCCCTTTATATGTCCAGCTGTCCTTTGTCAACAACAAATTGTCACTGGGTTTTGTGTGTGTGTGTGTGTGTGTGTGTGTGTGTGTGTGTCCAATATATGCTATATGGTAATTTATGGACCTAACAGGTATCTAAAGCCATTTGTACATGTTGCCATGCAACCAGTCCATGCATAATGTTGGCACCCTATATATAGAAATGAGCAAACCAGTGATATTTTAGGGAGCAGGCTAGCAGGCGGGGCCCATTACTTACATCATAGGAGCCTACACAACACAAAACACTGTTGCTCTATGTAGGTTTTATTTTATTTACTTATTATCTTATATTTTGGAAATGTACATGCAGTTGTTTTTTTCTTAATTTTTTTGGGAGGCCCCCAAGAAAGTGGGGCCCTAAGCTATAGCTTGTTTAGCAAATAGGTAAATCCGGCACTGATCCTAATAGGTGTGTGCGGCAAGGGTTGGGTGGGGGAAGAGGGAGACAAACTGCCTAACCCAAAGCCCTGCCAGCCTCACTGTGTCATGGGGGGGAGTATCTGCACGTGTAGTTTCTTGGTTTTTTTACATTGCTATCAGTCCTCTATTGGCTTTTTGTTTTGTTTACAATTTCCCCATCCATTGACCCCAACAGCAGGGGGAAAGAAGCATGCAAACTCCAGGGCTGGCATATTTTCCAGAGTTCTGTCTCATGAATCCAAAGTCTCACTTGGTCTGCTTCAGGGACGCGGACTTATAAAAAATATTGGGGGGCCCCGGGAAAGCTCATGAATAATAAATAAGCTCATGAATATGCAAATAAAGTGGCTCCGGCCCTAAATAGGGCAAGCCACGCCCCCCAGCCAGCCAATCGGCTGGCTGGGAGGTGTGGCCAGTTGGGATTCCCCTGTTCTCGCGGGGGCCAGGAGGAAGGAAATTCCCCCCGGCAGTGCCTTGGCAGTGGCGGTGGTGCTGCGAAGCAGCGAGGCAGGAGCCCCCGCCCCCGGGGATTCCCTAATCTCGCGGGGGATGGCCGGGGCTCTCCGACTAGGGCGCGCGGCTGGCTGGCTGGCTGGTGAGGGAGCAGGTGGGGAGGAGGCGGGGGACGGCGGCGGCGCTCTGCTGGAAGGGCGCCCGAGATTATTGGGGGGGCTGAGCCCCCCAAAAAATTTTTTTGAGGGGGCTCGAGCCCCCTCAGGCCCCATGGAGTCGGCGCCTATGGTCTGCTTCCAAGATGTCCCTGAAATGTGTTCTTTTTCACCTCTCCACCATCAGAGCACTGACAGTGGAGGAGGAACAGCTATGCTGGAGCACACACTCCTGTCTCAGAGATGTCTATGCTGGCTTGGTCATGTGCACAGAATGCAAGACAAAGATTCTGCAAATGTGACATGAAGGTTGGCAACATCAACCCCACCGTGTGGGAATCCCTTGCAGACAACTGCAGTGCCTGGAGACAGACAACAGTTCAATCCATAGCAGTGATCAGGGGACAAAACATCTCTCTCTGTATCTACAGCAACAGCAAGTGCTGTAACCTTTCAACAGTCTGACTTCAACCCCAAAGGTGCACTCCTCCATTGTCTGCCAAGACAGATGGATACCAGCAAGAGCAAATTGTTAAATGAAACCAAGGTGATTGACCTGAGTGGCAAGATTTAACACTTGCTGTCCCAAATGCTTGTACTGTAAACCTTAAGTTATTTCTACTGGTGTCAGTGTTTTCAGACACAAAGCGTCTGAAACTGTATGCATCTACTACACTAATGCTCCCCTTTGGGAAAAGGCTGAACATGGAAAGCTTCTTGACTTAAATTGCTAATTGTGACCACCAGTTTGATTGAAACCTTCATCTTCTATCAAGAAAATGTTTAACACAGGGAAGGCTTGTGGCAGACTGCAAGCAGAGCGGCAAGAATATATATCAGCAAGAAGGGACTTGCGGATTACTGTTTATCACATTTGCATCCCAACTTTTCTTTCCAAGGAGCACAAGAAAGCACATGTGGGAATTTTCCTATTTTATGTTGTCATAGAAACCCTAGAAGGACATTTAGATTAGGAAAAGGTGCCTGGCCTAAGGCTACCCAGTGAGCATCGTGGCTGAAAAGGGACTTCAGATCAAAAGTCATCGCAGTTCTCTGTCACACCACCTCTATCTGGGCATTCTGTTACCATGGAAAGTTGTCATGCAAGGTTTGGGGGGACTGGGGCATGCTAGCTCTGCCCCACTTTTCACTGTTTGAGTTTCTGTGTGAAGTTGGGGGCTTTCTGCTCACACAACCCTGGAAGAACAGAGTTTTAAAAATTCACAGTAAGCCTCCACAAATACAGAAAGCTCCGAATGTCACAGAATCAGCAAGGCAACCAGCCTGCACTTACTGTACTTTCACACATTCTCAGGCAGGAAGACAAACATGGCATAGGTGTTGAAGGTCACACTGCAGCAACTCCATAGCCATCTACAGTGGTACCTCAGGTTAAGTACTTAATTCGTTCTGGAGGTCGGTTCTTAACCTGAAACTGTTCTTAACCTGAAGCACCACTTTAGCTAATGGGGCTTCCTGCTGCTGCCACGCTGTTGGAGCACAATTTCTGTTCTCATCCTGAAGCAAAGTTCTTAACCCGAGGTACTATTTCCAGGTTAGTGGAGTCTGTAACCTGAAGCGTATGTAAACCTGAAGCGTATGTAACCCGAGGTACCACTGTATTTCTCTTGGACAGCACTTCAGGCCTTCCCCTAAAACTCCATCTCAAAATGCCCCTTTCACAAGCCCTGGTCACAAGCTTCCAGAGATTGGAATCAGCCAAACAGAACTGCTGCTGGCTGTGCCCCCCCCGAGTTCTAGTGTTATGAGAGAGCAAAAAACAAAACCCAACTTTTCTCTTGCCACTTTCTCCATGTCATACAAAAAGTTATACACCTCCCATTCACCTTTACTCTAAACTAAAAAGTCCCAAATGCTGCAACCTTTTTTTCACAGGGGAGTCATTCCATCCCATTAATCATTTCACTTGCCCTTTCCTGAATCTTTTCCACATCCTTTTTGAGATGAGGCAACCAGGACTGTACACAGTATTCCAAATTCAGTCACACACCATCGATGTATAATGGCATAATGATGCCTGACAAAACAAATGCTTCTGGATCATCAATAGCTATGGAGAAGGGTTTTTTTGGAGGTTTACCTCAGCAGGCAGGGAGAAGAGACAGAAAAGCTCCACCTGCTGTAATTTCCACATCTAAGAAAATTGTTGAGGAGGCCTTGCCTCTTTTGCAACCAGTCGCCCTCCTGGGCTCATAGGGAGGAGAAACTTGGCACAAGTAGAAATGTGACCACAAGGATGTGTATGTATGAATGGGAATGAATGAATTCCTGGCTTCCTTTAGCACAGAACAGCAGCCATAGTTCTGTTGACAGAGAAACAACATGTTACATCGCCTTATACCAGTTCCAAACAGCCAACTAGCAAATCTCTGCCTGAAGGAACAGTGGCTGCACAAACCCTCGTTCGAGTTCACTGTGGAGATGAGAGAAACATAGGAAGCTGCCTTATACCAAGTCAGACAATTGATTGATTGATTGATTGATTGATTGATTGATTGAATGAATGAATGAATGAATGAATGAATTATATGCCACTTTCTTACAATGCGCTGTGCCCAAAGCGGCCTAAAGCCAACATTCAAAAAGACAAATATAAGAAATATAGAGAATGCCGGTAAATTAAAAAATGACAAACACCAGCAATTTAACAAACACCAAATAAGTGCAACTTTTCAAAAGAAACCCACATAAATGCAAAGCAAAACCAAGTATGGGACGCGGGTGGCGCTGTGGGTAAAAGCCTCAGCGCCTAGGGCTTGCCGATCGAAAGGTCGGCGGTTCGAATCCCCGCGGCGGGGTGCGCTCCTGTTGTTCGGTCCCAGCGCCTGCCAACCTAGCAGTTCGAAAGCACCCCCGGGTGCAAGTAGATAAATAGGGACCGCTTACTAGCGGGAAGGTAAACGGTGTTTCCGTGTGCGGCTCTGGCTCGTCAGATGCAGCTTTGTCACGCTGGCCACGTGACCCGGAAAGTGTCTGCGGATAGCGCTGGCCCCCGGCCTATAGAGTGAGATGGGCGCACAACCCTAGAGTCTGTCAAGACTGGCCCGTACGGGCAGGGGTACCTTTACCTTTACCTTTACCTAAAACCAAGTATTAACTGACAGTAAAGTTTCTGGTACTGATCTTCCTGTGCACCAAGGAGCCTGGCTTAAACTCAGTTCAGAGGCAAGGGGATTCTTCTCACCAGGCTAGATGACACACCGCTGGCTCCCATGTCCTTATTCCAGAGGAGGCTGACAGCGGCAAAAACCAAATGTTGAGGAGGGCAATTATGGCCAGTCTCTTCCCCAGCCTCCTGGAAGAAGCAGCTGCCGGTGCAGGCCTTATTGATCCATTAAGTACATAATTGTCTGCACTGACTGGTGGCATCTCTCTGGGCTTTCAGTCAGAAAACATCCCCAGTCCTACCTGGGGATACTAGGGGTTGAGTCAGTGTCTTGTGCCTGCGAAACAGATGCTCTATCTCTGAGCTGCAATGCTTCCTGTATTCTTAGCATTCCTCACACTCGCATATATCCATACTAACATTTATGGATCTGTTGCTGCTATCAGAGTCCTATGGAGACATGGCTTCGAGTAGCCCTTAGCTGCCTCCTCTAATTTTCTTCCCCACCCGAAAAAATGCAGAATCAAGGGAGGGGGCAGGCTAAATTTAACCACAAGCACTGGAATCTTGTGGAGGCGTTGGGGTGTGTGTGATAAACAGGTGGTGTGGGGAAGGAATTCACACTTTCCCTCTCCTGGCCACAAAAGTGCCTTGCAGACAATCACGATGTATTCCGAGTCTCTTTAAACGTCGTTTATGCACGGCTTTTCAGGTGCTTTTTTGTTCAGCCTGACAGGTTAGTGCACTGAGCTATACGTGCGTAGGTGCTGGGCTTTGACTCTCTGCCAGAATATTTTTAGCTAGGGATCTTTCTTCTGCAAAAGTTAATGATTCCTGTGGTGTGTTTATCTGCTTCCCTGTCGACTTGCAATGGCTGTACTGTATCTTGTACCTCCTTCGCATTTCCTCTTCTTAAAATGGAAAAGGAAAAGAAAAAGAACCAGTGTCCCATTATGTGCTTCCTGTTTTTTTTAAAAAAAAATAAGAAAAACGCAATTTTTGCATGAGGTAAAATCTTTATGTCTCATACACACCATACATTTAAAGCCCATTTAAAGCCTATGGCTTTCCCCACAGAATCCTGGGAATGGTAGTTTATTACTGGGGTTTCTAAATGGAGCTCTGTGAGGAGTAAACTACAACTCCCAGGATTCTTTGGGGGAAGCCGGCTGCTTTAAATGGTGTAAGGTAAAGGTAAAGGAACCCCTGAACATTAGGTCCAGTCGTGGCCGACTCTGGGGTTGCGGGGCTCATCTCGCTTTATTGGCCGAAGGAGCCGGCGTACAGCTTCTGGGTCATGTGGCCAGCGTGACTAAGCCGCTTCTGGCGAACCAGAGCAGCGCACGGAAACACCTTTGACTGGACTTAACTGTCCAGGGGTCCTTTACCTTTACCTAATAAAGTTTTTAAGCAAAAACAGTTCAGCTTCCACTGTCTTCAGTTTCCCTTAAAGGTAAAGGGGTAAAGGGGCCCCTGACCATTAGGTCCAGTCGTGGCCGACTCTGGGGTTCTGGCGCTCATCTCACTTGATTGGCTGAGGGAGCCGGCATACAGCTTCCGGGTCATGCGGCCAGCATGACTAAGCCGCTTCTGGCGAACCAGAGCAGCTTTACCTTCCCGCCGGAGTGGTACCTATTTATCTACTTGCACTTGGACGTGCTTTCAAACTGCTAGGTTGGCAGGAGCAGGGACCAAGCAACAGGAGCTCACCCCATCGCAGGGATTCGAACCGCCAACCTTCTTTATCGGCAAGTCCTAGGCTCTGCGGTTTAACCCACAGCACCACCTGTGTCCCCTTAAATGGTGTAAAGGTGACTTAAATGAAGCCGTCCTTGGTGGTACCTCCAGGATGCCCTGATTGAGGAAGCCTACCAAGTCATGTCTTCGTTTTGCTTCCTTCCACTGCTTAAAAATTCATTTGTTTTCCCCTGGATTTTATTTTATTATTTAGATAATCTTTATTAAATTTTCCCAAATACCAAAAAGTAAGAAATAAATAAAAAATGATATGGCATAAAATTATTTGGTCTGTCGACAGGGTCATATTTGCCACAAACGGCATTTAGGTGTGCTTTTCTAGCACTCCCTCCTGATGATAATGATGCTGATTAATTCCATGTCTATACCTCCCTTTATCAAAAGATCCCATTTCATCAATGATTAAAAACATAATGACAGAAAGCCTAATAGTAAATTAATCATAATCATAATAACGATCCACTTCCCCACACTTTCACAGGCCACCAGTTATTTAATGGCTATAGGCTTGGGTAAAGAGGAATGTTTTTGCCTGGTGCCTAAAGACATGCAGGGATGGCACCAGGCAAGCCTCTTCTTGATATAAAGGAAATGGCTATAATACCACACCGACTTTACAGAAGTACTGTGAAGGAAGACATAGTTGGGCAGAAGGATGTGATTTTGATCAGAAACCTAAATTATACCCTGCAGATTTCAACCCCCAAGCATTTCTACCACTCTCATATGTCCATACTAGCGCTTTTGGCGCTTTTGGC
Organism: Podarcis muralis; assembly: GCF_964188315.1. Classification (NCBI taxonomy): domain Eukaryota; kingdom Metazoa; phylum Chordata; class Lepidosauria; order Squamata; family Lacertidae; genus Podarcis; species Podarcis muralis. The sequence continues at coordinate 61,961,269 of NC_135655.1, read as the reverse complement.
TCTGCCGCTGCTGCTTTCACAGCCTCTAGTCTCTTTTCTTCCACCCCCACAAAAAAAATATCTAGAGCGGCATCTGTTTCCCCATGAGTTCCCCTTGTGTTTCACGATGAATCTCATCTGCTGATGTATTAATTATTATTTACAATCTAACTTATAACTGTTGGTTCCAGAAGCTGTGCTATGTCAGGCAGATTATGCAGTGATTTTTATTTCCAGTATGACCATTGGCTTAAGCAGATTTATACTGAGGATGGGGATAAACTATTGTTTATGTACTTCAGAGAGTTACAGAGCAATCCTGTTCCTAACCTTGGCTGGGCAGTGAGGGAGCAGCAACTTGACCACCACATCCCAAGCTCTGCTGCTTGCTCAGGCCAGGGTGAGAAGTGGGAGCTATTTTTCCTCAGGATGTTTTGTTTTGTTTTTGCCTGCAGTTGGCACAACTGCGGGGTTCAAGGAATGGATCCCTTAAGGTTTTGTAACCCATCAATGCAAAGCCTCTAGTTCCCCACTCTTACCAGAGCAAAGCCCTACCAGCAGCACTCTTTTCCACATGTGAAGAGTGTTAAGTATAATTGTTTAATTGATACTGAAATGGAGAGTGGCTAAATGTGTATTGTTAACATTTGGATTTTGCCATGGAAGCATACTGAACTCTTAACAGAGTTGATAATGAACTGTTGAATGTTCTCTGCTCTAACACTGGTGGCTTGTCTTTTGAACACGTGACAAAGGTATTTGGTTGCAAAACACCATTTTGAAAGGCGTGAAGCAAGGCCCATAAGGGGTGTGGCTAGGAAGAGGGTGTGGCCTCAGGAAAGACCTAAGGGCCTTATAAGGAGGATGGGAGGGCTGCATTTGGCTATCAGGCCTGGTGTAGTGGTTAAGAGCGGTAGTCTCGTAATCTGGGGAACCGGGTTCGATTCCCCGCTCCTCCACATGCAGCTGCTGGGTGACCTTGGGCCAGTCACACTTCTCTGAAGTCTCTCAGCCCCACTCACCTCACAGAGTGTTTGTTGTGGGGGAGGAAGGGAAAGGAGAATGTAAGCCGCTTTGAGACTCCTTAAAAGGGAGTGAAAGGCGGGATATCAAATCCAAACTCTTCTCTTCTTCTTCTTCTTTCTGATGTGGTAGCTTGTTCTTCAAGAGAAGAAGCCATAGGCCAAATGTGTGTGATACCTACATTTCATCATTCTACATAGTGAGACATGTTCCATGTTGGGTACTCAGAGTGCTGTTGGCAGGAAGCTTAGACTACTGCTGCTTCTGCTCTACCTCTTGGGCAGAAAGAAATGCACAGTATCTGGGGTACTCAAATCCTGTATTTTGTAGCCATTTTAAATTCCCTCTTTAACAAAAGTATCGCCAAGAACTGACAGGTTACTTTCTGGCTGCCATGGTGATCAGTTTTTATGCTTTTTCTTCTCTCCCCCCACCTTACAAACTGTAGGCTGATTTCCCACAAGGTATATTTTCATCCTTTAAAGGTTCTGAGGGTGAAGGTGGGGAAAATTGTGTCTGCTGGGAAAAGGGACTCCTGTTCTCCATAGGAACTGCAGCTCCAATGATGAATGGAGACAAAACCCAAAGGGAGCATAACTTCCTTTCCTGTCAGCATGCATCTTCGTTAATGAACACAAGGAAACAGTGCTCAAGTTCAGCTGGAGACCTTTCATAGCCTTTCCATTTCTCGGGCTCCCCTGCACACCAACCACAAAGTACAATAGGAGGAGAAAGCTTTAGAAAAACCCAGCGGCACTGAGATCTTTTTTTTAAAAAAATCTGGTGTTCACCTGTATTGACTCACTTATATGTGATCCTTAAAGTATAATTTCCAGCACTATAACTATGCCACAAACCTCCAGTGGACACCCTTTCCCTTGCTTAATTGATTAATGGAATTTACCGACACATGATGTGGTGTTGTCATAAAATGAAACTAAGAAAGAAGACAAATTAATCGAGGATAACTCTGTCAATAGCTGTTAGCCTTGATGGCTAAACGGAACTGTCATGTTCATAGGCAATATGCTGGATGGATAGATAGATAGATAGATAGATAGATAGATAGATAGATAGATAGGCAGACTGCAAGAATGGGCTAGTGCCATCAGGACAGGCATGTGAAGTTCTCAGAGGTATCTAGTTGGCCATGGTGGGAAACAGGATGTTGTTCATCTAGTTAAGGGGTGGGAACTCTGCTTCCTGTTGTTAGTTGGGCCCATCCTATTATAAGGCAGAATGAGGCAAATGCCACAGGTGGCAAATGTTGGAGGACAGAAGTAGCAGCTCACTGGCTTTTCCTCCCGAGTCCTCAGCCATCCCCCTCTTTTGAAAGATGGAGCTGTCAGCTTATCCCATTGCCCTTAAAATAGCCTGTTACCCTGAAGTGAGATTCACTTGCCATCCCAGGTGACTTCTATACATGGAATGGGGGAAAGGGTACCCCTTGTCCTTATACTCAGGCAGCAAAATGTCTTGACCCAGCTCTGGTTAAAGAACCACATCCCCCTGAGGATAATATGTTTGGGGGCATATTCTAGTGGTAAAGGTAAAGGTAAAGGTACCCCTGCCCGTACGGGCCAGTCTTGACAGACTCTAGGGTTGTGCGCCCATCTCACTCAAGAGGCCGGGGGCCAGCGCTGTCCGCAGACACTTCCGGGTCACGTGGCCAGCGTGACAAGCTGCATCTGGCGAGCCAGCGCAGCACACGGAAACGCTGTTTACCTTCCCACTGGTAAGCGGTCCCTATTTATCTACTTGCACCCGGGGGTGCTTTCGAACTGCTAGGTTGGCAGGCGCTGGGACCGAACAACGGGAGCGCACCCCGCTGCGGGGATTCGAACCGCTGACCTTTCGATCGGCAAGCCCTAGGCACTGAGGCTTTTACCCACAGCGCCACCCGCGTCCAATTCTAGTGGTAGGTGGGCCTAAGACACTGGTGGATGGCACCAGACCCCAGCATGGGAGATTGCATTCTCTCCCTCAGCCTCCCTGTTCTCTTCTTTCCCCACTTCCTCCTCACCCTGCAGGCTTCCAGGGGATGGGGTGGATCATTCTTTACAGAAGTCTGAGCTGATTGCTTGCAGAGAGCTTTTGAAATTGGGCTGAGAAGTGCATGAAATTAGGCCAAGGGCTGGTAGTTGCCTACCATTGATTTAGTACATCTAGTTGTCTGATTCAGTTGGGGTAATGTGCTTATATGGACGCGGGTGGCACTGTGGGTAAAACCTCAGCGCCTAGGATTTGCCGATCGCATGGTCGGTGGTTTGAATCCCCATGGCGGGGTGCGCTCCTGTCGTTCGGTCCCAGCACCTGCCAACCTAGCAGTTCGAAAGCACCCCCGGGTGCAAGTAGATAAATAGGGGCCGCTTACCAGCGGGAAGGTAAACGGCGTTCCGTGTGCTGCGCTGGCTCGCCAGATGCAGCTTGTCACGCTGGCCAAGTGACCCGGAAGAGTCTGTGGACAGCGCTGGCTCCCGGCCTATAGAGTGAGATGAGCGCACAACCCTAGAGTCTGTCAAGACTGGCCCGTACGGGCAGGGGTACCTTTACCTTTTAATGTGCTTATATTTTCCCCTGTAGATAGATGACTGTTCATTATAATCAAGCAAGATGAATTGCCACCTCCTTCAGAGGAAAAAAAAGGGGGGCTCTATTGCTCACAGGTTATTAGTCACTTCATCCATTATTATGTTTAGGTTATTGTGTTAGGATCCCAAATGATAGCTAGTGCTGTCAACCCACTTAGACTGAGAGTTGTTTTCTGGGGAGAACTGTCCTGACAAGACAGGCCAAAACAATTGGGCCTGCCTTCAAGTCACCTGCACTGAGGTAGCTCCCAGGGGCACCCAGCAGCACTGCCAACAGTCTCATCGGACTCTGCTCGGTGCAGGCAGGCTGGTGGCAGTAATGGAAGAACGGCTGTGTTCCTTCATGAGTCATCACCATGGACTCAGCTGAACAGGTGGAAGCTTGTTGAGATGAAGAAATGAAGCCTACTGTGAGTTCCTGTGGGCCACAGCTTTCTTAAATGTGTATGAGTGAATTGGAAATTGGTGAGCAGGAAGGAAGGGCAAGGGATTGAAATGCAGACTGGTAAAAGAAAAACAACATAAGGAAGAAGGAACCCTACTAGCAGACATTCAATCCACACAGCATAAATTATTGTCCTCTACAAAAAAAATAATAAAAAAATCTCAGACAATGAAGTGAGCAAGATGTTTATGAAAACAGTCCTCAAGAACGGTACCGTTTCTGAAAGTTGGTAGGATACTACATGCTTCAATTTCTCTTCAAAACTCTCTGCGCACATACTTTCCCCTTGTCCAGGGAAGGCGAGTCTCTAATCCATTAGAAGTTATTGCCTCAATCAGTTCATGTCAGGCTGCTGTGAAATAGCTTAATGACAGGCACAATTTACTTAGATATTTGAAATTCACTTATTTTCTAAGTACCATACAGGAACAAAAGTGATGACGGCAACAGAGTGAAGGGGTAAATTTCAGTTCTTAAATGCCTGCTTGTTATTCAAATTGTAACAGAGGTTAGAGGCAGGAAGAAAAAAAAAGGTAGCAATGCGTAAAAAGTTTCTGTATTCACACACCAAAGCTCACTGGCAGCAGAGAGCTCTGCTTGTTGAAAAGAAGCTGTAGCTAATTACAAAAGATACTAGAACTCTTTAGGAAGCTTCATACATTGTATTCTTTACAACAGGGGTCAGCAAACTTTTTCAGCAGGGGCCGGTCCACTGTCCCTCATACCTTGTGGGGGGCTGGACTATATATGGGGGGGGGGAGAGAATTCCTATGCCCCACAAATAACCCAGAGATGCATTTTAAATAAAAGGACACATTCTAAATCATGCTGTAAAAACATGCTGATTCCCGGACTGTCCGTGGGCTGGATGTAGAAGGCGATTGGGCCGGATCCGGCCCCTGGGCCTTAGTTTGCCTACCCATGCTTTACAAGGTATTTAAGAGCTTATTATCAGAATATTCAGCTACCAGCCCACTGCAGGACCTGGTTTGGGGTGAACGTATGTGGGCTTGAAGAAAAGTATGCAAGCCCTGCTCCTACTCATTGCATTTCCTGATCATTTAGTCTTCTAATTCTATTCATATAAGAGTGGCCTGTGTACTCCTGCCACTGCTCAATGTCCACATGCATTCAGGCAAATGCTCTTCTGCCAGCAAAATGCATCCAGGCAGCTCGCCGTGCATGTTGTAGCATCCCTCCTCAGGACACATGCAGCGCATTGTTCCCTCAACCAGATCTAAACCTTTTGCCGTTAAGGGGCCAAAGTCTGCACTGCTACCCCCACTCTCCTGTAGGTTGGTGTGCCTTCCATTATTGCCACTGAGAGAAGGAAGCAGGCACAGGGGAGGGACAGAAAGGAAAGAAAGCTTTTCCTCCCTTAATGTCCATTCCCTGCCTTAATGTTCCCCCTTCTCCTGGAGCTAGTGAGGGGGGAGGCATGATGGGGGGAAACGTTTCTTGCCTCCAAGTCCCATGGAGTCTTCCTTTCATTGTTGTCAGGGCCAGCAGGAACATAGAAGAGAAATCCAGCCGTGAGGATGATGCATTGTGGGAGAGAGAGGAGGGAGGCAGCGCATGTTTGTGGCTCCTGATATTCCAACTGGGCTCTGCTTATTAGCAGAGGTGAGTGGCCTCCCTCCGCTCTAACCTCACAATCTCTAATCTCACAAACCTGCCACCCAGGGCATGTGAGCCCTCTAGCCCTCCGTCAATCTTGGCCTGCCCCCAACCTCACTAGATACTTAAGCTAGCATCTTTTATGTTACTTTTTACAATGTTAAAAAAAAGTACTTCCGTAATATGAATGCCAGATTTTCTCTGTGAATTTTCGCTGTCATAGCAGTGCCCACAGCCCAAGAGAAGATAAACTTGAGTCGACAACTGGAACAGATAAATGACTGCACTTGCGGTTTCTGGTCACATGGATACACAGCTCTGGTCAACCACAGCCATAGAACAGTATACCCCAAATGAATAAAATTGCTTGCTTGTATTTCTCTTCTAAGCTCTGACACCAAACAAAAAGAGAAGGGCTATTCTCTTTGTATGAAGTCTATTTTGGATTGTGGTCCATACTGATGAAATTCATTGCAACAACCACAGACACTTAGCTGTGATCAGGGATTGAAGGATTTGCCCATTTCAGTTTTCTCAGTTCAGCTAATTTTTCCAATCTTAAATTCAGTCCCCCACATTTCTGCAGCAATTTGCGGATTCTTTTCTTTACAAAAATTCTCATGAAAAATTACCAGGATTTTTGGGTGAATTTTTCACAATGTGCACATTTTTTTAATATGCTTTTTTGACTAGGGTACACATTTTGTCAAACAAATTTCCCTAATGTAATGCATTTTGGTATGTCATTTATAGTAATATATATATTTGTATGCCCCATCTCCCCTAATATGTTCTTTTATGTAACATTGTTTTGTTGGACAACTGCATCACAATATTCGGATTAGTGCGAATTCTGAATAATAGGTGTGTTCTGGTCTGTATTTTGCATCAGAAAGTGGAAATTTGGTCAATTCACATTTAAATGTGCCCTGAATCAAATCTCCCCCACCTCCAGCTGTGAGTAGTCCCCATTAAACAAAACAAAAAACAGCCACTATATACTATCACCCTGATTTCACAGCACACTGCTTCTTAGATTAAAGAAGACACATGTAGGCAGGGAGAATGTAAAACAGCAGATATGAAGAATTCCTCTGACAGCTGCAATGTGCCTTTCTATTGGGTTCCCATTCAAAGGAGGATTCGGTAAGGACAGAATGAACCAGCCCATTGTTATACATCTTCCTTCTTTTAAAAATGCCGTTTCGTAACTGATCCAAAAATCCCTTTGCCTGCATGTCAAAGCTTTTTGGACCGCTGTATGCACCTGAAGATTTACTGCACAGGTATGTTAAGTCAAAATGTGCCGTTTTAAACCTATTTCCCACCAAAACTGCTGCAGATAAGATCTCAAACTTTTTTTTTTAAGTTACATAACTGGGAAGGGGACAGGGTTCTTTTAAAAGAAGACTTTGAAAAAGGAAACAGCGCCATTTCAAAAGGCACAATTAATGCTATTTTAGAGCATTATGAAAGCACCTGATACATTCACCGTGACACTGGAATTAGAAAGCTATAATCCATATTCATTGTGTGCCTTTGCTCTTAACCTTTTCTATATATAGGTAAAAAAAAAAATATGTTCGAATTTATATATAAAGCATGGCTTGATCCAGCCAAAGTTAAGCATAGTATTTAATGGGAAAGTTAAGCATGTGCTTAATTCTCTTTCTGACTCTCTAATTGAGATTAATGGGACAGAAAACGTCTCCCTTGGTTCAGTAATGCTTCTGGCTCATTTTTGCCATTTTCTCACAGGGAAAAATTATCCAATCGAATTTTCTTTGACTGCTAGGCTGCTGACTTGAGTACTGCAGTAAGATTTTTTTGGCTGTAACCACTTACAAAGTGCTATGCTACTGGGTTTTGCCAGGAGCCAGTCAGCAATAAAACACCCAGTGTCAGCAAAGTTAACTCTTTATTTAAAGAGACCCAAACAGTGCAGGCCTAGTGTTCACAGCAACTCTTCCCAGTAGCTTTTGCCCCAATGAGGCAGTTAGGACTTAGGGACCTGCCTTCCCACTGGTCTCTAAGGCTCCTCCCCCAGTTCTTCCCCCAGCAGCCCAAGGCTTTGTCATCTTGCCTCTCCTTACCTGCCCTTTTCATTTCTTTGAAGTATTGTTTCTGGGAGGGGGCGTTATAATTAACAGGATCACAACTGGCAAAGAGGGGGAAATGAATCCCTTGTCTGAAACCACTGGATTGGGAGGAAATTCTGCATTTTGTGTCAATGTAGGATTTCTTCCTAATGCAGAGGGCCTTCTCAGTAGTAGTGCCTGCCCTGTGGAATGCCCTCCCATCAGGTGTCAAGGAAATAAGCAACTACCTGACTTTTAGAAGACATCTAAAGGCAGCCCTATTTAAGGAAGTTTTTTATGTTTGATGTTTTATTGTGTTTTTAATGGTCTGTTGGGAGCCACCCAGAGTAGCTGGGGAAACCCAGCCAGATAGGCGGGATATAAATAAATAAATTATTATTACTACTACAAACAGGCAACCCCCCTTGCCTGCTAGGATATTGGCTACATACAGATGTGTGTTAAAAGTGTGTGTTAAATTCAAAGACAGAGTTAATATCATGTCTAGTTTGGGCCTCAGTTATGAGGACTACAGAAGGACCATGATCAAGGGAATTGTAACTTGCATTTCAGAGCAGCAAGTAATCTGCTGGGAGCCTGAGGAGATGCCTGACTTCATATAAGCATGTGTATATATACATAAGGATGGAACAGTGGCTTTGCATAATGGGTGAACATTGACTTTTTGTTTTCTTAATGGTGGACACTGTCTGTAATTGTCTTAATGGAAATCATTGAAGGGAGAGTTTTGTCTGGGGGAAAAGCATTTATTGGTGATGAGGATTACTGACAGTTCACTTAGAGGGAGGAGAAATACCTTGGTAAGTAGCTTGCCATGAATCACCTTGCTAGTTTTTGTGTTAACCTAATCTTTATTTTTCGCAGGAAGTTGTATAGACCTTGTTTGGGGATCTTCCTTTGACGGGAGAACAGTGTTGTGGGTTTGATGTCTTGAATATTATGAAAGGGCCACTGTGAACAGGCAGTTAATAAGTGACAAAGTACTTTGAACCAGAGACCCATTGTGCTGCAGCTGTGGAACAAGAAAATGCAACACTATGGATCATTAGGAAAGGAACTGAAAATAAAACATAATACAAATGTATGGTGTGACCTCGTTTGGAATACTGTGCCCAGTATTTAGTTGGTCACCTCTACTAAAAAAGGATACTGCAGAGATGGAAAGGGTTCAGGAAAAGGCTACAAAATGATCAAGGGGATGTAACGACTCCCCTATGATGGAAGGTTGAAGTGTTTAAAGGTAAAGGGACCCCTGACCATTAGGTCCAGTCGTGGCCGACTCTGGGGTTGCGGCGTTCATCTCGCTTTATTGGCCGAGGGAGCCGGCGTACAGCTTCCGGGTCATGTGGCCAGCATGACTTAAGCCGCTTCTGGTGAACCAGAGCAGCGCACGGAAACATCGTTTACCTTCCCACCGGAGTGGTACCTATTTATCTACTTGCACTTTGACATGCTTTCGAACTGCTAGGTTGGCAGGAGCAGGGACCGAGCAACGGGAGCTCACCTCGTCATGGAGATTTGAACCACCGACCTTCTGATCAGCAAGTCCTAGGCTCTGTGGTTTAACCTTCTTAATTTAGAGAAAAAGGCGAGTAAGAGGTGGCATGGTGGAAACTGATGCAGAAAAGTGTTTCCCCCCTCTCTCATAACACTAAACTCATGGGCATCTCATGGAGCTGAACATAGAAAGATTCAGGACTGACAAAAGGAACCCACTCCCATGGGAGGCAGTCATGGCTACCAGTCTATATGGATTTAAAAGAAGATTAGACGTGGAGGACAGGGTTGCCAATGGCTACAAGCCACAATAGCTGTGCCCTGCCTCCATAGTTTAGCGCTGTAATGCTTGTGAATACGGTACCAGCTTCCGGAAACCTCAGGAGAAAGAGCTCAGGTGCTCTAATCCTGCTTGCTGGTTTCCAATAGGCATCCAGTTGGCCAGTGTGAGAACAGGTTGCTGGACTAAATGGGCCATTGCCTGATAGAGGAGGGTTTTTTTTTAATGAACAAAGACTTAATGTTTAATGACTGGGGATATTATTCTAATGGATGGAAAACCCTCTTTAGAAAATGATGCACTTCAGTTAGTGAGAGAAGTAGAGCAGCCTGGATCCAGTCTTTCAGTTTGAATTTAGAAAAGCAGACAGAGGGCAGAGTTTAGCTGAAGTTAGGATGCAGCCTTGGGAGACCGAAACAATAGCTCCCCAGAAACCTGGAACAGGATCTGATGTTTTCCTGCCTATTGTAGGGGTCTCCTTGCTTCCAAAAGTGTATCTGCATATATATGCCAATAAAGCAGATATTGCAAATCAATCAATCAATCTCCAGAACTCTCTGCTGTCTGTCAGTGTATTGTAGACAATAATGAGCTAGGTGGACCCCTGAGCTAACTCTTGCATTGCAGAGGATTGAACTAGATGACCCTTAGGCATCTCTTCCAACTCTACAATTCTATCATTCTGTGACTCAGTATAAGGCAGCTTCCCAGGTTCTGTTTGCCAGGGAACCTCTGACTTCTGCCATGCAATGGTCATGTTGTTAGGAACTATATGCTTTTTCCTGTTTGCCTGAAAAAAAATAATGCATATGCCTTGACAAAAGATCCAGCCGGTGCCTAACAGAAGAACCCATCTGCTTAGCAACACCCTCCCAGTTTGCTCTTTATACTGATCCTTATTCAGACTGACTCCAAGCATTTGCACTTTTATTTAGAGCCTATTTGGAAGTTAAACACACTCGGTTCCAGAAGTCCGTTTGACTTCCGAAATGTTTGACTTCCAAACAGTGGCTTCTGATTGGCTGCAGGAAGCCCCACCGGACGTTCGGCTTCCGAAATAACATTCGAAAATCGGAATAGTCACTTCCAGTTTTCGATCATTCGGGTGCCGGAATGTTCGGGAGCTAATAAATTAATAATAATAATAATAATAATAATAATAATAATAATAATTTATTTATACCCCACCATCTGGCTGGGCCTCCCCAGCCACTCTGGGCGGCTTCCAACAAAACATTAAAATACAATAATTCATCAGATATTGAAAGCTTCCCTAAATCAGCTGTAAAGGTAAAGGTACCCCTGGCCATTAGGTCCAGTTGCGGACAATTCTGGGGCTCCTCTCGCTCTATAGGCCAAGGGAGCTGGTGTTTGTCCGCAGACAGATTCTGGGTCATGTGGCCATCATGACTAAGCTGCTTCTGGCGAACCAGAGCAGCACACGGAAACGCCATTTACCTTCCCGCCGGAGTGGTACCTATTTATCTACTTGCACTTTGACGTGCTTTCAAACTGTTGGTGGGCAGGAGCTGGGACCGAACAATGGGAGCTCACCCCGTCACGGGGATTCGAACCACCGACCTTCTGATTGGCATGCGTTGCTCTTCAATCAAGTCTCATGGCCAATTTCCTCTCCCTTCGCTGCCTACTCTGTTTCAACCCTGCTGACGCCTGGTGGACAGTGTGCTGGGCAAATCTGTTTATGGCAGCCTTCATGCCATAAACAGCCATGTATGAATGAGTGCAGAGGAAAGCTCCTGCCACCTTGTCTGTGCATATTGTGCATAATTTGCAAAAGAACAGATGCAAGTACAGTTAGGGTCCATGCTTGCCATTGGAGGTTCTGCTTTCTGCAGAGTTCCCAAGAGAGCTTATGCATGTACATGTTGTAAGCATGTCGCTCTTCCTCAGCTTTTGCTGACTGTTCATGGAATAGTGAGGGCAGCAGGTGCAATCAACTGAAGCCAGAACTCTCATAGCCAGTAACTATGGGTTCCAATATGACATTCCAGTTGGTTGGGATCTGTTGGCAGGCACTTACTATCTTCCTATTTTAGTTCAACTTTGCATTATGTAATGTTATGCTTTGTTTTTAGAGTTATATAAGCAGGCCAGAGGTAATGCCTCAAATGGAAACTGCTTTAGATGCTACATTTGTACGAGCACCTATAAAAGTGTCGTTCACTTAATTCTTGCCAGCAAAACACTTATATATATTTCAAGCATGGGTAGTCCTATTACTTTAAGTGCTTTGCTGGGTAAGCTGAGAGTTTTCCTTCACATGCAGTACTGGTTTTTAATTGATGCTTATTTGAAGCTGAATTGAGGGCTCTTGGTAAAGGTTTGTCTACTGCTTAGGCACGACATTTGCAAGTGTTTATAGCTAATTATAATGAAATAGATGGTTAAAAAATACAGTTCGGTGAAGTGGACCAAAGCAAAGTTAAACTAGAATTTATTCCCACAAGACTTAAATCCAGAAACTGAAGTTTGCAAGGAAACACAAAATGCAAAACTCAGAATATCTTAAGCAAAACCATAATAAGATTTATATTATAGTAAGTCCTGTAATGTAATATGACAATGTTTACCGATGTAATATAAGAATGTTAACAAATAAATAAAATGCAAATTGGAAAAAAATTGTGTGACATATTGAAAATGTCAGATGTAGGATAATACTGACATTTCTTATTTCAGTGTTATTTTGAACAATATTTTTAGCTTTATCTTCCACCAAATTACATCCAAAGTCATCTAAGGCAGCATTTTTAAAGAGCTCATTGATGGGAAATCCTTAACTTGATCATGATTTCAATAACTGTTTATGTTTACCATCCAAATCTGTACTTGAATCACACAGGGTAGAATTCCACTAAGTTCTGTTTAGAGTACACCCACTGAAATGAATGAAGATGGCTAAGTTAGGTCCATAAATTTCAATGTGTGTGATCTGAGTAATACCACTCAAAAATATCACCCAAAGTAACTTGTTTATGTCTGGATTTCAACTAGTTTGCAGACATGAAATTTACTGAATGTGTTAAATTCAGAGCTAGTGCTCTGAATTTAGAACCATAGTGTTGGAACAAGACCTAGGTGATCTGGGTTCAAATCCCCACACAGCTAGAAAGCTCACTTGTTGACCTTGGGCCAGTCCCAGTCTGTCAGCCTAACTTACCTTATGGGCTTGCTGTGAGGATAACCATGTGCAGGGAGAGAACCAGGGGGGTGGTGGTGGCAGGCTACAAATGTGATAATAAATAAATAAATTGTCACTAAAACAGTAGAACCTGGAAAAATGACCACCACCTAGTTCCTGGAATTCTGGCGTAAGGATATGTGAGCCAGCTCATCATCTAGCCTGATAAGAGAACCGTTCCCCTCTGAATTGTATATAAGTCAGACTTCTTGAAGGACAGGAAGTCCTGGGGTTTTCCCCCAGCAGGAATTCACTGGAATTCAGTTCCAGCACCTCTCAGGGAGTAGCCATTGCCATTATAAGAGAACAAGGGTGGCGTTCATGGCGAGTTCTGCTACACACACACACACACACACACACACACACACACACACACACAGCACTAACTCTTGTTTTGCTTTGTATTTATGTATTTTAATTGTTGGTTTTGGTAATATTGAATTTATTCTGTGTTTGTTAAATTGTTGATTTTTGTCATTTTTTAATTTACTGACATGCTCTGTATTTCATATATTTGCATTTTTACATTTTTGAATGTTTGCTATAAGCCACTGTGGGCGCAGCCGATTGTGGAAAAGTGGCATATAAATAAACTTAATCCATTTTTGCTGGCTCTTCCTTTCCTCAGGTGCCACGACAGGGCTACTCAGTGATGGTTTTTGTCAAGGGAGGAGATGTGGTTTGACTTTTAAGACAATGCTTCCCCATCCCTGCTTGTATTTACTCTTTTATTCCTGGTCTCTCATTCATTGTTGTTAATATTTTTATGCCTTATGAGGTTCACCTGAAAGATTGCACACCTTGTAACAGTAGCACAGAAATAAGAGAGAATCACTGTCTCAAATTCAAAGAGCCAAAAGTGCAAAAGAAAGGTGTTCCTCTGCTACTCTTTTCATATTCTCACTGAGAAACTGGATATGAAGAGAAGCTTCCCCATGCTCTGAGCCACAATGAAGCATGGAAATGCAAGCCTGGAGAAAGGGGAACCCCACGAGAAGACTGGGAAATCTCCTTGCTTCTTAACAGCTGGCTGGTATGATGAGAAGCTTTGCTTAGAAGTCCTTGCAACTGGGGATGTCAGAGAAACCTGCTCTAAACGGATGAAGACACAGAAATCCCCTCCATTCATTTGTTCAGGAATAGAAGCCCTTGAACCAAATGCAATGTGTATTCATTCATAGTTTGTTTTTTAAAGTCTGCAGATTATATGTAATTAATGACACGTTTCTAACATGTCACTTTGTTTGCCATTTCCTTCTGTTATCATGAAGCTCAATAAAGGTTTAGAACCCTGCAGGGAGATAGCTAATTTATGGGCCATTAGCTGCTTCATTTACTATGAAAGGGAACAAACAGGGAATCTAATAACACATGTTATTTGTTCTTGGCTAACAGAGGGGCTGCCAAGGTGTGAGAAAGCCGTTGATGTAGTGAGGTGCCTCTTTGCTTGTCTGATTCCTAAAACATTGTTAAGTTGCCAAAGATAGCCCACATGCACTAAGACTGCAATGCAAGCCATGCCTACTCAGAAATAAATCCCATTGAATTCAGTGAGGCTTACTCCCAGGAAGGAGGGGTTAGGATTTCAGCATTAATCTGCTTCTAACTGTGAATTATTTTTTTTAATGTTATGTACCACTCATTATTTTCTTTCCATGTGGAAAGAAGAACTCTCTCTTACTGGTAGATTTCACCTGTGTTCCTCCATTAAAGTTCCAGTAGGGAGAACCATCTGAATCTGACTCCCCATTTTTGAACACCCTGAAAATGCATTTTAAATGTTAATTTAACTTTCAAATTCCTTCCCCTCCCTTTCCCCTCACAAAATGTTTTCTTGACATAACTAAACTCTCCCTCCATGATGTCTAAGTGTGTGTGTGGGGGGGGGGGGGAGATAGGATGACAAGCTGATACTGAATTGTGAAGTCAAGGTAGTGAGAGTGGCAGCAATCCTAACCCTACAAACCTAGGTGTAAGACCCACTGAATTCAATGAGACTTACTTTTGAGTAGAGCTTCCAGCCTTAGATAGCTTTGTGATGAGCCATTAGTCACTTTATTATGTTTGTGTTTAAGGTATCGCATAGCTCTATGTTACTTTTATCCCTCAGGAGGGAACGCTAGGAAAGGCAACTGATTTGTAAATATAGTGTAATCTATATAGTGTAATCTATATAGTGTAGATCATGACAACAACAAATTTGTATAGTGCGGCTATAGCAAACAGTACAGGAATGTATTGGATGGAAATACAGTGGTACCTCGGGTTACAGATGCTTCAGGTTACAGACGCTTCAGGTTACAGACTCCGCTAAACCAGAAATAGTATCTCGGGTTAAAAACTTTGCTTCAGGATGAGAACAGAAAATGTACAGAGGTGGCACAGTGGCAGCAGGAGGCCACATTAGCTAAAGTGGTGCTTCAGGTTAAGAACAGTCTCAGATTAAGAACAGACCTCCGGAATGAATTAAGTTCTTAACCCGAGGTACCACTGTAACAGTGGAACAACAGTGGAACAAAACCATTTCACTTTACAAAGGATAAATGACTGGGCGGATATCACTAATTTAGTACATCCCTGCTTACAACATAGATCTACTATTGGAGTTGGAGAAAAGAGGACCATTTCCCAACAGTACAGGGGGAAGAACCGTGCCACTGTTCAGATATTACTGGATTACAGCTTCCATCATGCCTGATCAATGGCCACAGTTTCCTCATCCCTAAAAGAGTAGCTCAGCTTTATGATGAGATTCACAGGGTCAAATGACAGCAAAGTTTGTGCAATTACCAAAATGAATAAGGAAGCCCTTTGGTCTCTGCTCCTAACCTAAAAGTGGGGCACTTTTTCTGAGCATCTTTGCCCTTTGTGAAACCCAGTTTAGACAGGCGAGTTCAAGAAGCCACGTTCCTTTAACATGAATTAGTCAGTAGTGATGCACCCAGTATCATCTGGGCAGCAGCATTTTGAATTGCTCCTGAATTAGGAACCCTCCTGTCTCAGAGATAGGGTCAGCCTGTTTTGAAGGGGGTTACATTCACCTTGGAAGATCAGGCATGCCATTTGAGGGTGCACTTGAACACCCCTTTGCTCCAGCTTTGGCTGGTATAGCAGCTACACCTATTCCTGGGGTGGTCAGTTCTGGCCATAGTCACATATGCATTAGTTATATCTAGGTTGGATTACTGCAATGTGATCTAATGTGAGGCTGTGCTTGAACGCCACCTGGAAACTACAGTTAGTGGGGGAAATGCTGTCACTATGAGACCAACAAGTGCTAATTTTAGAGATTATGTTTAACCCTGATCTCTAAATCAAGAGATTTGGAGTTGCTGGTCCATTTCTCGGTGTAATTCAAGTTACTATATTTCCTAAGATTGAACAAGCAGCAGTGGAACCAGAATCTCAGACAAACAGATGGGACTGTAAACATTTTCAACTAACATTTCTGAAAAGTAATTTATTTTCTTTTTGTATAAAAAAATGTATTTTGGAAACATGCTTTAAAGATACCGTGAAAATGCTTTTAAGATAGCATGAGCAATTTGCTCAGTACAGAAGGCCATGTTGGAAATATATAACAAATCAAGACTGATGCAGCTGCTCTACATATTTATTTGCATGTAATTAACAATTTAAATATCTTTTTGATGAGGTGCCATATGTCAAACTATAGCTGGTAAGCATGATGCACTTAGTCTCCTACAGTATATGCTCATTACAAAAGCATTGCTCACAAATGTGAAAAATGTAGCCTGGCCTTCACACAGCAATTGTATTTTACTAACTTTCAGGATAGAGCAGGATTATACATCCATATTTGGAAAGTTTAACTCAGGAGGGTTGAAAACAATAAATTGGAAGCAGAGATCACATGATGGAAGGAGAGAAAGTATGTTTCTCAAAATTTGCCTTCCACTTTACATCTCCCAAATATGCTCTTAAAGCTTAGGAGCAAAAATTCCCCCCTCCCACTGGGTCCTCTGCTGGATCAAAGATCTTCCTGTTTGCAGAAGAGCAACTCTAGATCCAAGCCAATCAACTTGGATCTGTTTTTACACTGCCTCTTACACTGCTCTTGTAGATTTTTTCTCCTCTGCAGTTAAATTCTTTAATAAACTATAAGGGCTAAAATCATGCAGTATTTTTATAACTTTCCCCAAAAGTATTCAAGGCACCCACATCAACTATTGTCAATATTTACCCTTTGCACCCGTGATATGAAGATACAAGGCAACATGCACAGATTTAGTGATGGACTGTGACTTATTAATTTTGCATGGCTGATCTACAATGTAATCAACTAATTAGCTGCTATTTCGTGGCAAACACTGCTTCCGATTCATAGAATCATAGAATTGTAGAGTTAGAAGGGCCCCCACAGGTCAAAGTCCAATACCCTTTAATGCAGGAATACAGCTCACAACTGTCTCTGAATGGGCTTGAACCACCATCCTTCTGGTTAAGAGCCAGAGGCACTGACCCCAACAGGAGCACAACAGGAATTCTCACTACCAATATAGGATCTAGAAAATGACACCACCTCCTTATCTTCCTTGCTCAGGTACCCCCACCTTGGCCCTAAGCTTCGGATGAGATATTCAATTGCTCCTACTGTTCTCTACTCACACTTTTTAAGGGTTTCCTGAGGAAGTCCTGCTAGTATTCCTTGAGCTGGTAAGTTCCTGAAGTGAACCTCCCTTCATCATTCAAATGTCTTACTAGCTTAGCTCATACCTTTTTATTTCACATGCATTTAAGCAGTCAGTTAATCACATGCTTCTTCAGACCAAATAAAGCATAAAGCCTGGGCTGTGGTCCCAGTCCAGGCCACTTCCTTGGGTGCCTCATGCTCCTACTCTGTCTGGGTGGAAGAAGATGGTCTCCTTCCCCACATGCAGGAGACAGAAGACAGTTCTTCTCACTCTTAACTTATTTATGTTGCGGGATATGAAGTGAATGTTATAGCAAGCATTAATCTAGCATCATTTTCCAGATTAATACCTCCCACTCCCATTTTGTGTCCCTGTTCTAAATATAAAACAGGTTAATGAAAATCCTGAGATAAGATAAACAAGAACGGTATCTCTGAATAAACTGCTTTGGTTGATTACCTGTTAAATATAAATGTAGCCCTTGTGAGAGATGGGGGAGGGTGAGAATGCAAACATTTAATGATGTATTCCACCTATGGAAGGTCATAAATTTGATCCAGCAACAAATCATTTTGAGCATTGGTATATTAGATAAGTCAACAACTGGCTGAAATCTGCAAAGCCAGTGGGAAGGATTATCCATCATTTTGTGTTATAAATGGTACCTTTTGTTCCTTGAACTGCCAAAGATGCTTTAAAACTAGTGAAACTAATCATAACAAGAGACAACAAAGCCAATTCATTTTAGAAGTTGGAACAAACTCGGGCAGAAAATTACTATTGTCCATAGTGTATCAAGGGTTTAATACTAAATCTACTGCAAAAAGAAAGGCTGCATTAATCCCAATGACACAGTGAAAATATCAACTCTGTTAATATAAGAAAAACAAATGGAGCAATCAACCAGGATTCCTACGTCATCAACAGATCTGTGAAATGAGATAGCTAATGCAAAACCAACTAGCTTTCATAACCAAAAGCAATGATAATAGTTGACCCATTACCTATACTGTAAAATACCTATACTGTAAAATTCCATAAATAATTGAAGGTGAATGCAAAATTACTTTCAGGACAAAAAATAATTTGGCTGCAATCCTAAACACACTTATTAAAGACTAAGATTTATGTAAGACACAGTGAGACTTATCTCAAAGAAAGTGTGCATAGAATTGCTGTGTTAAAGTGCTAATGTTTTGTTGCGATAGCAGGAAGATTAACATTCTATACCAGTTTTATCTTACACTTTTAAATTTTTGCCTTATCTCATATTGTAATGTTTTGATTACAATAGCTAATCTGTTTAGTATGAAACAAATTGCAGGTACGCAGCCTTGTGTTTATCCTAAGCAAGAATATGTGGAAAGAGTGTTGTCACTCCCAGTCCCATGGGATTTACATCCTGTTGCATCCTCTGTCCCTTCCTTGAGATGATCCTATAGTCACATGGTACATTCTTCAAATTATCATGTAGTAATTGGAACAGTTGTGGTGTCAACACAACACCTGCAATCGGGTATTTACTGCAGGAGCTGTGTTTATAGGCATTAATTTCTACTAGGCTGCAGTGTTAAATTTTTTTATCTGCAACACTAGAATGATATATTTGTACTCCTTCCCATCTATAATAATAATAATAATAATAATAATAATAATAATAATAATAATAATTTTTATTTATACCCCGCCCTCCCCAGCCAAGGCTGGGCTCAGAGTGGCTTACAAGCAATAATAAAAACAAATTGAATCATTACAACTTAAAAACAAAATTAAAATACAACATTAAAATATGGAAACATTAAAATATTAAAATGTAGCCTCATCGCAGGAGGAGAAGGAAAGGAAAAAAGAAAGAAAGGAAGGGAGGGAATCAAATTGGCTCCAAGCCAAAGGCCAGGCGGAACAACTCTGTCTTACAGGCCCTGCAGAAAGAAATCAGATCCTGCAGGGCCCTGGTCTCATGAGGCAGAGCGTTCCACCAGGCCGGAGCCAGAGTTGAAAAGGCCCTGGCTCTGGTTGCATTCTGCACCCTCTGGAGTTTCTGGGTCAACTTCAAGGGCAGCCCCGCGTAGAGCGAATTACAGTAGTCAAGCCTGGAGATGACAGTCATATACAATACTATACTTGAATTAACAGTGTACAAGAGTGTGTGGGAGCCAGTATGGTGTTGTGGTTGTGACCCTATTCAGCTATGAACTCACTGGGTGACCTTACTTAGCTTAACAAGGTTGATGTACAGATACATTTTGAAGTAGAAGAACCATGTCTACTAGCTTCTTGGAGGAAAGTTGGGAAGATAGACTTCAACACAGCATTCTTCCAATTATCCCATCTGTGCAAGCATTTCAGCATGCCAGACAAAATGATCCCCACTCATCTCCTTGTATGCATTGTTCTAGGGGTTCTTACAAGCTCCCCCCCCCCACAGTGAGTTTTGGAGAATCCAGGAGAAAACCAGGGGGAGAAGAAAGGAAAGCTCCATTGCACACACAGGGTCCTTGTGCAGGCTTTCCACTGACAGGGCTCATTAGATGAATCCCACCCTTAATAAATAAATAAATATTAGATATATTCCATTTTAAATCTGTGCATGCTCATCCCAAGCTTTTCTGAATCATGATACCTGTAGCTCATTCCTGTGAGGAGGAGGTGTTAAAAACATGAAAGGAAAATATGAAAATCTATCGGGCACCAAGCCTCATGTACCTATGTCAATGACATCACAAACTGGAGCTTGTAAAAAGCCAATAGTGCAGTCATTGTCCTAAAGAGCCATTTTCAAATACCTGTGAGATGCTTCTCCAGAATTATGGCTCCTTCAGTCCTAATGTAGGATTCCTCAAGAAATTCTCAGCCCATCTTCTTAAACAGATGATGGTTGCTTTCTAGTCTTGTCTGGTCTGGCAAATATTCATTAACAGCTACTAAGCCAAGCTTTCCTTACCACATACATATTGTATAGGACTGGGAAAGTTGATAGTTCTTTCCCTTTTCTTCCATTCCTTACTTTCCCAAAGTCACCTTGTGGAGTGGGTGTTATGGAAGAGGAAAGCTGGCAGTAGGGAAGGCTAGAGATGGCATAGGTCCCAACATCTTTAGGTACCAAATGTCCCTCTGTACATCACAACTTTGGAATAGGAAGGCAAGAAAGCAAACTGTCATCAGGGAACTGGATTACGTCAGATTGTGCCCAGGATACTCTTTTTATACTTTCCTTTTATCAAACTACAATGCCTATAAAAATTTGCAGCGTCTTTCCCTGTTCACATTTTGCACTTCCATATTAAATGCTTCTTTTTCTGGCAGTCATTTTAACCACACAAACCATCCATTACAGCAATACTCTTATTTTCTCCGTGTTAAGGTTTTGGCACCAACCTCAAGAGGCTCATAAAAACAGAGCTACTTCTTTTCCAATGCTGTGAGACACTTGGGAACAATTGTGTTTTTTCTCTCAATCTCCAGAACTGCCAGTTGAATTTCTCTTAGGGCAATTTGTCTATCAGTGAGCGATTAAATTTTTAATTTCTCTTTGACAATTCATTGCAGAAAATTCATTAGAAACCAGGGCAATCTATCATTTCCTGTTCATCTAGTGGGGACATGGATAGTTCATTATTGTTTGACACTCCTGCTTCCAGCATCGTTATTAATGAGAATTGGCAGCAAGTCATATCAGAAGGCATATCAGAAACCAATCCTACCATTGGGGAGAGTGAGCAACCTGTCTCAGGCAAAAAGTGGTGGGAGTTGCGGAGCAGCAGGGAGGTATTGGAGGGCAAAAGCTTTGTTTATGCCACATGGCCTTCTCTGCATCCCCTAAACTTGCCTGCTGTCTTAGAGGAGGATGCTTGAGCACCCGTGTGGAAGTAGGATTCAGCTGCCAATCCAGCCAGGTCATGCACATAGAACAGGGGGAGAGGTGAGTGACAGCTTATCATTTGCCTTGGACAACATCTTGTCATTTGCCTCATTCAAGATTTTTATATATGTTAATAAAGAAGCCACAAGCTTATCACGCCAGAATTAGTCACTTCCTTTGATTGATCAGAAGGTATAACCATTATGACTATGGCTTGGGTTCTGCCTACCTTAGGTAGTGAAGTCCCTCACATACTCCTCCCAAATGGATGAAAATAACCAGAAAAGCCTGGCTGTTGTTCAGAAAACAAGCCCCCCCCCCCCGATTCATTCAGTTATTGTATGAGCAGAGAGCAGAACCACATCCACTAGCTCCATCCCAGTGTTGATGCACCTGCTGTCACATGCCACCAGCCCCACCCTCTAATGCTCTAATGCTTGCAACACCATACATGTAACCACTCAAGATAGTTATGCAATGGGCCTGGTCCCACTCCCCACCCACACAAACATGTGGAGGCTTTTCTTCTGAACAGCCCGTTCTTTCCTTCAGTGAGAGCCCAGAACAGGTTTTGCTCATTAGCAGCATTCAAATTGTGGGAATAGTCTACCAAAACAAACAAACACCCCATAAACCCAGCCATGAGTCCCTTCCAACCAAGGTTCATCTTGCCTAACATCCTGCAGTCAGGCAGATGCTCCTGGGAAACATGAGCTTATCTATCCTCCTCTCTGCATTTCACCAACAGATGAAAACATTTCTGTTTAGGAAGGCCTAAAGTGGTAACTGGGTGACACGGACTAGTTAACCATGACTGCTTCTGGATAGTATGTTATAGCCTGCTATAAATAAGTTGTCATTTATAATATGGTGGAATGGGGTTTGGCTAAATTGTTTTATGTTTTTGCTGTCTTATCTACTATAAACTGGTATGTTGACTGTCTAGTCACGCAGGGGTGCCCAAACTTTTTCCAAAGAGGGCCAGATTTGATGAAGTGAACATGCGTGGGGACCGACCAAAGTTGTTGAGCTTTTTTAGATTAAATCGACTGGCGGGCTGGATTAGGCCCCCGAAACAGACTTTGGACATGCCTGGTCTCGTGCTAGGGTGTGATCAGTGTGTGTGTGTGTGTGTGTGTGTTTAAAAAACCCCACACCCAAGCATTTTAAAGAAAGAATGATATACCGTATTTTTCCCTCTATAACACGCAGATTTTTTCTCCTAAAAAGGAAGGGGAAATGTCTGTGCGTGTTATGGAGCGAATGTGTGGTCCCTGGAGCCAAAAAATCAAGCAAAAGTCAAATCGCTCTTCACGGAGAAGGGAAACCTGAAAAGAGGAAGTGGCAGCTTTCCTGTATTCTGCCTCAGGGTCTTACTGCCCACCCTCCTCTGTTTCGTTGCTGTGATTGCTGAAACGGAACAAAGAGCAGGGAAAGCCCCTCCCCTCCAGGCAAGCAGAGGGGAAAGTGTCGTCTCTGTGCTCCGGTACTGCTGGGGGAGAGGGAGAGAGAGTGGGGGAGGGAGAGGGAGAGGGGGGGAGGGAGAGGGAGAGGGGGGGAGGGAGGGAGAGAGAGAGAGAGAGAGAGAGAGAGAGAGAGAGAGAGAGAGAGAGAGAGATGGCTGGCTTGGGGGGGAACTTTTGCCTCCCACCCGTTAAATCCCTCTCCAGCATTCTTAGCCAGCTGCTTCTCTGCACACCCCTCTCATGTCCCTTCTTTGTTTTTCCTTCGCTCCCCACTTAAAATGTGGTTACAAAGCATAGATCAACATGGATCCCCAGGATCTTTGCATTGGGTCACCCCAAATTCACCATCAGATCACATAGCATGTCCATGGCTACAGCCTGCACCAAAAAAATCACGCACCCACTGTTGCCTGGGGCTGCAATGGTGCAAAAACGTGGTTACAAAGCATGGATCCACAGGGATTCTCAGGATCTTTGCATTGGGTCACCCCAAATTCACCATCAGATCACATAGCATGTCCATGGCTACAGCCTGCACCCAAAAAATCACGCACCCACTGTTGCCTGGGGCTGCAATGGTGCAAAAACGTGGTTACAAAGCATGGATCCACAGGAATTATCAGGATTTTTGCATTGGGTCACCCCAAATTCACCATCAGATCACATGTCTGTGGCCACAGCATGAAGCACAAAAATGATACATCCACTGTTTCATTCAGAATGTTTTTTCCCTTGTTTTCCTCCTCTAAAAACGATGTGCGTGTTATGGTCAGGTGCGTGTTATAGAGCGAAAAATACGGTATATCAAATGTGTCAACCATCCCAATTTGACCAGGACATTCCAGAATTACAAAAGCCATTCTGGCTTCTGACCGGATCCTGTAATGTCCCATTTTCAGTGCCACTCTTTCATCTGAGTGAGTCAGCTAGCTCCTGCAGGAGTTTGGCACTGAAAGACACTTGCCTTTCATGTGAAAGAAGGAGGCTGAGCAGGAGCCCATGGAGGAGGAGCTGGTAAAAGGGTGAAAGATTTATACGATCTCAGGTGAAACTAGAGGTGGAGCTGGTAATGGCACAGACCACGAGGCTGCCCCCACTGGGCCCAGACATCACGCCTCTTCTGCCTAATGCTGCTGCCCCACTGGAGAAGAAGAAGACAATGAGGATGAGGACAATGACAGGGAAGAAGAGGTACCAGTGCAGCACTCGCTGAGCTTGCTGCTGCCAGTAATGAAGACAGGGGATTGGGGCAAGGAAGCCCCAGCTGGCTCATACAGGAGCACAACACGAAAAGGTACACATCCCAATTTTAATTGGTGGAACATTGGAGGGTACACATAATTAAGTGTGTTGCAATGCTGGATTTAGGGTGGGTCCAGGCGGTTCCCTCACACAGAGTGCCGTGCCAAAGGGACACAAAATCAAGAAGATCCATTTGACGGAGCCAGATTTTGGCCTCACACAGGGTGCCATATTACAAAAGACTACCAAAACCTGCCCCTGGGTATTGCTCCTAGCTTTACCCAGGAGTCACACAATGGGAGGGAGGGGCTTTCTGAAATCAGACAGAGGAGAAGAGTTTGGATTTGATATCCCGCTTTATCACTACCCGAAGGAGTCTCAAAGTGGCTAACCTTCTCCTTTCGCTTCCTCCCCTACAACAAACACTTTGTGAGGTGAGGGGGCTGAGAGACTTCAAAGAAGTGTGACTGGCCCAAGGTCACCCAGCAGCTGCGTGTGGAGGAGCGGAGACATGAACCCGGTTCCCCAGATTACAAGACTGCCGGCTCTTAACCACTACACCACATTGGCTCTTGAAGCAGTAGTCCAAGCGGGAGAACCAATTAAACAGAAGGGGAGGCAATGTGGCTCTTCAGATGTTGGACTCCAACTCCCATCAGCCCCAACCAGCATAGTAAATAGTCCAAGATGATGGAAGCTGTAGTGCAACAGCATCTGAAGGGCACCATGTAGCAATCCCTGGATTTTTATTTTTTTAAACCTTACTCAGACTGTGAGTTACATTTTAAATCAGATGGAAATTTATCTGTGTAGTTCCACTTAAACCTCTGGCTAACTTCACCTCAAGCAAGGACTTTCAAAGCCACTTTCCATTAATAGGAAAGAAAGTCTAGGAGAGACAGGTGACCATGAATCAATAACATTGCTTCATTGGAAGTGATTAACATTAATTCAGTGTCGGCATCCCTGAAAGCCCATGCTGTTAACTCCGAAAATGAGGTCCATTGTGATTGCTCACCATATCCTGGAAATGTCCCAGTAGCACAGAAAAACATAGCTGAATGAGGCTGTAATCACAGTCCCACTAACTGGAAAGTAAGCCCCACTGAATTCAGTGGGATTTACAAGTTGAGCAAATGCATAGGATTGCAAGTTCTTCTCCTTGAAGTGGATTTTTGAATGAGTTCCAGAAATGGTTTAGTTTGTGCCTGCCACTCGGGTGCCTAAATGTAGTTCAGAGGATTATACAAAGGGTGGAGGGAGATTAAATGATAGCTGCAGAGCCCATGCTCAACTGGACTTGCCCCATGCAGCTGTTTTGCCAATATCAGAGGATTATTTTCAATTTTTCATTAGCACTGCAGTCATCTGCCTTTCAAATGCAATGTATTATATATTACCACAGGAATGAATAATACAGATTTGTTAGCTAGCTGGGAAGTAGGGATGTTGCAACTGCTACAGCTTCCTTTTCAAATCCTTTGAAGTGTTTCTCAACTGCAACAGGGATACAGCTGCTTGAGCGATTACAGAATAATTAGAGGTTGACAGATACTGTCAATTAGAGGTTGACAAAGACACTTAAGGTAACGGAGAAATCATGCATCCCTTGCCAGTACACAAACTGCACCCTGGTATTCACCCCATTGAATCCTAGTGATTTACACACACACACACACACACACACACACAGAGAGAGAGAGAGAGAGAGAGAGAGAGAGAGAGAGAGAGAGAGAGAGAGAGATGGATGGAATTTGGCTTTGAGACAATTTCTCTTGACCTTTACATGTAAGGGTCTGGAGAGAAAAGTAGGCAGTTAGCCAAGCCCTCCTGAGGACAGATAATATAAAAGCTTGTCAAATGCAGGAAGCTTGGCAGTAAAAACAAAGTCCAGAAATGTCTTGGAGCTTTAAGGCCATTCTCTTGTGAGAAAATGGATTCAGCAGTGGCACAGATTACCTAGTGGAACTGTGGGATGTTACTATTTCCCCATGCAATATTTCTATAAAAGGCACATGGTACTCCACCTTAAAAAAATAAAATGGTTTAGACACATGACACTCCACTGTAGCAAATGGGACTGGATGAGGTGCCTTCTGGAGTCCATAATTCCTAGGGCCGAACAAAATATTGCATAGAATGAAATGAAAAGTGACGGCAGTTGGGATCTAGATAATGCTTAGGGACAATTTTAACATTATGTTCTCCAGACCAATTTGGGTGGGGTGTCACAAAAAAAAACCCTTGTATATCATGCCAACTCTGCGTGGAAGCTTATAAACTGCTTAATATGTCGATAAGCCCAAGTGTACTTTGCTAGGGCACACAGTCCTAACAGCCACTGATGCTGGCATGGCAACTCTGTCTGTAATCAGGCCTATCCATATGGTAAGCAGCTTACAAACACTATGACGCCACACAGAGCTGCTGAAATGCCAGATTTTGTCCGCCCCCCCCCAATGGCCTATAATATGTCCTATTCCTCGTCGGCCTCCAGAAAGATACATCCTCTTTTGGTTCTGGCCTGGCTGCCTAAGTGAGTCAAGGGGAGCAGCTGCTGCAAGTCTTTCAGGCAGGCAGGCAGGCAGGCAGGCAGGCAGGCACACACACACACACACACACACACACACACACAGCGCCTTAATGGGCTACCCTTTATTCCACCTGGGTCCTATACTGTGTCTGCCTCTATAGTTCTGCTCACTTGCTCTCTAGGCACAGCTTCTGCAGGTGCTGAAGGAGCACAGTGGGGAAGCTTTCTCTATGCAGATGTCTACATCAGTCTGTGGACATCCAGGAGGTGGGGCCAGTGCCGCCTATGACATCAGAACCCATCTACACCCCAGTTCTCCTTTCATAAAATGTGGCATGGAGTGCAGAACAATCTATAGTACAATGAAGAAGGAGTGGAGAATCTTTTTCAGTCCAAGGGCTTCATCGCTTGCTGGTGGGCGGGGTTAGAGGCAAAAGTGGGCAGAGAAACAAATGCAAATATTACTTTTGCTCAGCGCACTGCTTTCCTCATGCAACCCTCCATCCCCTGCTCAGGCAAGCAAGAGCTTCAAGAGACATTCCAGCCAAGCAAAACACCCAAGGGTCAGTGAAGCAGGACGAGTGGAGTGTGTGGCCTGGGGGACAGTAGCGCAACTGGTGAGGAGGGGTGGCATTTTCAGAGTCCCAAGGATCTGTCCCTGCAATAAAGGAATAACCCTGGGCAGGGCTTTTGTGTGTGTGACAGTCCTCACCAGTACAAAGAACCAGAAGGTCTTTTTGTGCTACCCATGGGAGCCATTTTGTTCTGGCACCCACAGGATGTATATCAGCATAGGAGTACTAGCACCCTATTTCTTTCAAAAAAAGAGAGCACTGAACTTTGGGAGATCTTCATCCCTACTTCTTACACACATTTTGGAATATTCACCTGAATTAATGATAGTAAATTCACCACATACTTTAAATAGATTCATTACATGCTCTGCTGGTGAAGTCCAAGCACTTAACATGTTTAACTTTAAAGGTTTTTATTTATTATAATAATGTGACTTTAAGTCCAAAATATTTGCTGTTCAAAGCTTTACACTATTCCTTCTGATTAATGATAGAGCTTTATAAATTCAATTTACTGTTTATGGAAAGTATCTAGGCAGCCTTTTCAGTATTAATTGGCTTTTTTAAAAAAATGAGTCAATTTGGTTGGTTTTAAGTGAGGCATTAGGCAGCTATTTTCCCTGAGTCTCACGGCCTGTTAAGCTCAGCAGATAAAAGCAATTATGAGTTATTAAAAATTGATAATTCACAAAATCACTAATTTAACACTTAAGAGAAACAAAGTAGAAAATTATTTTGAAGTCAGTTAGGCATTACAACAGAAATGTTTGAAGCAAAATGATATATAAGAAGAGTTGGGCAGTCGGCGTGTTCCAGTTGCACTGTTACTTCACATGAGATGGCGGAGATGCTTAAGCAATTTGGCAAGAATCTGGCCTGAACTCGGTGTCCACCTGCCAACATGTCCCCAGGGTGTTATGCCCATACAAAGCAGTATCTCTGAAGAAACATTGCTGTAAAAAGGTTTCCCACAACATTGAAAGTTTAAGGCAACTTGTTTACCTCATTCTAAGGTTGTGTATAGATGTGCCCTGGGCCTCTTTGGTTGTATGGAATACAACCATTGACTTCTTAGACTGAACCCAGTGCTGTTTTCTGCCTCCAACTACACCTGACATTGCCATGAGGCTATTTATTTAATAGAACATAAAATGTCTGAGTGGGTTTTCAAGAATTCAGTCTGGGTAATAGGATTAAGTCATGGCTGTGTGACCACCAGGAGTAATTGGTGTGCTTTGGCTGGCTCTAAATGGTTTGATTCTGCCTGGTTGTTCTTTTTTTTAATCTACAGAGACCTTATTTGAGTGTCAACAAATACAATCTATTAGGTTGATGGGCACAAGGGATAGGGTCTTCTCAGTGGTGGCTCCCCAGGTGTGGAATAGCTTTTCTACAAACTGACAAAAGTCTCCTACAGCACAGACCTTTAAAGAAAGACTGATTTATTCCTGCCAGCCGTTCATTAACAGTGTTTTTATACCACTGATTACTGAGATGTTTCTGAATTTATTTTTTTTGCCACTCAAATATATTTCAACTGGTTCTCCTTTAGTTGTACATCACCTTCAGATGGCTACCCTAAAAGTCAGAATATAAGTAAATAAATATGCTGCAGCAGTAATGTCAAAAGAGAAACATGTTCTTCATCTGTACTATGTCCGTAAAATTGTGGGCTCATTTTAGGTCGTGTGTGTGTGTGTGTGTTTGTGTGTGTGTGTTTGTGTGTGTGTGTGTGTGTGTGTGTGTGTGTGTATGTGTATGTATATATATATATATATATATATATATATATATATATGCTTTCGTAGATTTTCACGGGTACAGGAATGCAGGTTTTGGTGTCCTCGGGTGTCTTCCCGTGTAAAAGTTGGGGTGTCTAGGCGACGTTTCGACGAGGTCTCACTCGTCATCTTCAGGCTGGTGCTTTTGGCTTCTTGTTACTGGAACAGAGCAGGATCTCAGTGTTTGAGTTCCTATAAATACTGTTGAGGGGTGTGGTGTATAGCCTCCAATGTTCTGGGCAGAGAGGAAGTTCCCAGGCTAGTGTGCCTTTTCTTCTTCATATATATATATATGTATAAACTTGTACCAGGACAAATGTTTCTCTCTGTACTGCATGAGTGCTCATTTAGGACAGTAAAAGAAAAACCAAGTGGCAAGATTGTACAAGGTTTCCCCATCCTTTGAAGAAAGCCCAGCCAATCAACGACCATTCCTTATTTTCCTTTTAATGTTATCTATCTCTGTTTTTGACCACATATTTTCCAATTTTTCTTGAAATAGAGAGGGGCTTTGCTCTGGATT
This sequence comes from Podarcis muralis, assembly GCF_964188315.1. Taxonomy (NCBI): domain Eukaryota; kingdom Metazoa; phylum Chordata; class Lepidosauria; order Squamata; family Lacertidae; genus Podarcis; species Podarcis muralis. The sequence goes on along the minus strand of NC_135655.1, from coordinate 61,931,899 downwards.
CCTTTTCCATTGTGCTTCACCATTCAACTATCAGCATGCATGTATTTTTGTGTCTTTAGATTGCAAACCACCCTGTGATCCTCAGATGAAGGGTGGAATAGAAATTTAATAAGTAATTGTCAGGGGTTCAGGGAGAGAGGAGCAGATGAGGGAGGAGACTGAGAGCGAGGGGGAAGGATCCCAGGGCGACGAGGAAGAGGATGACAATGACTCGAGGGTTTCCATGAGTCTTTCCAGTGAATCGGAGGATTCCCAAAAGGGGGCGCCCCTGGTCAGGCCAAGGGGAGCCACAGGGGGGAGTAGCCAGGAGCAGGGCAGCAGCAGGGGAACCCCCAGTGGAAGTTGGAGATCGGGAACGGCTTCTCCGCCGGAACGGAGTGAAGGGGGTGGAGTTCCCAGTGTGTCAGACGGAGCAGAGCAGGAAGCAGAGAGGGGAAGGAGATTGGGGCAAGACGTCCTGCCGGAAGGGGCGGAGAGTAGTACCGAGAGCAGTGTAACTGTCAAGAGGAAGGTCAGAAGCAGCGTACGCGCGCCAAGTTCAAATGTGGAGGCGCGCGGAAGTGAGGAGAGCCCGGAGGAGGAGCCTGGTCCCAAAGCACGAAGGAGGGGGGAGCAGGCGTCAGCGGATTCAGCTTCTGGGGAATCCCGGAGGGAGGGCACCCAGGGGGGCAGAAAGACCCTGCGGAAAAGGAAGGACAGGAAGAGGTGGTCCAGCACAAGCCTCTTAAACTGGTGTAGAGGCGGGACTGATTCAGAGGGGACTTCAGCGGTCTAAGCCTAACAGACGTGGGGCCACGCGCCTCGGCTGTGAACTGACAATGTTGCTCTTCAATAAAAGCTTTTGTATATAAGCTGGACTGGGCGTTGGTCTCTTGTGAGCTGGGACCTTGGGTGGCCCTGACAGTAATAATAAATGATAATAACATGCACTGCATTATGGCATGAGCAAAAGGAAATGAAATGATCAGAGATCAATATTTCACTGTGGCAGGGCCTATACAGTGGTACCTCGGGTTACATACGCTTCAGGTTACATACACTTCAGGTTACAGCCTCCGCTAACCAAGAAATATTACCTCGGGTTAAGAACTTTGCTTCAGGATGAGAACAGAAATCGTGCTCCGCAGCGGCAGCAGGAGGCCCCATTAGCTAAAGTGGTGCTTCAGGTTAAGAACAGTTTCAGGTTAAGAACAGACCTCCAGAACGAATTAAGTTCTTAACCCGAAGTACCACTGTAGTTTGGAACTCCCTGCCTATTGATAACAGGCAGGCACCTTCACTGTACTCTTTTCAGAAAATAAAATAAATAAATGCATGCCACCCATCCAACTGGGTTGCCACAAAAGCCACTCTGGGTGGCTAAAACTGTTTAGGCAAGCCTAGCCAGACACATAAATACACATAGTTGGTATATTTTAATCCTTTTTACTGTTACTTTTAATTATTTAAGATCTTTTCAATTGCTTTACTGATAATTTTAATATTTCTTGTAAGCCGCTTAAAGGTTTTACTATAATCAAACAATATATAAGGTTTCTTAAATTAATAAATGAAAGTGTGGATATATAAATGAATGAAATTTGGGTGGTGGTGGAATAAGACCAAGAGGTTTAGAATGAGAAATGTAATGGAAACGCAAATAGAAGAGGGAATGTATATCCTTCTCTGATAATACCAGAACTTGGGACCATCCAATGAGCACTAATAAACCAATTAATTGACCTCTAGAATCTGTGGTCAATGGCTCAGATAGCTTTGATGAGGGATTAGACAAAACTCAAAGATCAGCGGTTATTAGCTCTGCTGGCTAATTGTACACTCCATTTTCATGAAGGTTTCCTTCATGACAACTCCCACAGGCATTGGGTTGGCCTCTCTTAGAGACAGGGTGATAGGCTAAGTGGAGCTTTGGTCCTGTCATATGTACAGAACCATATGTGTTAAGAACAAACACATTATGTTCAGAGCCTAAGAAGGCATGGGCGCATTGGGAAGAATGGACATCTTCATGTGTGGCATGGGGCAGTAGAGTGTGCCTGTGAAGGGTACCACCTCTCCAGTCATTATGCAAATCATTTCTTGGAAGCATTAAAACAGGACACTGAAAACTTCTGCCCAGAATCTTGAAATCACAACCCCACCCTCACCAAACATACCTCAATAGACCTTTTACATTGGTCCATTACTATTTATGATAATGAACTGGCAGACCCTAACACATTCGTTCATTCATACAAGGCCAGTTTGAGAAAGCAGATGTGGCTTACTGATGAAGTCAATTTACATGCAAGTGTCTAAATGCTCAAATATTAGCTGAATGTGTATTAAACGAGAGCTTTGGGGACCAAGCTGAAAACCTATGCCAATTGATATACTGTTGCTTTAGTCTTGTGCAATCAGGTTTTGGCCTTGTGAAATTAGTGTAGTTAACTTTCATTCACCCTCTTTCTAACGAGCATTGTTCTATGTATACGTTTAATTATCCTGCGAGCGGTATGAAAAAGTCACTGTGCAATTATTTAGCTCTTGCCCTTGGAAAACAAAATCACTCAAAGCTCAAGCTTTAAAGCTGTTGTGTTGTGCTTTTCAGATTCTTCCCAGAATTACCCCAGTGTGTCATTCCATGACCCCTTCTGCCCAGCCAACAGATATTAATATTTTTAATTATAGCTTGGAAGGAGAGGGAAAAAGTTTACAGGACAAGTAGACACCAGCAAAAAATAACTGCTTAAAATACTGCTTCTGAAAAAGATGCCACAGAAACTGTAAAAGGTTACTGAGAGACCTTGATTTGCCAGGATGGTAATACTTGCACTACAAGTTTATGCTAGGTGTGTTAAATTTTATACACTATATTTACCATTTCATTTATTCTTTCTAGCCCATCCTCAACATGAAGGTGATTAGAGCTTCTTACCCTCCTTTTTTTACTTAAAAAACCATGCCCCTTGGCTAGATGCATGACAATACAACTGGTCGTTACCTCCAGTGGGAAACTTATCCATGTCTCCGATAGAGAAATCCAGCTGCCCAGAGCACGAGTAGTATGAATGAGTCTTCTCTCTCTATAAGCCAGATTGCATAGTAAGTACAAAGGTGTGTAACTATAGCTTGGAGGCATTAAAAAAAATAAAATTTGAAAGGGTGGTTGAGAATGAAGACGCTTCTGCCTAATAAGCCCACTTCCCTTCTCTAAATGCCCTCCCCAACAATTGTGTCATTCCAAAGAAGCAGCAGGAGCAAGGGGGTAACTCATCTTGTACCCTGTGTATTACCCTACTCTAAATGCTACCTCCTTAGTATCTTTTGCCTTGTGGTATACAGTACAGAGGTACCTTGGGTTAAGAACTTAGTTCGTTCTGGAGGTCAGTTCTTAACTTGAAGCACCACGTTAGCTAATGGGGCCTACTGCTGCCACTGCGCAATTTCTGTTCTCATCCTGAAGCAAAGTTCTTAACCTGAGGTACTATTTCTGGGTTAGCGGAGTCTGTAACCTGAAGCGTCTGTAACTCGAGGTACTACTGTACTTCCAAATCTGCTAACATCCAATGTAAACCTCAGTGGAAGGAAAAGCCATTAAGTTAGGGGCTGATTTGGAGCAGGAAAATGATGGCCAAGGAAACGGATACAACCCACCCACCTTTCATTCTGCTTCTCTGCTCTCAGCTGCACCCACCCAAAACAACATGAAGCTAAACAGAGCAATCAGGCTATAGTTCCACATGTAACAAGTGGTTTGCTTAAAAGTGAGGCAGGAGTGTGCCTCCCATTGAAGAAAGAAATAGCCAGCAAAATCAGAAAGAAGGAAATGGATCAACATGCCCTTTTATGAGTTGCCTGCCTTATGTGCAGTTATGTTTACAGGCAACGAGGAGAATGGATTGTGTCATAAATTGGAAAATGTACATATAGAATTCCTTTATGAATCCAATAAAAAGTTAGAGAGGCGTTTTCTTTTACAAATGCCATTCCTGGCACAACACATGGAAACCGCAATCAATTTCTTCAAGCCCTTACAGAAGTGAAGTTTCCCACTAAAGGCTGCCAAGTGGCATCACTAGGGCACTTCAGCTATGTGGGAGAAGGAGATTCAGATTCTCAACTGATAGCAGCACCACACAGTCACTGACAAGGTAGATCAGGGCTATGGAACCAGATTCGGCCTTGGGGAAGCCATGCCTCTTTGCCATTGCTCGGCAGCTGCATTCTAGTGGTGCTGCAGCTGAGACAAAAGCCGGCATGACCCAAGTCGATATGCCACTCCCCACCCTCAGAAAACGATGTTTTAAAACTCCCCTCCTTGTGATTCCTCACCCCATGCTGCTCTGCTGAACTGAGCTCCAGGGTGCTTGAGGTAACCTGAGTGGTGGCTCCCACCCTAGACAAGAAAGGTAAGGTGTGAGGGAAACCTTCAGAACTGCCACTTTGAGCAATAGCTAAACAGGAGGTTAGGCAGAGCACCGTAAGCAGAAGAAGAGAATGGCTTCTTCTCCAGTACTTGCACTGCTCCATCCACTCCCACTCAGAGTTATCCTTCAGCTTCTGCAATATCCCTAAGATTGTAAATGAGCAGCAGTGGCTCAGTGAAACTCTTGCACCTTCCTGTTACTACTGCCTGTACTCCTATCCCCATACTCACTGCCAGAGCATGCCTTGCCCAGAAAATATTACCCAGACCCCTTGATACTGCAGTGCCTGTCCTAGCAGCTATCATTTTTATATGCATAGTGAGCTGAATATTTTTGTTATTTGTGACTAAATTTGCAAATGTGACATGAGTGCACCAACTCCTTTCAGAAATCTTTTTAAAAATGCAATTTATTTATTGCATTTATACCCCACCTTTCCCCCAGGAGTTCAAGGTGGTGTATATGATAGTCACCCCCCCCATTTAACCCCCTCAACCATCCTATGAGGCAGGTTAGGCTGAGAGGCAGTGACTGGTCAGAGGTCACCCTGTGTGTTTAATGGCTGAATACAGATTTGCTCCCTTGGTGTCCCAGGACCTAGTCTGACAATCTTAACACTCATATAAGCACACTGAGGATTCACAGAATGAAGAAAAACATCTACTTGGATGCAAAGCATGAACTCATCACTGCTACTGATGGCCAACAAGCATAGACTAATAATCTGTCCCAAAGTGCAGAGCTAAAGAACAAAACAAAAACCTCCCACATGCTATGCAGGCATTAATGTTTTCTCAAACAATTTTTCAAAGCTTCAACACCTGCTACAAATGTCAGCAGCAACAGCACCCAAAACTTCAGATCAAATGGACTATGATGAAAATATTGTCCAGATAAAATTGCCTTGAGGTCGATCATGAGATAGGTCATTAGGTTTGTTCAGAAAACAAATTGCCAGAGAATTGGCTTGACTATGATTTGGAAGTTTTATAGATCACATCAGCCTTTCTCTATTATGATCTAAGTTGTGAATGAAAGACAGCCAAGTGTAGGATGACAAGTAGAGTGTTGGGAAAGAATAAGGAAGGCCAGTGTTTGAATCCCTTTTCAGACATAATGTTCATTTAGTGACTTTGGGCCAGTCCCTCACTTTCTTGGACTCTGCAGTCCAAGCCCTGGCTAGGCAGAGGAAGAGCTTAACGCAACAGCAGAATCACCACTGCGTCTGAAGCCCTGTCACTCATGCAAGCTGGTATGGGAAGGACAGAGGCAGGTCAACTGCTGTGGCAGCCTGCAGGTGGCACAGTGGTCAGGCCCACATTCAGCTTGATTCTGTCAAGAGATGACAGTGGGGCTGTCTCAACCACACCCACCTGGAATGGCAAATTTTGGATGAGCAGAACAGGGATGGTTGCATTGCTCTAGCAGAGGTTGGGCTGGGCAGAGGGACACCACCAGCCAATTCTACCCACTCATTCCCCAGCTTGGTACAAGGTGAATTTGGATTGCAGCCTCAGCTGCTTCATAGAGTTGTTGCTTTCGAATAAAGCAAGTTATTTTACATTCATTTAAAATTTCAAATAAAACAAAAGGATAAGTAAAACAGTAGCATATAGTCTATACCTGCAGCAAATGTGTTTATATTAATGCACCAGGTTTGAACCATTTAATGCCATCAATAACTAGAAATCAACTACTGGATATAAAAAGAAGTAGAGAGCCTGAGTTCCAGAAATGGCTGAATCGTAAATTGGGGCTTGGTGTCAGCTACAATTATCTACAGTTACAGTGACCTCAAAACAGCCCTTAAAGTCCAAGCCCAAATTACCAGGAATGACTTGAGAGAATATTCAGGCCAGACTTTAGGCACACACCTTTCAAAGGCAGAACATCACAGTTGTGAAGGCAACCTCCCAGAATGCCTCTCTCCCCACATCCAAAAGATCTAAGAGAACATAAGAAAGGAAGTGGTCTCTAAAGTAAGCAAATTCAAAGCCACTGACCTTTAGCAGACTGGAAATCACATTCAGCTATGTTTCTAGAAGAAAACATTCCACTACTACAAATTAGTGACAGTTCAGAATACACACACACAATTTTAAAGCTTCAAACAGAATTCAGAAAAGTTTGCTTTGGATGGTGGAAGGATGTGGTTAATCACTAAAAACCATATATTTATTACAGTGGCATAAACATTTAAGTTTTAAAGCAAGGTGATGGCTGTTACAACACAATTTGATTCATGTAAGGGAAGCTGAATGGGACATGGGTGGTGCTGTGGGTTAAACCTCAGAGCCTAGGACTTGCCGATCAGAAGGTCGGCGGTTCGAATCCCCGCAACAGGGTGAGCTCCTGTTGCTTGGTCCCTGTTCCTGCCAACCTAGCAGTTCGAAAGCACGTCCAAGTGCAAGTAGATAAATAGGTACCGCTCCGGCGGGAAGGTAAACGGCATTTCTGTGAGCTGCTCTGGTTCGCCAGAAGCGGCTTAGTTATGCTGGCCGCATGACCCAGAAGCTGTATGCCGGCTCCCTCAGCCAATCAAGTGAGATGAGCGCCAGAACCCCAGAGTCGGCCACGACTGGACCTAATGGTCAGGGGCCCCTTTACCCCTTTACCTTTAAGGGAAACTGAAGACAGTGGACTGTTTTTGCTTAAAAACTTTAATAGGTAAAGGTAAAGGACCCCTGGACAGTTAAGTCCAGTCAAAGGTGACTATGGGGTGTGGCACTCATCTTGCTTCAGGCTAAGTGAGTCTGTGTTTGTCCGCAGACAGCTTTCCGGGTTATGTGGCCAGCATGACTAAACCACTTCTGGCACAACAGGACACTGTGACAGAAGCCAGAGCTCACAGAAATGCTGTTTATCTTCCCGCTGCAGCAGTACCTATTTATCTACTTGCACTGGTATGCTTTTGAACTGCTAGCTCATCCCGTCACATGGATTTGAACCTCTGACCTTCCAATCAGCAAGCCTGAGAGACTCAGTGGTTTAGACCACAGTGCCACCCGCATCCCTAAAAACTTTAATATCTGTTTCATTAGACATTTGTGTTTGTGTGTGTGTGTGTGTGTGTGTGTGTGTGTGTATACCTAACCTCCTTGAAAGACCATAGATAAAAGACAAATGCATTTATGTCTATGTAGGTTTTGATTACAAGGTACACAAACATGTACATTTTTCTGGATAGTCTCAGAATGTTTTTGTGATGGGATCATCTCTTTAGTTTTGTGGTATATCTATTGAGTCTGACATCACTGGCTTGCAAGATATCCTTGGCCTGCTAGGCATTAGGTAAGATCCAGCAGATGTAACAGGACTTTCACTTTCTCTCTTCCCTCTTTTAGCACAGATGGGGGGGGGGGCTGTAAGAGGAAGAAGTGAAGGTCCCATTTGCACAAGTGAAGGTCCACTGTGCTAGTGCAATATTCAACAGCACCCTTTGCCCTTAACCGAGCAATTTGGTGACCTGCCCAGAAGGTATCAATAAAATACTCAGGGTGGTATGCAACTATGATTTACTCAGAGTAGACCTTCTGAAATTAATGTACCAACATGGGTAAATGTTGTGAGTAAACCTTAGTTGAATCCCACCCTCAATATCAACTGTCTTTCAATTATATTATGCTGCAAGCATTACATTTAAGCCACTCTAGTTCTATTGTGCTCAGTTGGACTAAATGGGTCCACATCACTGTGGAATCTTGCTCTGAATGGCCAGTGTGTTTGTGTGTTTAAATAAGCCTTGCTTCTTTTGCTTCATATAATTTTAATTTTTAACATTTAAAGGTTGCTCTATTAAGAAAGTGCACTTAGAGTGTGTGCAGCATGGCATCGTTAAACAGATGGATCTTAATGGGCTCTTGCTATTATCATACCCAATTTACGGATGCTTATGGACTCTGAAAATAGCAGTAGGCTATCAATGAAGATAGATTTGCCTTGTGAAATGGACAAGACTGAGCATGAATACAGAATTTACTGGGCAGTAACTTACTGCAATGTGCATGTAACTATTTGGTAACCCAGTTGTCCACATTAGGTTTCTCACCCTTACAGCAGGATAGAAACAATGGAGCTAAGTGGTAAACATAATTTACTACACAATCAGATGAAAATTTGCCAAATATCAGGTGTGGCCAAATACTTGTTTTTTAACCACCCATTTCATCATCCTCTCAAGCGGTAAAAATACATTTCCCATGCGTCAGTTGAAGATTTGCTGGAAAATATATGGTAAAAGTTAACCATTCTTAGTACAAAATATTTTACTGATGAAAAAAAGGAATGACTTCCTTTTAATATATTTGCATCTAAGAGATGCAAATATGCAGAACTGGCTGGACTCTGTGCTAAAATATCAACATTTCCATGAACAAATAAATCCCTATTAAACAATGCCAGTAAATAAAATTTGCTTCCTACCCCCATGCCAGCCACAAGGTTTAAATGGTTCTGAAGCATGGAGAAAACATCTGTGAGGGGCAGTTGGCCAATCCAGAGAGATTATCACAGCTTTTGTATAAATAGAATTTAGGACACTTTTCTCTCTCTTCATTTTTCATGCAGCTTGGATTCATAAGTGTGAGATTATGGCATGAATGGCTCAGAAATACACAGAAAACTAAAGTGAATGTTTTTTGTAATTAAAGCTGTGGATGTTTGCCTTAATTTTCTTCCTTGTTAATTAAACCCTTCAGTGTTCATGTCTGATAATTCATAATAAAATATTTGGGCAACTAACACCAGTGAAGATTTCCTCAGAAAAGTGTCTGATAACCTATTTTCTTTGGTCACACTTTGGTAGGATTCTTTGGAATTATGTGATTTGAAAGAATCCCATATTCTAACACAGCATGCCATGTAGAAAAGATCCAAAAATCAAAGTATGATCCTCAGTGTTTAATGTGTTGATCTAAGATTACACAATTCATATAAAGTAAACCTTGCTGCCAGGGTTGAAGCCACTTGAGAGCAAATAATCAGAGCTCCCAAGCGGATGTGATGTCTGCCAAAAGCTGCAAAACTTGCATACAGTGCCAAACAGAAGCCACACAGCTGCAGGTCAGGGTCAGATCCACTCCTAAGCTCCTGAGTGGATCTAATGTGGTACTGTGGCTTTCATTGCCAAGTATGGAACGAAGGCTCCAAACTGTTACTTTGCAAAAGTGGTATACCTTCAGCCATCCCTGACATCATACACTAGGTGACGGATAGGTTGGAAGCTCTGCCACCTGTTAAGTGCAACCTGCAGAGGCTTGGCCACAACTGGATCTCTCCTGCCAGTTAAAACTTGTTCTCTGCCCCTTGCGTAACCCTTCAAGATGTCTAGGATTCTTCACTTGTTGGGTGGGGAAACAACAATGCTGAGGGGGATAGCTCTTGTTAGACAGACCCTAGAAATAAGCAGGCCACAGAGCATCCACAGTGCCGAAGGCGCTTTCATAGCATCACCTGCAGGAGACAAATTCCTCAGCCAGCCCACCAAACAACAACAGCTCCACAGAAAGCGAATGCTGATAGCCTGCAGATTACAGTGGTACCACGGGTTACATACACTTCAGGTTACATATGCTTCAGGTTACAGACTCCACTAACCCAGAAATAGTACATTGGGTTAAGTACTTTGCTTTAGGATGAGAACAGAAATTGTGCTCCGGCGGCACAGCGGCAGCAGGAGGCCCCATTAGCTAAAGTGGTGCTTCAGGTTAAGAACAGTTTCAGTTTAAGAACAGACCTCTGGAACAAATTAAGTGCTTAACCCGAGGTACCACTGTACTGACTGTCCTCCTCACCCCAAAGGAAGTTTATAGGATCACCCTGACAAGAGCTGTTCTTGATTATACTGAAGAAAAAAGTGGGTTGTTACAAAACTTGCAATGGATCACTGAGTTGAGGCCTTTCAGCCTACATTTAACGTTTATTTATGGCAATGAAATATTCTGGTGGATCTTTTGTTTAATTGGTTAACTGAGGGGAAAGGTTCTTAAGTTAGACAGATGGTAGCAAGGAAATCTCCACAGAAAGGAGAAGCAAGCAAGTGCACCAGAGTTCTGCATCCCAGCTGGAGAAGCCACTCACCATCCATATGAAAGAAGGGGGTTTGTACTGTGGAGAAGGGTTTGCTCTGGACTTCTCTTGCACAAAATATCCCTCTCCATGGGTCTATGTTATTCTTTGGCAAAACAGGAAATGTACCCACTGAATCCACCTTGTACTGCTCTAACAATGAGAAGATCTTAATACTATATATACACCTCACAGACTTGGTACTATAGATACCCTACAGATTTTTCATCTCAACAATAATGGTTGCTTCTATGGACTTTGCTATGAGGCAATCAGTGTCTGCCATATGCATTCTTTCCCACACTCAACTATTGGTATAAGAACCCATTATCATATGCCGTAAGATGGGATGGCAGGTTAAAATTCACTTGTGAATTTCACTTGACTTTCACCAGCAAAATGGAACTTTCTCCTCTCCCTTGCAGCTCCCTAAGGTAAAGGTAAAGGTAAAGGTACCCCTGCCCGTACGGGCCAGTCTTGACAGACTCTAGGGTTGTGCGCCCATCTCACTTAAGAGGCCGGGGGCCAGCGCTGTCCGCAGACACTTCCGGGTCACGTGGCCAGCGTGACATTGCTGCTCTGGCGAGCCAGAGCCGCACACGGAAACGCCGTTTACCTTCCCGCTAGAAAGCGGTCCCTATTTATCTACTTGCACTTTGACGTGCTTTCGAACTGCTAGGTTGGCAGGTGCTGGGACCGAGCAACGGGAGCGCACCCCGCCGCGGGGATTCGAATCGCCGACCTTTCGATCGGCAAGCCTTAGGCGCTGAGGCTTTTACCCACAGCGCCACCCGCGTCCCACACATTCTCAGCAGCTCCCTACACATTCTCAGCAGCTCCCTACACATTCTGCAGCTCCCTACACATTCTCAAAAGCAGCTCTAGCGCATTGGGTGACAGTAACAAGCCAGCAGTAAATCACACCAAACAAGCGGGAGTTAACTCTATTAGCAAAACAGGACCTGCACAGGAGTCACGAGCACATCAACTCAGGTCTTGCCCTCATGAAGCAGTTGCTAAGACTAAAGGTCCTGCTTCCTCACAGCCAGCTATGTCTCCTCCTCTCTAAGTTGCTTTCCAAGCAATTGGTGCCTCTGCATGTGTACCTGTCTCTTCTCCTGCTTCATGCCTTTCCTGGTTGTGGGTGATCAGGGGGAGGGGAACTTGTGTTGCCCCCTCCCACTCCAACCTGTGCTTTTTCACAAGCCTGACCATCTCTGCTTCTTGGCTTCCCTCCTCCCCTGCTTCAGCTTCTGTCTCTAATTCTGGACTTCTTTCTGCCACAGACTCTCCTGGCTCAATAATCCCTGTTACCTCTTCAGCTTCTGACCTCCTCCCAGTCTTCTGCCTCTGACCACTCATTATCATCCCACCAACACTCGCTGAGCTCTAAGCCTTCTTCCCTTGGGGGTTTCCCAGCTGGTCCCCCCCCACATCATTCATTTACATCCAACCAGTCCCTGACATCAGAGGACCCTTCAGAAAACATTTGGCAAGAAGGTGATGGTAGTGGTGGTGAGTAAATGGAAGTGCCACTACACCAGCAGAACTCTGATGGTAACACTGTGGCTACATTCCCAGGAGTGCACCTCATTGTTGTAGAGCAGGGATGGGGAACCAGTGGCTCTGCAGATACTTCTGGACTCCAACTTACATCAGGATCCAGCCAGCACTGTCCATGGTCAGGCCTGACAGAAGCTGGAGTCTAATAATATCTGGAGAGTCACAGGCTCCCCAACCTTGCTGTAGGACCATGACTTTTCTGTAAGCAGACCATTTCCTTAAATTAGGAAATAACTGTAAACAAGTAGGGGAGAGGCAAAGAGTCATTTATGTGGGCCTTGTTGGAGATTCAGGGTGCAATACTAACAGTGGCGTAGCGTGGGTTGTCAGCACCCGGGGCAAGGCAAGTAATTTGCGCCCCCTAACCCGTGGATTTGCGCCCCCTAACCCGTGGATTTGCGCCCCCTAACCTGTGGATTTGCCCTAACCCCAGATGTTGCGCCCAGTGCGGCCCGCCCCCCCTGCACCCCCCACGCTACGCCACTGAATACTAACTTTCACTCAGCACTAGTGAGTCTCTCACAAATGGTCAGACAGACTGGTTAAGACAAAGGCATTCTTGCTCAGGGTGGTCGCAGCACTGACTATACACCATAGGAAAGGACTATCAAGCCATGTATTTTTTTCTGGCCTATGGTTGCAGGAATGTAATGAGGAAAGAACAGAAAGAAAACAAAGTTTTTTATGTAGAAAAATAATATTTGGCTTGGCACTGAAGACTTCACCTTCCACAAGTAGAATGTCTTCTCCATCCACAAGAAGCTTTTGATCCTTCTGGCATAGGGAAAATATGGTGACTTTTGATTCATTTTTTCTCCTGCAGCCCGCGACACTTCACATACTGCTCTAAAAGATCCCTCAAGAACATTGTGGAGGTACTGGGGGACACAACTTCCTGGACTGTCCCCTTTTTAAAAATTATAATTAAAATGAATGTACTCCGAACATGGAATGAATGTTTGTTTTTTTATTTTGTTTTTATTTTCTGTTGATTACTTATGTTACACAGTTTTAAAAACCAATACAGCATATAAAAAAGAAAGGAAAAGAAAAGAAAAGAAAAGAAAAGAAAAGAAAAGAAAAGAAAAGAAAAGAAAAGAAAAGAAAAGGAAAGAAAGAAAGAAAGAAAGAAAGAAAGAAAGAAAGAAAGAACTCTAAACAGCTATGGGGGGACGGGACCCTGAGAGCTAGTCTGACTTAGCAAACAGAGTAGGCTTTGGAGATTTTTGACTTTCTCTTCTCTTATCATTGGATGCCCTAAGTCTGGATCTCACAACCTCAGTTCCCCATCGACAAAAATTGGATTAGTTGTTGTGAAGATGAAGACAATCGGATTTGGAGCACATTCAGCACGCTGGAACGTGCTGGAGAAATTAACCCCATACAAATGTCCAGCAGCAATGCACTTCCCATGAAAGTACAACTCAATTCCAACACACTGCTGGAAATACAAGGGTTAATAGAACCATAAGAGATGGAATGGAACCACGAGATCATTCAGATCACCCCCGGTATGCTCATCCACACAGCATTCTTCCCCTCTGCACCATAAGCTAGACCACATCTTTCCAAAAGGAGATAGCAGGAATACAGTTCAATCAACAGTAGAGGGGTAAAATCTTGAATAAAGTTGGGTTGATCAGCTACTGAAAATGTTTCTACAGCCAAACACAGAAACTGTACCAGCATGCTTGCAAGGCAGGAAAACAGTCTACAGTACTTGCTATCTTCAAGTCTACAAAGCCAAATTTAAGTCCATGACATAATACAGTGATAGCAAAATTCTTCAATGCTGAATGACTGCAGTGTTGGTCTCTTGTGTGTGTGCCCATGACCATGAGCTTTGCAACTGTATAAAGAATGAATTTCCTGTGACAAAGAGATCTCTGAATGATTTTTAGTATATAACTCAGATCCTCTTGAGCAGCTCAAGGAAAACAAACTATTTAATATAGCAAAGAGGGATTCTTTTATTTTTTACCCAGAGAACTATTCCATTGTCAAAAGTAAAAGAACCTTTTGAGTTGATGCAAGAGTTTAAAAGGTCCCTGCATTGCACAGGGCTTTGGATGCTTTCAGCAGCCACTATGCTGAAGCTTGAGAATACTGCAAGGGCATGCAGACCGAATGATTTAACACTCGTTCAAGAGACAAAAGACACCTACCTTTCTGCTGCTTAAAGGACTGTATAGAACCCGAGTGGTGAACCATCTTCATATATGGGAGCTTGGCTGTTGCCGTTTACTGAGCTTCAGGGAATCAAGGTGTTGCAAAATAGGAAACAGCCTGGCTTGCTGCTCCATAGAATCCAGCAGATTTGGAACAGCTATGTAACCCAGCACCTGCTTCAGTGAGCGCTCTCAGCTTGGAAGACTCTACTCCCTTCTGTTGTCATAGAAACCAGAAAGGCTGATCCAGCATCACACTCCCCTTAGTGGATGCTTTAGGTATAAGTCACTACATCAATCTAATGGGAAATGCAGCAATATATTGTTCTGAACCTTCTGGTGGTAGAAGCTGAATTCCCCCCACCCGGCAAGGTAAAGAAAGAAAACTCAAGCACATTCTCCTCCCGCCCCCTTTTTTATGATCACTGTATCAGCAAACCATTCCCAGACATCCATAGAAAGATACCCTTGAGCTAAACAGTGGGCAGAAATTTAAATTTCTGTCAGAACACTGATGACCAAGGAATTTTGCAGAATAGCAGTGCACACAACACATTTGATTGTTTTGTAGTACCTTTCAGAGCTCCCTAGTTTAAGGTTTCTAAAAGTCACCCACAACACGTGACATTTTTTCCCTATGCCAAATCTCCATGTAAGAAAAAACACACAAAACTGTCCACATGGGTGAAGTTCATTGGGATTTTTTAGTTTGCTACAAATACATTCACTGTGGAGCCAACATGTTTACAATCTTCCTTCCTTCCTTCCTTCCTTCCTTCCTTCCTTCCTTCCTTCCTTCCTTCCTTCCTTCCTTCCTTCCATTTCTTTTTCAGACAGAATAAGTAAAATTTATAAGTGGTCACTATGATACAAATGGACACTTGGCTTTATTCACTCTAAATAAGGGCATGGAACTTTCAACACATTTCTTGCTAAGGAAAGGCAGGATCAGGTTTGCATGCCCTTCTTCACATGTTCCAAGAATATGTGACAGCCATCACAGAGATACGGGGACTAGCTGTGCCTCCTGCCAACCACAGGATTGATAAGGGACGATAAGCACGTACATTGGGATGTAAGTAAAGATCCCTCCATGCGAGAGGGGACCCTGATTGGGTAGGAATCCCCCCTTACATGGGAAGTAGGTAAAGGTAAAGGGTCCAGTCGTGACTGAGTCTGGGGTTGCGGTGCTCATCTCGCTTTATTGGCTGAGGGAGCCAGCGTACAGCGTCCGGGTCATGTGGCCAGCATGACTAAGCCACTTCTGGCAAACCAGAGCAGTGCACAGAAACACAATTTACCTTCCCGCCGGAGCGGTACCTATTTTTCTACTTGCAGTTTGACGTGCTTTCGAACTACTAGGTTGGCAGGCACAGGGACCAAACAACGAGAGCTCACCCTGTCACGGGGATTCAACAGCCGACCTTCTGATCGGCAAGTCCTAGGCTCTGTGGTTTAACCCACAGCGCCACCTGCATCCCACATAGGAAGTAGAGTTAACACAATTTGGTGCTAAGGTCCAGGTTTTGAATTCCAACTCAGCCACAGTACGTTACTGTTTGGGAATGTGTCCAAGAGGAATAATAGAGGGCAGGGGGTGGTGTTGTAAAAGAGAGAGATCAAGAGAGATCGAGAGAGAGAGATCATGGATCTCCAGGAAATGTCACTCTAGCAAGAATTCTGTTACCACAAGGTCCCTTGGTGACATTATGCTTGTACCATGGGTCAGATTTTTGAGGATGCAGCTTCTTTGGAAGAGAAATCTTTCTCCATTGCCTTACACATAGGAAGGGGTGTGTGTGGAAAAACAGAATAAATCCCCAGAAAATATTAGACTGGGAAAATGTCACCTCCAAAGAAGGACCCTAAGTTTATTGGGTAGGGGAAAGTATAGAAAAAACAAAGCCCCCCCTTTTTTTTACTGTTTACTTCATCATGTCTTCCCCCAATTGAGTGTTAAACCACTCTGGATTGTAGCTCTGTGGGGAGAATAGATGTCTTCAAACAATTCTAAGCACCTTTAACAGACTACAGTTCACATAGTCATGACTATTTAAAGTGCTATAATACTGCCCTGGTTGGTTGGGTTTGTTTTTTATATGTTTGTTTCATGAAGTTATATATTGTTATTTTACATTGTTTTTAATGTTATATTTTAATGCTGCTACCTTCCCTAGGACCCTAGAGGGAAGGGCAGGTATAATTAATAATAATAAATAAATAAATAATAATAATAATAATAATAATAATAATAATAATAATAATAATAAATGTCAGCATAGAGGTATTTTTTCGAAGAGCTTTCTTTTAATGACGCACAGGAAGAAGACAAAAACAAAAGTTTTTTAAAAATAAATAATTTTTAATGTAACACTTAGGCTACTTATGTTTTATTTAAATATTGTGCTAGAGCTTTGGCTTGCTCTTCATAAAGGCAAAGGGTTTTTTTCCAGTTACGTTAGAGTAGACCCATTCAAATCAATAGACCTAAATGAGTTGCATCAATTCATTCCAGTGGATCTACTTGGAGCCCCTCCAATGTGAATCTGATGCTCTCATTGCTCTGGGGAGTCTCCTATATCAGAAAAAGCAATGGTTTGGAGCCAAAGCTAGTCATCCTTAAAGGAGACCCAGTGAAATCAATGGGACTTAAGTTAGTTTAAGGATGACTACCGGTAACTCTGGATTCAATCTAATGGACCTCATGGCATCTAAAAGCCCAGACTTCTTTTTCTCATGTTTGAGCAGTTTGTCAGCTTCAGTCAAAGCACCATACCAACATGCAGCTTTTAGACAGAAATATCCACACATTTCAAAGCCACTGCTCCCTTGAGCGTAGGCAGCAAAATTGCTTTTCACACTACCAGGTGTTTTTTTTCTGTTTTAGCAAATCTGAAGGAAGGTATGAAATAGTTAACACAAACATTTTTTGCCAGGCTGTTTGTAATAGAAACATACATTTTTTTTAACCCTCAGGCAGACATAAATATGAGATAGAAAATATGGCTGCTGGGGAAGGCCTGTTAAAAGGAGGCAAATATATGCCCATAAAATAGGCTTTAAACTTTAAAGTTTAAATTAAATTCATTTTCCTCCAATCCATCAACCTGTGAATATAAAATAAGAGGCAATAGGCTGAAAATATGAAGCTCATAAAATAAGCCTGATCCACCAGTATAAACATAGGATAGGTTTTATCATTGTGATTTAAGTAATTAGGTTTCAGACAGCAATCTCATTAGGAATTGCTATCCTTCACCATATTACAAACACAATGAATGTGTTATATTATTAAAACTAAATTCTGGAGAAGTGAGAAATCTTGGTAGGCAATGGACAAAAAAAGAGAGCAATTATGCAGCAGTTGAAATGTACAACTGTTTTGTTAACCTAGAAGAAAAACAAAACTGCAGGTTCGCTAATTTGTTGTCACCCGTGAGCTAAACAAGAAAAGTTATTTTACTGGCGCTAATGAATAAGAAATTAAATAAGCTCCTCTGTGCCATCCATCCTACTAAAAAGTAGCATCCTAGTAACATAGCATTGTAGGGGTAGCCAGTGTAGCTGCCCTTCAGAAATTGTGAACTATAGGCTCCCATCACATAGCCAGCATGGCCAACCCTGAGAGATGTTGAAAGTTAGCCCACAATATGTGGAGGGCACAGCTTTGGTTACCCTTGATGTTGATACTTTCTAACTGCCTTTGAAATCCCCTTTCCTCTCTCCCCATTGTTAAAGTGTGTGAGGAGAAGAAGAGGAGGAGTTTGGATTCGATATCTGAAGGAATCTCAAAGCGGCTAACATTCTCCTGTCCCTTCCTCCCCAACAACAAACCCTCTGTGAAGTGAGTGGGGCTGAGAGACTTCAGAGAAGCTACACCACATGTAACTTATTCCATATTCAGACACTAAATATCTTCCCACCCTCCAACTTCACAATGGTTCAAGTAAGAACAACCGCACACTCATGCCATCCATCGCATAGCATGTGAGGCTTGGTTTTTTGTTTTGTTTTTTACTTCAGGGTAGGGTCACTATTTTGAGGTGGATTTCATCTCCCTGATTTGTCCCCCATACAAACGTCTCCTAGCACTTGGGGTTTCTTGGGCTGTGCACATCAGGTATGAGAGGGCTGAATCAGAACCCACTGGCTCCTGATTCAATAATGCATTGGAAACTTCTGAGTTAGAGAGTCAGCTAACTGAGAGCAGCCAATCCCACTCTGCTTCCTCTTATCCAGCTTTAAGGTCTAATATGCCACCATGGTGTAGTGGTTAAGAGTGGTAGTCACGTAATCTGGGTAACCGGGTTCGCGTCTCCGCTCCTCCCCATGCAGCTGCTGGGTGACCTTGGGCCAGTCACACTTCTCTGAAGTCTCTCAGCCTCACTCACCTCACAGAGTGTTTGTTATGGGGGAGGAAGGGAAAGGAGATTGTTAGCCGCTTTGAGACTCCTTAGGGTAGTGAAAGGTGGGATATCAAGTCCAAACTCTTCTTCTTCTTCCTCCTCCTCCTCAGTCTAGGTAACATGTAGCTGAGGAAAGCCATTAGGTTTCTCCTCTGTACTTTCCTGCTCTCCATCTGCCTGATGTGCGAATGTCTCCCATGCTTAAGATCTGTCTTTTCCAGCCTAGTTGCATCTGACTTTCCCTCACTCTTAACTTGGGTTTATGGAACACCTGGTGGTGTATCATAAAGTTTAGTTATAAAATTTTCTTAATAGCCCTGAGAGTGAGTAATGCAAGTTGCATAGTTAATATGAATAACAATTGGCCATTGTGTACATTCACCACACCTCATGGGGAATTAATCTGACCGTGGAGAGGGAATGGTGCACATTTACTTGTCAAAATACATAATCTCCAACAGGCCTTGTGGGATGGGCCGATTTCAATTGCATCACACACACACTCTTGCTATTATGTATAACTTCCAACAGAACAGACCCTGAGACCTTCAAATTCAGGACTTTCCTCTGTGAAGTCAGACACATGTATGGCCTACCAACCCCAACAATGGGGCAAGGTGGGGTGGCAGGATCCACAGGGGGAGCAGATTTGGCCTCCAAGAATCTGGCCTCGCCTTCTGCTGCTACCACCATCCTAACTGGGGCTAAGCCATGGTCTGGCATACTGCCGCATCACAAGTGGTAAACCGAGAACAAACCTTAGTTACAGACCATGATTTATCTGAAGCAAGACAAATCTCAAGATTCAGGCATAACACTAAGCCAAACCATATCTTAGTCCTGGGTAGCAAAGCTGGAGCAGAACCCCGGGGGCAGGGAAGCATAGCAGCTATGGTTTTCCTTCCAATAACATGCACATTGGTTCATTCAACTAAATCATGATTTGGCTTAGCATTTCATGCAAACCGAATCTCTGTTTGGGACAAAACGTGGCGTGATAAGCACTGGATTTTGGTTTTAAAACCAAACTTGCAATACCTGTACCAGTCTAAATAACCATGGCAGATTTTGAAAGTTGAGCCTTCAAATGAGCAACTGAGCCTGATGTGAATGTCTACTAGGAAGAATTTCATAATTTTTTCAATTTTTATGTTATACTAATATATGTTGGCAGACACAATAAATACACCACTGTATATGTATGTAGTACACAAAATACAGTGTTTTTTTAAAAACCAGAGGCTCAAGTTAACTACTTAAATCTATGATTAGACAGCCAACTGAAAATGGGTCTGCATTTATTTATCTTCATTTATGAACTACTTCCTATGAAGCATCTTGAAGTGATTTAACAATAAACACACACACAATATAAACCATATAAATATTTTATCTAATTAATTAATATAATAATAATAATAATAATAATAATAATAATAATAATAATAATAATAATAATAATGTTAAACTCAAATCTGCAACAGAGAATAAGAAAAAATGAAAATGAAAATATGGTGTTAGTGTGCTGGAAATGAATCCATAAGTAATTCAGTACACAGAGACCCTTCATCCATCTGGGTGTAATCCCACAACTCCCTGCGAGTCAGGATTTGTAAAGACTAGCTCATTCTGGGTCTCTATCTGGCAGCTGAATGGCAGGAAAAAATCAAGATATGCAGCTTTTTCCCATTACTACATCACCAGACAGTGACAATGTTTCACCTTTTTATTTCTGATTATGATGCAATGGTCACATAGCCTCCATCCATACAAAGGTAATAATCAAGGCATCCAAGAGCAAATGTAATTTATATTTTTGAAAGTCTTCTAAATATTCAGAACTCACTCTCTGCTTCAACCTTTACATCTTTAGGATCATGAGTGGAATATAAGACTCTAGCCAGACCAAATCTCTTTAAACAAGCAAAATATAATTTGATCATGATTTCCCATCCCCTCCTTTAATTCCAATGTCACTTTCATTCCATTTTTAGATTCAAAATGCTGTTAAAACCCAAGCAGTTTTACCTAGCTACCTCTGTAACAATAGAATCAATCAGATAACAATGTTGTTTTGAGAATAAGATGTGCTCATGA
The DNA here is from genome assembly GCF_964188315.1 of Podarcis muralis. Taxonomy (NCBI): domain Eukaryota; kingdom Metazoa; phylum Chordata; class Lepidosauria; order Squamata; family Lacertidae; genus Podarcis; species Podarcis muralis. The sequence continues at coordinate 61,911,190 of NC_135655.1, read as the reverse complement.
ACACTGATAAGCCATGCACCAGAAGCTAGGCATCAATTTTTAAAGACCTCTCGTCATTTTAAATCAAAGGAACACTACTTACAGTGTTTCTGGGTGCTTTTTTTGCATCGTACAGACACAAACAATTGTGTTACAGAAACCAATTAAATAATCAGATATCGCTGCAGTGTTTCTGCTCATTAGCATGAAAAGAATTTAAGCAGAACTCAAATTGGGCACTGCTGAAATTATCAGTTGAATTGTTTCAGTGTGTGGTCATATTATGTGGCTCCTCCCTCACAACGTGTAGTTTAAGACCTGAGCTAGTTTGACAGTAAGAACTGCTCTGACAGCAAGAAGTGGTCAGGTAAGAATTTGAGCATCTCAGAGTCAGAAGAAGTCTGGATATGAATATGAAATAATAGCCTTGTGGAGGCATTGTCTCCATGCAAGTGGTAAATGTGGGGAGCATTGCTCATTGGCCCCATATCTCTGATGACTGGAAAGTCTGAAAGTGCAGCCTTTGTGTATGTAGAATTATGGGCTTAAAGAATGAAGAAATGCAGGAAGTTGGGACAAGGGAAAGAAAGGTGAGAGAAGACCAGGGCAGACCCAAGATACTTTGGGTGAACCTGAGGTGAACCACAAAACGCTGCCTCCCTGCCAGGGAGGAATGGGAGAGTGAAGACATACATCAGGAACAAGGGGGAAATAAAGATCCACATTGGGAATGTGTGGGGGCAGGGGGGGGGAGAAAGCAAACCAACCTTACCCAATAGTTTAAATGTGAATCAAAGGCTAAAATGGAGGGGCACACACTGGCGGAGGAACGGGGGTGCATAAGGCAGGGCATTCTCAGTGGTGGCACCTCACCCATGGAACTCCCTCCCCACTGATGTTTGCTTTGTCAGCTACTGTACAGATATTTAAGAGGAAGCCAAATATCTTCTCATTTGGTCCTTGAGCTGAATTACTTTAGAAAGACTATCACTTTGATCCTAGCATAGTTTTATTATGATTATATAGTTTTATTATGTGGTTTTATTCTTTTATAGTTCTTTTATTTATCTCTGTTTCACTCCATATTGGAGAAAGGGCAGCATATAAAAGCACCAGATAGCGAGTAAGTGAGATAGTTTAGCTATTACACACACACACTCTCTCTCTCTCTCTTTTGGAAAAGTTCAGTTTTAAAAATAAAAAAAATAAGAATCAAAGTTCAGCTAAACCCTTGTTGCAGATTCACTGGCAGACTGTCACCAGAATGATTAACAATTTTTTCCATACAAGTAACCCACCAAACTCGTCACTCAAGCTGCCCTTTTGTACTGCAAAGGCATTAACTAGAAAATGCAGGTGAAACAGGAAGAAGACCAATATATATTCAGTCACAAACAGAAACGACCCAATTAAAACGAGATTACAGTTTCTAACGCTTGCAGTTTCTAAAGGCACTGCCTCCACAGCCTTTAACTGGTATGCATCCACAATGGGAACCAAATGAATTCATTTTGAATTGGAAATGAGCACAGGGCTCTCTTCACGGGCCAGAGTAATTTTACACACACAAGATGACTTTTTCAAAATCACCGGAGCATGTAGAAAGCACACACACATCTGATAAATAATACAGTGCATTTTAAGTGCTTCCACAATGCAGTGCTCACTTAGACGCTGCTTTCAAAAAAACAATACTGTGTGTCCACACGAAAGAAGGTTCTTTATTTTAAAGATATCATCCCCCCCGCATCAATCCAGAGTCCCATGCTCCTGTTTAAATTGTATTACTTTGTTTTGCCCGATTCTGTTTTCAAATAAAATCACCTCATTTACAGAATGTTCCAGAACCAGGAGGAAATGTACCTTGCTGTATGGCAACACTCACTTCTGATACCTGCAGTATCTCTACAGAAATGCAGCTTGTGACAGGGATGATACCTCACAGTGAAGAGACAGAATGAACGTGACACGCCTAATGAACCTGAAGATGTTGAATAAGGGCAAGATGGAGCAGTCCAAAGAGAAGCTCTTCTTGAAGCCTCAGGCATTTCTGGCTATGGTTGGTATTTGAATTCCTTTTTTTTAAAAAAAAAGTGATATCGTTTTTTTGGTATGCCTTAAACCTCCAGAGAATCTTCGCAAAAATCGGCTGTTTTCCCGCCAATATCTTTTCCCGCAAAGATAGCCAACATAGCAAGGACACCACATTCACTAGCCCTGATTTAGATTATTGTTTATCATATGGCCTACGATGTATTCAAAACAGTACAGTGGTACCTTGGTTCAAGAACAGCTTAGTTTATGAACAACTTGGATTAAGAACGCTGCAAACCCGGAAGCAGGTGTTTTGGTTTGTGAACTTTGCCTTGGAAGCAGAACATGTTTCACTTCCTGTTGAGTGTGTTCCATTTGTAAATTGAGTCCCTCGCTGCTATGGGAAAACACGCCTTGGTTTAAGAATGCTTTGGTTTAAAAACAGACTTCTGGAACGGATTAAGTTTGTAAACCAAGGTACCACTGTACTTAAATCTTACAGAGAAAGGAAATCACTTAACCTACGAAAATAGCTGGAAGAATGGCAACGCATTTTTGTGGGCAAAGACATATTCTGGGCAAATAAAAGTGAGGGCCACTATACAAGTACTTTATTGTCTCTCTCAGGAAAGAACAGAACAGTAATAGGAAACTTCACACAGATACAAAGTGTCTCACTAAACATTATCATTATGCTGTTCACCAGTCATAAACTGGAATAAGAAACAAGCTCTCTTGAGGAATGATAATTCAGAATGCAACAGCACCATTAATGCTTCTTAGAGGACTAAATATCTGAGATTGTTTTGATATTTTGATCCACTACCTTTCCTTGGATCCCCAATATAGCATAAATTCTAGTTACAAAAGCCCCATTCCAAGTCTGAAGTGATATAGCCTAAACACTGGTCATGACAACTGGGGTGTGTGTGTGTGTGTGTGTGTGTGTGTGTGTGTGAGAGAGAGAGAGAGAGAGAGAGAGAGAGAGAGAGAGAGAGAGAGTGAGTGAGAGAGAGACAGCGCACAAACTAGTCTCCTTAGCTACCTCTTCATGACTGGTTGAAGATTAAGTTCTTCAGTGCTAAATGGCTGCAGGTGTATGGTTCCTTTACTTGCATGTAAAGGGTTTCTTGTGGATAACATTTGCAAACTATAAAGTCCATTGTTCTCTCAGAAACAAGGGAGAAACGATAAAGCAGCCCAACTAAACACAGACTGCTTTTTCTTTATCTGCATTAAAGAAGCATTCACTGCCACTCCTTCTATGTACATGCATACTTAATACGTTAAATTCCAAAGTTACTGTTTCCTGATATATATGAGTGGGGAGAAATTTAGTTCACATTTTAATGCACACTCTACCTAATTTGCAGCTCCCAAATCAATAGCAAAACTGAAATGCAGCCATCCTTCAAAATCTACACCTCTCTGAACTCCGAGGTGCAATTTTCCAGCCAATAAAAAAAAGCATATGTGGACTGTGTGTGGGGAGAAAACAATGCTTATATTAATGAAAATGATGTATGCAAATATTAGGGAAATATATTAGGGGAAATTGATTACAAAAATGTACCGTATTTTTCGCCCTATAGGACGCACTTTTTCCCCTCCAAAAATGAAGGGGAAATGTGTGTGCGTCTTATGGGGCGAATGCAGGCTTTCACTGAAGCCAGGAGAGCGAGAGGGGTCGGTGCGCACCAACCCCTCTCGCTCTCCAGGCTTCAGGAGAGCCCCAGCACCAGCCCCACAAGGTCGGGGGACAGAGGGAGGCGGAACGCCGCCATCCCGCTGTCTCCCAAAGTGGTTTGGAGGCTGGCGGCGCGGAGACCCCGCCGCCAGCCCCGCAAGCTCCGGGGACAGCTGGGAGGCGCAGCGCGTCTTCCTGCTGTCCCCAGACCTGATCTGAAGGTGGGCGGTGGGGAGAAGAGCGCTTCTCCCCGCTGCCTGCCCCACAAGCTGCGGGGACAGCTGGGAGACGCAGCACATCTTCCTGCTGTCCCCGGACCTGATCTGAAGGCGGGCGGAGGGGAGAAGAGCGCTTCTCCCCGCTGCCAGCCCCGCAAGCTCCGGGGACAGCTGGGAGACGCAGCACGTCTTCCTGCTGTCCCCAGACCTGATCTGAAGGCGGGCGGCGGGGAGAAGAGCGCTTCTCCCCGCTGCCTGCCCCGCAAGCTCCGGGGACAGCTGGGAAGCGCAGCGTGTCTTCCCGCTGTCCCCGGACCTGGTCTGAAGGCGGACTGCCTGGAGAAGAGCACTTCTCCCCGCTGCCGGCCCCACAAGCGCCTGGGGGGGAAATAATTTTTTTTTCTTTATTTCCCCCCAAAAAACTTGATGCGTCCTATGGGCCGGTGCGTCCTATGGGGCGAAAAATACGGTATGTATTGTGGGAAATTGTGTACAAAAATGTATATATATTGACATACCGGTACTTGAAAATGTAAACAAATTTTCATGCAGCTTTCCCCCCTAATTGCAAACTGATGCAGATATGGGGAAAACTGAACTTAAAGTTGGAAAACAGAAAAACATAAATGAAATAGAAATTGACAGATTTTTCTATCCCTAATAGAGGCTTCCAGCACTGACTGGCTGATGCTGTCTCACATTTCTGAAGAATTTAGCAGTTCTGCTACTATTTTTTAAAATTAGATATTCCCTATAAAAAAGTCAACACTTTACTTTAAAAACAACAGAGACAGAGACTGCCTTGTTCAAGTCAGACTTGCTCATTTTATGCCACTTTTAGCTTCCTGAAGTGGGTCAAAACTCTCAGCTTCTTCTCATTCCAACAGTGTTCATTTCTTTGCCAACAGGCAATGTTTTGTTGTAATATTGTAGAGTCACTGACTCACTGCACTGCATCCTCCCTGATGAAATGTAAAAGCTGGTGGATTTCTACTACCTGCAGGGGAGAAAATAATTGCTCTAGAGATCTGGCACGTATCTGAAAATATGTGAAAAGCCGTATGTGACCTGTGAGATCAAAACCAAAGAGGTGAACTTAAAAATCAATATCAATGATTCATTCCTGCAAACTGAAAGTGAGAGATTTATCACATTTGACATTGTGCAAGTCAGAGCTGGGCAAGTTCTCCAGATTATTATTATTTTTTTAAAAAAACTACCAATTTACCTCAGTCATCTTGAGACACTCACTCATTCCCTTGCAATGTTGATCTTGGCTCTGAGGAACTACAAAAGTGTCAGCTATGCAAAAAATAAAAATAAAATAAATTGTGGCTTTGGAAGTGTGGACAATTAGCTGCTGGAGAGCAATTTAAGCCCATCTTCCTGTTAGCTGTCAAACAAAATCACGTTAGAAAGGCCTGTGCTTCAAGGGGTGTAAGAGAACAAACTTACTAGTCAGCATAACACAAAGATCTTCAAAGGGTTTGCCTCTTAAAAAGGATCAGTCCCTCTCAGAGGCCCAGGGTGTCCCAGGCTGTTAAGTTGTGGGCGAACATATAATAATAATAATAATAATAATAATTTATTATTTGTACCCCGCCCATCTGGCTGGGTTTCCCCAGCCACTCTGGGCGGCTTCCATAGAAACCAAAAACCCCACTAAAATATCATACATTAAAAACTTCCCTGAACAGGGCTGCCTTAAGATGTCTTCTGAATGTCAGGTAGTTGTTTATCGTTTTGACATCTGATGGGAGGGCATTCCACAGGGCAGGCGCCACTACCGAAAAGGCCCTCTGCCTGGTTCCCTGTAGCTTTGCTTCTCGCAATGAGGGAACCGCCAGAAGGCCCTCGGCGCTGGACCTCAGCGTCCGGGCAGAACGATGGGGGTGGAGACGTTCCTTCAGGTATACTGGGCCGAGGCCATTTAGGGCTTTAAAGGTCAACACCAGCACTTTGAATTGTGCTCGGAAACGTACTGGGAGCCAATGTAGGTCTTTCAAGACCGGTGTTATGTGGTCTCGGCGGCCGCCCCCAGTCACCAGTCTAGCTGCCGCATTCTGGATTAGCTGTAGTTTCCGAGTCACCTTCAAAGGTAGCCCCACGTAGAGCGCATTGCAGTAGTCCAAGCGGGAGATAACTAGAGCATGCACCACTCTGGCGAGACAGTCCGCGGGCAGGTAGGGTCTCAGCCTGCGTACCAGGTGGAGTTGGTAGACAGCTGCCCTGGATACAGAATTGACCTGTGCCTCCATGGACAGCTGTGAGTCCAAAATGACTCCCAGGCTACGCACCTGGTCCTTCAGGGGCACAGTTACCCCATTCAGGACCAGGGAGTCCTCCACACCAGCCCGCCCCCTGTCCCCCAAAAACAGTACTTCTGTCTTGTCAGGATTCAACTTCAACCCATTAGCCGCCATCCATCCTCCAACCGACACAGACGACACAGCGATTCTTCCAAAGCAGCTCTTTATTTGTAAGCTGGAACAGAACTGAACTGAGGACCTCAGTCAGCCTGCTTATATAGAGCTCCACTAGAATGCAACAGTAACCATTTTCTGTAACTATCCAATCACTGAACGTCACTTTCGATCCTTCATTTGCATACAAACTATCCAATCACTGAACGTCACTTTCAATCCTTCATTTGCATAACTATCTACAGTATCCCCCTGCTGGCCCAGGGTGAGAACTTCAGTACATAACACAGGCCACTTTCAGCTTTTGAGGCCCCTAGCTATTAAAATAATAATAATACACACTAGAACAAAATAAGGCAACAAAAACAAGAGTGAAAATAAATTGATTTTTTCATTTAACAAATGCTTCTGTGCAATTAAATGGAAAAAAACCCTTTTCTGCAACAGCACAGTTGCTATTATGCAAATGGCACAATCTACATGTGTCAACAACAAAGACTTTTACAAATCACGTCTGTCCTTTGCTTACATTATCAGCTGAGAGAATGCATTGTAATTTGGTCATATACTCATAAAAACAAATTGTGAAAATGATAAAATGCTTAAAAACAATAATACCAGTGTCTACAACCGAGGCTCTGTGGCTGTTAAGCCTTGTCGGGCTTTTAAAATGTTCAGTTGCAACACTCAAATATCACCCATCCCTACCCCAAATCAGAATGACAGCCAGTTTGGAAGGTGGTTTGCAACACTGGTTTGGGGTCAAGCACAAACCGTAGCCGGCCAGCTAATAGGTAATGATGAACTATAACTTTTACCAAGGGTGTGTAGTGTACTTGTTCACTGTTTTCTTACCATTGCTTTTAGTAACATAAAAACTTGTACCTCATTGGGATTGTACATGAGCAGGAACCTTCAGTTTTACTTTAATTTATTTATTTATTTATTTATTTAGTTAGTTAGTTAGTTAGTTAGTTAGTTAGTTACAATTATATCTCACCCTTTTCCTCCAAGGAGCTCAATGTGATGTACATGGCTTTCCCACTCCTCAATTAATCCCCACAGAAAACCTGTGAGGTAAGTTAGGCTGAGAGGCAGTGTTTGGACCAAGATGGGGATTTGAACCCATAGCCAAGCTGGGGATTTGAACCCTGCCCTCTGATGTTCTAGTCTAACACTTTAACCACCACATCACACTGGCACTTTGAGGTTTTCTGCATTGATTTGTGAATCTCCTTAACTGAAATGATTAAATACTTCAAGGGTTCAACCATCCTCTGTATATTAAAATTACATGAATGTACTTTTATACTGAGATGAAAGATTTCAGCATGATCTTAAAATGGCATTTTACAGTAAATTAACACAATACATTAAAGGGATGCATTCATAGTTCCCCACTACAGCATCTATTGTCAAACATCACCACCTTCAGGCTTGTTCATTGTAACTAACACAAGAAATGAGAATCCTAAACTGAACATCAAAACAGCCAACCAAAGGTTCCTTTTTTTATCCCTCAGGATACAACAGTTGCACTGACTTCCAGATTCAATGTATACACAGTAAGACTAACTCCACTTGTATAATTCAGGAAGAATTGGCCTTTTTAGTATTGTGCAAAAGTAGCTTTTAAAGCTATGCAACTCTGGTTGCACAAATTGGACCGATTCAGATGACTTGTGATATAATTTGACCAAGTGCTCAACTTGTCCAAAATCCTTAGATCCCTGAGAGACAGTGTGGTGTAATGGTTAAAGTGCTGAGCTGGAAACAGGAAAGCTTGAGTTCAAATCCTTACTTAGTGAAGTCGGTTAGTCTCTCATTCTGACCTACCTCACAGATTTGCAGTGAGAAAATAATGGGGTGAACTATGCATGCCACCCTAAGTTCCTTGGTGAGATGAAGATGTAATAAACAAACTCCCACCCTCTTGCAAGCAGATCAGCCTATGCAATTCAGACTGCATTGTCTCACAATTAGAAAGCAGGAATGTTCCACTGTAGGGTAACTTCAGACTAATAGATTCAGAGCAGTTAAGCCACCCAATTTACGTACTATAGGGTACAGTCTGACATTGAAAATCCTCTTGACACAAAGCCCCCCAGACCAACTCTGGAAACACTTGCATACAGAGAATGCAATCTAGGTCCCAGTTGCTCATGATTTCTATTATCACATTTCTGACACAATCACATAAATCACCTCCAGTTAGCTGCTGATTACTGCAAATGATCTGGTTTGCACATTATGCACTCAATATGAATGCGTTCTCAGAAACCACCATGAGACATTTCATGTGCATTCTGAATGGTTAACTATTTAGGGGGTAGAGTTCAGCAGCAGAGTAGGCAAAAGATCCCAAATTCAGTCCTCTGCATCTCCAGTTAGGACTGGAAAAAGATCTGTCTGAAAAGCCTGGAGGGTCAGCTCCAGTCAGCATAAAAACATGGAGCTAGATGGTCCAGTGGTCTAATGAGGTGGTTATATATATATAAAGCAGAGACATCACCTTGCCAACAAAGGTACGTATAGTTAAAGCTATGGTTTTCCCAGTAGTGATGTATGGAAGTGAGAGCTGGACCATAAAGAAGGTTGATCGCCGAAGAATTGATGCTTTTGAATTATAGTGCTGGAGGAGACTCTTGAGAGTCCCATGGACTGCAAAAAGATCAAACCTATCCATTCTGAAGGAAATCAGCCCTGAGTGCTCACTGGAAGGACAGATCGTGAAGCTGAGGCTCCAATACTTTGGCCACCTCATGAGAAGAGAAGACTCCCTGGAAAAGACCCTGATGGAGGGCACAAGGAGAAGGGGACGGCAGAGGACAAGATGGTTGGATAGTGTTCTCGAAGCTACCAGCATGAGTCTGACCAAACTGCGGGAGGCAGTGGAAGACAGGAGTGCCTGGCATGCTCTGGTCCATGGGGTCACGAAGAGTCAGACATGACTAAACGACAACAACATATATATATGGAGAAAGCATGCTTCCATAGGTAATGTGCTGAGGGGCAAGTGGTAGTTGCAGGGGGGGGGGGGAATGTCCAACCTGAATCAGCAACATTTCCCAAGTGTTCCATGACAAGCAGACATATTCTAGGCACTGGTGCTTTCAAGGCATAGAGGGAAGCAACAGCATTTGGAGTACCATCACAGAAACTCCATGTTATAAAATTAATCCCCATTTTAACTATCCTCTTTGTCACATGAACATTTACAGTTCTTATGCCTAAGTATTCTACCTTCAGGCCTTGCTATGATTTTGCTTGCAAATATTTTAGTACACAGAAAGTAAAGGCAGTAAGCTTGTGGGTGGGGTAAGGGATCTGTATGTCAGGGCACCAGGAAGAGTCTCTTTTTTAAAAGTGCTGAATTCTATCACTGGCTGGAAAGTGTGCTCCCAACTCCCCATTCCTCCTTTTCATGGCTTTACTTGTGCAGCACCTGACAGCATATGACATCAGGTAGATGGGCAGTATAGATGTGGCTTGGGCTGAACCATGCCGTAGGCCAAATGAGGAGGCCTAGTGTGCTTGAGTAGACCCACATACTGGAGGTCACCCACAGTTGCTATGGGGCAAGTCTAAAGGGTACGATCCAGCCCAGAAAAAGCGATGGCTATTGCATTATGACAACTTTTAGACACCACTCAATTTTTAAGAGTCTACAGAAGTTTTCTTGCCACTTCAGAGGAGCTTAAAAAAACCAAAGTTCAGCAGAGGCTGTTAACCTCAAGACACTTTCCCAGATCAAGGAAATGTTCCATTTAAAAAAGAAAAAAGAAAAATCCAAGTTCATATTATATGTACAGAAAATGCAGCTGACTTTGTACTACATTGGGCTTTCTGAAGCTACAAAGATGTGCCTGACCTTTTCAAACCAGGCAGTAAGACAGTAATAGAAATGCTTTGGTTTCCATACTAGCGCTCTCTCAAGAGTAATTATTCGCTATCTCTGTCATCCCCATTTCCTTCAAAGTATTACAGCTTATCCGCAGGTCAGTCACACTTCTTACTGGGCTCTCTGAATTAATACTCAAATAGCCATTACATTCTTGCTTGGGTTAACGTTAATTTTGCTTAAGGTAATTGGATAGAATTTCATATTCCTTAATTTCCATATTTAGTTAGGGATTAATTTGCTCTTTTTGAACAGTTATTTACATTAATATATTAGAACATTGAGTCTAAATAGGGTTGATGGTTAATAGCTACTTAAATAATTTGCGAGGGGTGCAGCAAAATCCTTAGGTTTTTGTGTAACATTTTGTATAGGGATACAATAGCTATACAGTATCAGGTTTATTGCTGAAAATCAAAGTATCTTATCCAATAATTTGGTATTGAAAGCAATGTGAAATAGGGTGGCCATGTGTCTGACTTTATAGAGGACAGTCCTCTTATTCAAAGGTGTTTATTTGAAGACCTGTCCAGTCCAAATCCATTTGTAACAAAGAACCACATGAAGGGAGGGCAGGAGCCTTGAAATTGCCTCTCAACAGGGTGGGACAGAAGACTGAGTACACACAAGGGCACTGTCTTCCCCCACTATGCTGCAATATACTGTATTTCTATTTTAAGTAGAGTAATTGTTTCTAAGGGACGCGGGTGGCGCTGTGGGTAAAAGCCTCAGCGCCTAGGGCTTGCCGATCGAAAGGTCGGCGGTTCGAATCCCCGCGGTGGGGTGCGCTCCCGTTGCTCGGTCCCAGCGCCTGTCAACCTAGCAGTTCGAAAGCACCCCCTGGTGCAAGTAGATAAATAGGAACCGCTTACTAGCGGGAAGGTAAACGGCGTTTCCGTGTGTGGCTCTGGCTCGCCAGATGCAGCTTTGTCACGCTGGCCACGTGACCCGGAAGTGTCTCCGGACAGCGCTGGCCCCCGGCCTCTTGAGTGAGATGGGCGCACAACCCTAGAGTCTGTCAAGACTGGCCCATACGGGCAGGGGTACCTTTACCTTTACTCGTTTCTAAATTTGCATCTAAACACATAAATTAGTATATGGAAATTTTATGCAAGTCCCCCCTCTTGTTTGTGTTGATGCATTTCATTTTGTGGGGCAAGTGGCCACTCCAAATGAAAACAATGTTTATTCATCATGCCAGTTTTCTGTAGGCAATTTTATGCACCTGAGAATCTGGATTTGCCACTAAATAGACACTTAACAATAGCAAAGGGCAAACTGCTCCATGTTTTGTTCAGACTGGAATCAAGAGTCGGGGTGGAGGTGGAAAGTGTGCAGGAAAATATTCTGTCCCTACAAGAGTTCTAAATTAGCTCATTGTTGCCGGCTTTAGCCATATGTGACCCAGACTACATTTGACACTCTTTCTCCCTCCCCCCCCCCTTGAGTAACAGGCAGGAAGGACCCCTCTACCCTTCCCTCCCCCTTTCTAATGCCTGCAATGCCGCTACAAGCATGCCGTTTTCCCAATTAACAGCCAGGATCTTAAAAAATCTACACCATACCCATTTTTGTTGCAATCTCACTTCGTTGTTTTTTTTTTACACCAAAAGCATCGTATCTGTCCACATAAACATAAAATGTGTGAATGTCCTGCATATTGTGATTTGTCACTATAATTAAGCACACTGCAGAGCAAACCTGCGACATCTATAAGGCACAATTATGTCAAAGCTTAGATGAGACTTGCTTATTAAAAGCCAATCTCAAATTCAGGGGTAGGGAATGTTATGTAGCTGGTGGACCAAATCCTGAGCTTCCTCACCCCTGTGGGTGGCTTAGAAACCTGGGTGGGGCCAGCCTCCTGTCAATTCCCCGATGTCACAATGACATCAGGTGACCCAAAGTATACCCCACCACCACCTTTGCATCACTGGGTTGAAACCAAGCTGGCAATGCAAATTATTATTTATGCTTATACCCCCATTTTGGAGCTTGTTATCACTACTGATCTGCACTGACAGCAAATCCACTTTGGGCAGGTATTGGATGACCATGAAGTTCCCAATTTGAATGGGCAGTGGGTTAAGTTTGTGTCTGCTGCAGGGCATCACTAGCACCTATCTAAGCCCAGCAGCCTTTTTTGGAAGCAGTGTGCAGTAGAAAGCAAAAAGCCCAATTTTTCTTCTTTTAGGTGAGCGCTGTGGTTTAAACCACTGAGCCTCTTGGGCTTGCCAATCAGAAGGTCGGTGGTTCGAATGCCCGCGACAGGGTGAGCTGTTGCTCAGTCTAGCAGTTCGAAAGCACATCAAAGTGCAAGTAGATACATAGGTACCGCTCCGGCGGGAAGGTAAATGGCGTTTCCGTGTGCTACTCTGGTTCGCCAGAAGCGGCTTAGTCATGCTGGCCACATGACCCGGAAGCTGTACGCCAGCTCCCTTGGCCAATAAAGTGAGATGAGTGCCGCAACCCTAGAGTCGGCCACGACTGGATCTAATGGTCAGGGGTCCCTTTACCTTTTACTGTGGAAGCAGGATGGATCAGATTTATGGGTTAACACATGCAAAAGTGACATGGAGTGGAAATAGACAAAGACTCCCCCCTTGTCTTTGCAAATATGTACTCTGTTTTCTGCTAGGCTTTTGTAGGTCTGGTAAGGCAGAAGGTGAGCTTTATCATGTAGGTTTTCATTCCCTGGGATATGCGAATGTGACTCCTGGCCCACTTTTCTCATCAAACTGGGATGCTTGAACGCATAAATTGCAAAGCCTTCCATTCATCTTCCAAGTGGTGTGCTCTAATTTAGCATAGAAAAATGTGTTGATCACCCACTACCTGCAGCAATGTATACCATAGTATGTGGCTTATAGGCTCACCTTTCACTTGCAAGTTTCAATCTCGACAACACTGGACTGCTAAGCGAGCAGGGCCATTCTGAGGCTAAGTTTTAAAGAACCAGGGAGCATCCACTATGTCCGTGAGGCAGTATTTAGATGATTTCCAGTATTAGTAGGCTGCTGATACAATTATCCAGGGAGGAAGCCATTGTGTGGCTGGTTGAACACAATCCATAAATGCACAAATGTTTAGTCCAGGCTTTGACAGTCTTAGGACCAGCAGAAGCAACTGACATGTTGCCCCCAAGAGCAATCCCCATCAACAAAGGGGTTTATTTGTTTCACTATGGTAAACACTGCCATTTGACAGTATTGCCACATTCTGCTGATTCACTCTGAGTCACAGCAAGTCCAGGAGTCACACAACACTGTGGGTGTTTATTCCCTGTTGCTATATTCAGTGCGTCAATGTGAATCCCCCCCCCCCCCCGATCTAGCCTGTAGAAGAAGAAGAGAAGAAGAGTTTGGATTTGAGATCCCGCCTTTCACTCCCTTTAAGGAGTCTCAAAGCGGCTAACATTCTCCTTTCCCTTCCTCCCCCACAACAAACACTCTGAGGTGAGTGGGGCTGAGAGACTTCAAAGAAGTATGACTAGCTCAAGGTCACCCAGCAGCTGCATGTGGAGGAGTGGAGACTCGAACCCAGTTCCCCAGATTACGAGACTACCGCTCTTAACCACTACACCACACTGGCTCTCAAAAATCACATTCGTGTTTAGCTTGCCAGATCTAGACAACTCTCCAATTTCTCATTTAAGATCATCTTTTAAAAGCAATGATTAAAAAGCCAAGGAAAGGTTTGTACATTTCTAAACCAAGTTTCTATGGTTGATAGGCTCTAGTCTGATTTGGGCATACAGCTTGCCTGTAAAGATTACACATGAGCAGGGCAAATGGGGACGAATGGATTGTGCACCACTTGACGCATCACTAAGACCATCCGTTTCTACAAATTGTGAAAGTGGAGAGCCTCATCTATTTGTAAAGGCTCCTTGAATGAATTAGAATCCTAATTTTGCATTGTTCCACATTGTGCTGGGAACAGTTACAAGGACCAGAGGCTCCCAACTGCACTGTCCAACTCATGGAGAGCAAACAAAGGAAGACAAACAAAGGGGGTGGAGCTTAGTGCACTCCCATTGTGTACATGTAGTTTTTATGCATACGCAGCACATCCAAATAGGGCTTTCTGTGATTTCAGTGGCTTCTTGCAGGTTACAAGGACGCAGAGCCATGTACTTTCATGTTTCCAGTGTGCAAGTTGTACGAAGTGGCTTTTTCCAACAATGAGACACACCAGCCCCAGAAATGGAGAAGGCTCACAAATATCACAAGGGAAAGAAGCCCTAGTTCCTTGTTTGAACATTACTCAAGAAATGTTGATCCAGGGGAAGACTCTGCAAGGTCTATTGTACCAGCAACTGTTCTCTTCCCCTCTTTTTTTGAAGGAAAAAGACCCTCGTTTTTGCTTCCCCCATGAATGCGACCCCCCTGGTAACATTCCAGCTGTGGCCTAAAGACTTCATTCTTTTAGTCAGGCCTTACAAAAAGCTAAGTAGATGCCCCTCTTAAAAACATGTCCTTTATACACATATGTAAGGGCATGTGTGGGCAGGCCAAATACCCCACTAAACATTTCCACAATCCAGACCATATAAACCAACCCTAAAGGAGCAGCAGCTGCACATCTATCAAGACCAGTCTGCTTACACACACACACACACACACTCACACACACACACACGAGTCATAGCTCTGTCCGAGTCCCATTTCTGAACAAGCAGGGGCTAGGAGTCTCCGAAATACACTTGCCTGAGAACAGAATCCACATACAAAGTCAGACAGTCCAGGTCAGGAAATCACAGAGCCAAGGGTCCAGTCCAGATGAAGAGCAGTAAGCAGTAAGGCAGGTCTAAGAACCACAGGCATTGTTTCCAGCATCTGACTGCTGCTGAGAGCTCTGTTTAAGAAGGCTGAAGTCAGCTGGTTCTCATCAGTGCCTTCTCCTCCTGTCCTTGAAGGCTGATCAGATGCAGGTGGAGTCATTCCACCTTCTCATCCTTCAGGCTGCTGTTCAGCAGGTGAAGCTGACTCTGAGCCCATGACACACAAACACACTTCCAAACAATGCCCTGCCTTCAAAACATTGACTATTTTCCTTTGATCTACCAAATTTGCTTCCTATTTCAGAATCTTGAACATATATCTCCTGAATCAAAATTTGCATAAAAAGCATGGACTCTCTGCTTGCTGAGCACATAAAATGTAAAACAAGGACACTTCAACACAAGACCTTGTTGCTCTTGAGCTCCACTCCTTTCAAAATGCTTAATGCTCCAGGCTCCTCAAATCATTAGAGGCATCAGACTCTTATCTATATATGCATCTCGTTTCTCTAAGCATGGCCTCCTGGGGGGTAAGGTCAAGGCTGAAATGGCTAGGAGAGCTGTTCTAAAAAGTGTCTTGTCTCAGTTAAATCACGTTAACATTTTCTCACTTGCCCATACGTCCTTGAAAAGAATGTTTCAAGCATGCCTGCGAAAAAGCCAAGGACAGAGTTGCGTATGTGGCTATATCTGCCACACTGCTAATTAAATCCTTGAAAAACACTACCAAACTGAAGT
This sequence comes from Podarcis muralis, assembly GCF_964188315.1. Classification (NCBI taxonomy): domain Eukaryota; kingdom Metazoa; phylum Chordata; class Lepidosauria; order Squamata; family Lacertidae; genus Podarcis; species Podarcis muralis. The sequence continues at coordinate 61,895,427 of NC_135655.1, read as the reverse complement.
TCATGTACAGTTAAAAGTTACTTCTTCTCGGTTGTGGATAACACAATCTTGTGGGTGGAATTTAACATTGCACTCTTCCCAGTGCTTTTTGTCTTTCTAAAAACAATGTTTAGGGGTACTCTTATTTTGACTCAATCAAATCACCAATTTATAGTTCAAATCAGGAAAAATAAATACAGTGAAAGGACAAAAGGACAAAGATTCACAAAATGTTTAGGGGTATGCATACCGCTGCATCCCCCCAGAAAAAAAGCACTGGCCCTTCTCATTGTTGCATTGCAGCTTGCCAGATAGACCGATCCCCACTCTTCTCCCTGCATGCTGTTCTGGGGGTTTCCCCGACCTCCCCGCAAGCCAATTTCACAGGTGCATATGGGGGTGGGGGGAAGCAGATGTTGCACAAGCAGAAGTTCTTCCACTGATGGGGCTTGTTAGATGAATCCTACCTAGTGTATATGTACTCAGAAGTATGTGTTCAAGGGGGTTAAAAGTTAGAAGCTGTGATGTAGAAGTTCTACCTCTACAACAGGCTCTTCTTATGTTCATATGATAGTTAGTTAATTATAGATTTGTGTACCCAAAGATTTCATAGAATCATAGAGATGAAAGAGTCTACAAGCATCATCTAGTCCAACCCTCTGCAATGCAGAAATATTTGACCCAATGTGGGACTCAAACCCACAACCCTGAGATTAAGAGTCTCAAGCTCTACCAACCGAGCTATCCCAGTTTCACATGATTTTTACCGAATATTCTATACCCCAACCCAGCTTTGGTAAGAGAAGACTGGGGTTGGGGGTTGGATAGAAGATCCAGACAAGGACCTATCTAGCCTGGCATTCTGGTCCAGGCAAGTAGGACACTGAGTTCAACTTCTTTGTAAGCACTGGATAGCCAAACCATAATTTTCTATGATTTGGTTCAACATGCTTTTCAGAATATAAACATATAAAGTGGGACATTGCAAGTTTAAAGGTTTCTCCAGATGACTTCCTGGAACAGTTATTAACAACATACACCAGAGAAAAGATAGCAAATTCAGCACCATATGCTAGCAACTGCATATTTTACTTTTTCACATCAAATCAATTGCTTAAAATAATGCTTGGGGAATTTTTAAAGGCCACTAGAGGGAGCTCGTAGTTTACATATGCATTCTAGTTACACATAGAATGAAAAAACTTTTTCCTAATATCCATAGTTCAGTACTATGAAAGTTTCACTGAGAGAAAACGCTATTGTACCTTTTATTAGCAACAATGGGTTTAACACAAAAGCTGCACAGGCACTGTACACTTAAAAAAAATGTCTTTCCCCAAAGGATCCTGGGAACTCTAGTTTGTTAAAGTTGCTGGGAATTGTAGCTCTGTGTGAGTCGAACTACAGTTCCCAATGTTCTTTGGGGGAAAGCCATGCGTTTTAAATGCATGGTGTGTATGTAGCCATCTACCAGGCGGATGGGGGTGATATTCTTGATAGGGATGGCTCTCCCTACTGGAGACAGGCAGGGTCTTCAACATGCAACATCCTCTACAGAGGGAAGGACTCATCCCATGTATGTGTATGACTGAAAAGGTACCGCTCCAAAAGTGTACTATGAAGATAGGGACGCAGGTGGCACTGTGGTCTAAACCACTGAGCCTCTTGGGCTTGCCAATCGGAAGGTCGGTGGTTCGAATCCCCGTTGCTCTGTCCCAGCTCCTGCCAACCTAGCAGTTCGAAAGCATGCCAGTGCAAGTAGATAAATAGATAATGCTGTGGCAGGAAGGTAAACACTGTTTCCATGCGCTCTGGTTTCTGTCACAGTGTTCCGTTGCACCAGAAGTGGTTTAGTCATGCTGGCCACCTGACCCGGAAAGCTGTCTGTGGACAAACACTGGCTCCCTCTGCTTGAAAGCAAGATGAGCCCCTCAACCCCATAGTTGCCTTTGACTGGACTTAACCGTCCAGGGCTGCTTTACCTTTTTTATTATGAAGATATGCTTGACATGCTCAGGTCAACTGTGCCATCCCAGATCAAAATGGCCTCTTCAGTTAAAGCAGTGTGTCAGGAAAAGATGGCAAATGTAGCAGGAGAATTCAAGGACAATCAAAGAAACATGTAAATATTTGAGTGTAGTATAGTATGGCAGAATAGAATAGAATAGAATAGAATAGAATAGAATAGAATAGAATAGAATAGAATAGAATAATATTTTTTATTTGCAGAATACAGCTAGATATCTTTTCAAAGTGAGAGCAAGAACATCAAGTGATACTACAAGCTCACACCTCTTGATGAGTTTGTATACTTACTTAAGAGAGGAGGCTCATTTATAGTTATATTTTGGGAATGATTCAGGTTCTCTTGTAGCTGAATTGGTTTATACAGTCCTACCTCAGATCCCGAACGCCTTGGTACTTGGACATTTTGGCTCCCAAGCACTGAAAACCGCCGGAAGCGAGTGTTCTGGTTTGCAAATGTTCTTTGGAATTCGAACACCCGGTGGGGCTTCCGCGGCTTCCTATTGGCTGCAGGAGCTTTCTGCAGCCAATCAGAAGCTGCACTTTGGTTTCCAAACGTTTTGGAAGTCGAATGGACTTCTGGAACAGATTCCATTTAACTTGCAAGGTATGACTGTATTTTCTGGATGTCCCATGAACGCATTACAAAGTAGTTGAGTTCTATGTTGTAAATCAAGCACTGCTCGCAATTGTTTCTTTTTTGTTCCCCAATGTATTTCTTATCAATAAAAAACAACGACAACAGTGTAGTGATAGCAAATTTTTATTCTGAAAGTGTGGCTCAGAGAAAAAATTTGAGAACCACTGGGTTAAAGGGTTCAGTATGAGAGTGGCAGACTAGCCCTGAAGCATGTGCAGGATGTCAGAAAGGTTTAGCTGTGTTAGAGAACTAAGGTGCTGGCTAAATTCTTTCACAGGAGGCTCAGAAAGTGCACTAATATTGTGGCTAACAATGCAAACTGGGAAGTGCTTGATTTGTATGTTGCCTTAGCCTCAGCTTCTCCTCTGCAACCTGAAAAGAATAATACTGACCTCCCTCGCAGCACAGATTATTAAAATAAGCTTTGTAAGATATGCCAAGTCACAATGTCATCTTTGACAAAAGCAGCTGAAGAAGAAACTCATGTTCACTTGAATACAACAAAAATACATACCAGGCACAACCACATACTGCGCTAAACCAGGCCCGAGATGTAGCAATTGCCTTAAGGGCACTGTTCTCAACTTACCCATATTTATGGGTGCAACCAACCCAAAGCCATAGGCATTGCCTTTCCATCAGTTGAAGAAACAAATTTTGCTGAGCAACTAGCAGCCCTTGCTTCTAAAATGGACTAAATATCCACAGCTCAATGCTTAAAAAGGTAAAGGTACCCCTGCCCGTACGGGCCAGTCTTGACAGACTCTAGGGTTGTGCGCCCATCTCACTCAAGAGGCCGGGGGCCAGCGCTGTCCGGAGACACTTCCGGGTCACGTGGCCAGCGTGACAAGCTGCATCTGGCGAGCCAGAGCCGCAGATGGAAACGCCGTTTACCTTCCCGCTGGTAAGCGGTCCCTATTTATCTACTTGCACCCGGGAGTGCTTTCGAACTGCTAGGTTGGCAGGTGCTGGGACCAAACAACAGGAGTGCACCCCGCCGCGGGGATTCGAACCACCGACCTTTCGATCGGCAAGCCCTAGGCGCTGAGGCTTTTACCCACAGCGCCACCCGCGTACCAGTAAGTAAGCTAAGTAAGCTCAATAAGTAAGTAAGTAAGTACCGTATTTTTCGGACTATTGGACGCACCGGTCCATAGGACGCACCTAGATTTTGGGGGGGGGAAATAAAGGCAAAAAAATTTATTCCCCCCCCCGCCAGGCGCGGGGCTGGGGCGGGGAAGCCCGAGCTTCCCCCTCCCCCAGAACGGGACCCAGAGCCATGCCGAAGCTGCGCGCAGCTTTGGCATCGCTCTGGGAGCTTGCGGGGCTGGGGGAGGAGGAAGCCTTCCGCCAGCCTCCAAACCATGTCGGGAGACAGCGGGATGGCGCGCTGCGCCTCTCCCGCTGTCCCCCGAGTTTGCGGGGCTGGGCCAGCCTTCTAACCAAGTCGGGGGACAGCGGGAAGGGCGCGCTGCGCCCCTGCCGCTGTCTCCCGAGTTTGCGGGGCTGGCGACGGGGAGGAGCAGGCTTCTCCCCCCGCCAGCCTTCTAGCCAAGTCGGGGGACAGCGGGAAGGGCGCGCTGCGCCTCTCCCGCTGTCCCCCGAGCTTGTGGGGCTGGCGGTGGGGCTCTCCTGAAGCCTGGAGGTTGTGGGGCTGGGGGGGGGGGAGAAGCAGGCTTGCTCCTCCCACCCCCAGCCTCCAGATCAGGTCGGGGAATAGCGGGATGGCGGAGCGCCGCCATCCCGCTATTTCCCGACCTGATCTGGAGGTTGTGGGGCTGGGGGGGGGGGAGAAGCAGGCTTGCTCCTCCCACCCCCAGCCTCCAGATCAGGTCGGGGAATAGCGGGATGGCGGCGCTTCGCCATCCCCCTATCCCCCGAGCTTGTGGGGCTGGGGGGGGGGGGAGAAGCAGGCTTGCTTCTCCCACCCCCAGCCTCCAGATCAGGTCGGGGAATAGCGGGATGGCGGAGCGCCGCCATCCCGCTATTTCCCGACCTGATCTGGAGGTTGTGGGGCTGGGGGGGGGGGAGAAGCAGGCTTGCTCCTCCCACCCCCAGCCTCCAGATCAGGTCGGGGAATAGCGGGATGGCGGCGCTTCGCCATCCCCCTATCCCCCGAGCTTGTGGGGCTGGGGGGGGGGAGAAGCAGGCTTGCTTCTCCCACCCCCAGCCTCCAGATCAGGTCGGGGAATAGCGGGATGGCGGAGCGCCGCCATCCCGCTATTCCCCGACCTGATCTGGAAGTTGTGGGGCTGGGGGGGGGGGAGAAGCAGGCTTGCTCCTCCCACCCCCAGCCTCCAGATCAGGTCGGGGAATAGCGGGATGGCGGCGCTTCGCCATCCCCCTATCCCCCGAGCTTGTGGGGCTGGGGGGGGGGGAGAAGCAGGCTTGCTTCTCCCACCCCCAGCCTCCAGATCAGGTCGGGGAATAGCGGGATGGCGGCGCTTCGCCATCCCCCTATCCCCCGGGCTTGTGGGGCTGGGGGGGGGGGAGAAGCAGGCTTGCTTCTCCCCCCGCCAGCCTCCAGATCAGGTCGGGGAATAGCGGGGTGGCGGCTCTGCGCCTCCCCGCTGTCCCCAGCTTTTGGGTGCAGGCTGCTGCCCGCAAGCCTTGCGAGCCCGCGGGACATCCCGCCGGGCTTGCAAGACTTGGGATAGCTTCCTGAAGCCTGGAGAGCGAGAGGGGTCGGTGCGCACGGACCCCTCTCGCTCTCCAGGCTTCAGCAAAAGCCTGCATTCGCACCATAGGACGCACACACATTTCCCCTTCATTTTTGGAGGGGAAAAAGTGCGTCCTATAGTGCGAAAAATACGGTAAGTAAGCTCATAAGTAAGTAAGTAAGCTCAATGCTTACTTGAAAGCAAATCTCACCTTGTTCGGCAGAACTTGCTTCCAAAGTGTTCTAACCAAAGGGTTCTAAGCTCAGCATTGAAGTTAGTGACTTTCCCCAGGATCCTTGCATGAAAAGAGCCAAAGGGAAAGATGTCTTTATTATTATTATTATTATTATTATTATTATTATTATTATTATTATTAGATTTTATATGCTGCCCTATACCTGCAGGTCTTTTATCTCTGCATAGTACATGTAGTTCTGCAATGCAAGAAGCAAAAAAAGTGTTTGGATGATGCTCTTATGCCTAGATATTTATTTATTTACAGATAATAGAAAATTATCAATCAAGCATGAATTAAGTATGACATGCTCTGCAATTAAAGCAGCAGATTTTCTGTCGGGCTCTGCAGGAAGCTACTGGCACCCAACTTGAGACTGAAACCAAATCTTTTTCTGTCAACCAGTCAATCATGCTAGTTCAGGGAATATACAAAAACGGCAAAATGTGGATTTAAACCAGTGACTGAAATTAGGCTTTTAAATCCTCCCTGGTGAGACAAGTCTACCATTAGTCACCATCCTTCAATCAAAGTAGTTTAAAGAGGCACAGGAAAAAAAATGGAGGCATTAAACAGAGATCATTTTCCCAATGCTCAGCTCTACAAGGAACAGATTTCCTGCCAGAAGCAGCAGGTGGTAATTGCCAACTCATTTGAATCTTTTTTCCCCCCGTTTCAAAAGACCTATGTTAACAAAAGCCATAGAAGGATCAATGCAGAAAATGGGTCTCCACTCTAATTTCTTTCTTTCTTGGAGTTCCTGCAATTTCAACGGCATTTTCCATAGCAGATGCCTCTTTTTCTTCACACAATATGCCTTGGGGAAGGAAGGCTCTCTTTTAAAATAAAAATAAAAAATGCCTGCTCACAGAATCCATGATGAATCCTTCTTCAACCTGGTGCCCTCTAAATGTTTGGATTACAACACCCCAATCCCGCGATCATTGGTCATGGTGGCTGGGGTTGAAGATCATCCAATAGCCTCTGGGGGCACCATGTTGGGTATAGCTACCAATCTGTGCTGTTGAGATCTTTAAAAACTGTTTTGAGGTTCTTTACAATCAAGCTGTGTATACATTTTATGAAACAAAATAAAACAATCTTGGGGAACTAAATGCACCACAGTTGCACAATTCTCTTCTAGCTCAACCACACTTTCCGAGACACCAATTAGACCACAACATGTCATTCCAGGAAGTTCCTCCAGGCCAGAAGCTGGCATGTGGAGCACACTGCAAGTCTTTTGTTGTTGTTGTTTAGTCGTTTAGTCGTATCCGACTCTTCTTGACCCCATGGGCCAGAGCACGCCAGGCACTCCTGTCTTCCACTGCTTCCCGCAGTTTGGTCAAACTCATGCTGATAGCTTCAAGAACACTGTCCAACCATCTCATCCTCTGTCGTCCCCTTCTCCTTGTGCCCTCCATCTTTCCCAACATCAGGGTCTTTTCCAGGGAGTCTTCTCTTCTCATGAGGTGGCCAAAGTATAGGAGCCTCAGCTTCAGGATCTGTCCTTCCAGTAAGCACTCAGGGTTGATTTCCTTCAGAATGGATAGGTTTGATCTTCTTGCAGTCCATGGGACTCTCAAGAGTCTGCTCCAACACCACAATTCAAAAGCATTAATTCTCTGGTGATCAGCTTTCTTTAAAAGCAAGGCTTTAAGAAAGATTTAAAAGCAACCAACATCCCATGGTCACGGGGGCATTTCAGGAAGTGCTTTCCATCTGGAAGCCAGCAGGAGAACTTTGTGCTCTCTGATAAGAGTGAGAATGGTGCTTTCCCTTCCATAGACAAAGCCACCATGTTCAAGCCATCCTGAACACTAAAATAAGGGAACTGCAGCTGCCCCTTTAAAACTGTATGAGAACTTTTCACGGTGCCTTCCCAGTTTGCAATGGGGTGACTGGCCCTGCAAAACTAGGAGAGAAAGTTTTGGCCCAGACACTTAGTCACCTTTTTAGAACAAGAAATAACAACAGAGTGGGTATTGGGCAGGGGAGTTATCAAGATCAATCTACCTGTGCCAGCTGCATCCTTGTGCCATTGAAGTCCCAGACTGACCTCAAGCTATGACAGCGTACATCTTTTTCTCCTTCTTCTTTTTGTCAAAGGGATACTTAAATCACACTTAACAGCCACCTGGCAGCATGCAATTCTCTTTCACCTAGAGGGCTTCTGCTTGCAGTATTCCACCAGTATCAGAGCTTTACTACTTGGGGAGATTGTATCCATTCAAAATGGTGTTTACCTGGAGAAATTAATGGGATCCAGGGGAGCCATTTAAAGGGGCTACACAGCAATCATATTGCATTTGGGACTGGAGATAAGATGCAGCTGTGCTAGCAGAATAGCTACCATACCCAACCCCTGCTCAATCCAGGAAGGGAGAGGGGAAAATAAGCAACTGGAAAATACTAGTGTTGTGCTGAAAATGTACATCAACTCTTCCAGACTTTTGTTGGATTTTTGTTGAGGGCTTTACCATTAAGATAGGAGGCAGAAAATTAAACTCCCTTATGTTGATTACAGAATAAGCTTTACCACTACCCGAAGCTCGTGGTGCTGTAGTGCAACAGTCTCATTCCTTAGTCCTATAAAATGTCCCATTGAAATTACTCTCAGTGAAAATGCCAAGTTCATCTGGCCAGTGGGACAGTCGTCCTGCACTCTCATGCCTCTATGAACACTTTATAGGACTGAGCAATGTCTACTGAGCACACTTATGCTTGACACTAGCAGATAACCTCAGGAATCCCTTCCTTTCTGTCCAGATTATAGGGCACTTGAGAAGATTCAAAATACACCCCCAAGTATCTAGGACCACAGACTGCAATAGAATCAAAAGTTATGCAGACTCATTTTTTATGTGGTGAGATTTATTATCATGCAGTCTAATGAGCAGGTAAATTTATTACAGCCACATGCCAATAGAAGTTGATACACAGAGAGTAATTAACCTAATAAGAGTTTGAGTAGAGCCAAAAGGTCTTACTTCACCATCTGTTTCCTAATCTGTAGAAAGAATTTTGCTACCTTTTCCATAACATAGGAAGACTCATCATTTCAATCCACCAGTCTGCGTTTGGACTGGATCAGTTTTTAATAAGTTTTCATTGGGCTCCAAATTAACAAACAGCAAATTGACAAACAGAATTTCAACAGAGTTCATCATAAAGGAAGACTCAGTCTCCCTCTAGATTTTTTATATACAGTATGTAATGAGTATGCCTGTATGCTTGCTTGATTAGAGGAACTCTAGCCATTCCATAATTTTGGATATTGCTGAAGAATACGGAGAGTAGGATACAGGGGTGCCAACTTCAATAAAATATGGGGAGGGGGGGGACAGATAAGCCCTGTGCCACATAATTCAACACATGGCATGTCACATGCACACCATTTGAATGGCAATGCCCATCAACTTTGCAGGGGGGCGGTCAGCCCCCTCAAATATTTTATTGGACGGGGTGGGGACCTTATCCTATGGTGAGATATGTCAACTACAGTTTCCAGCTGAGGTAAACCTCGGGTCTCCTTGTTGCTTCTGTAGACTATGGCCACATCCACGCCATACAATTAAAGCATATGGCTTCCCCCAAAGGATCCTGGGAATTTTATTAAGGGTTATCCCTTAGGCTGAAACTTTATGCACAGTTAACTGGGAGTGGGTCCAATCGTACTCAGTAGGATTTACTTCTAGAAGACATGCACATGATTGCATTGTTTAGGTTTATATCAGTTGTATTTTATAGTTTTGCTTGGCGATACTGATTTGTATTGCGGTATATCAGGTGGGTACAAGTGTCTATTCACTCCAGTCTATCTTATAAGCACCTGGAATTCTGAAGATACCTTTGTGTGTGTCTGCCCCAATGCCCTGACCTAGTTTATAAACTGTGCATTATAATGCATTAAGATGAATGGCAAGTGAGGGTCACAAGCATTCTTCTTCCGAGCCTGTATTTCTTCTGAGTTCCCATTACAGTTATTACTTCTAGCTTTATACTCCTTATTCATGGCTGTTATGAAAGTAATAACAATTTCCTGAGGACGAACCTGAGAAAGTCAGGGAGACATCATGCATTTGTCTTTTCATTTTATATTAAGGTTAGGGTTTTTTTTTTAGTATTTTTTCTATTACCAGAAACAAAATAAAGGCATGTTATATAGGAGACTGTCCTATGTTTTTAAAGGGAAGACTAAACATTAAATGAGATGGGAAGAGACCCAGGTCAGGCCTGAAATCATACTTTGGCCAGACCCGTGTATCTTCTCTAAATGAAACTTTGTTTCCCACAGGAAATAGTTCTCTGCTTCCTTTTGAAATTTATATCTTGCCAGGGTTAAAGTCGACAAGCATTTGGCACAGTTTTTCACATCAAAAGAGAAAAGTGATTCATATTTCTTGCCTAATTAATTGCAACATCACAATACGTGCATTTTTACTGATTGTGAAGATAAGAGGCAGCATTCTTTTTTCCCTCCCTCTTTATGTTATTTTATTTTGGGAAATTCCCACATAAGAAACTGAGAACCCCAACTGACACTGAACTTTTCCCATTTCCTTGGGGCAAGTCATCCTTTCGGTGACTATCTCAGTGTTTTGTTACTACATGTGTTTGCATTTATTCAGTTAGAGCTGAAACTCTGTGAAAATCAAGGTCATGGTTTTCATTTGCTTATTCCTCTCCCTGCTTCCCAATTTGGGTTTCAGACTATTTGTCAGTCCTTATGAGAATCTTCTGCACTGTCCCCCTTTTGAAATTTCTGCCTCTGAGAGCTTTGGGGCATGTATGTATGTTTGATTATGTGCACTCTGTACTGGATTCGGGCACCTTTTGTGGGGTGCTGTACACGTGTCATTTCCATGTCCCACCCTATCTGTCTATCCAAAACACATTCTGCTGGAAAGGTTATAATTTAATTTATGCCACAAATGCACTTCAAGATACGGAGTGTTGCCAAGTTGCCCAAGCAAGTTGATGGTTCCTACTTACTTGAAGTAAGTTGCTACTTACCTTAGAATCATAGCATTGTAGAATTGGAAGGTACCCTGAGGGTTATCTAGCCCAACCCTATAACACTGGAAGACAGGAAGTGTATTGCACAGTAGGTCCTTCCTGTCTTGCACAGCACAGGAAGGCAGGTAGGGAGCACCATCCACTTGCTTAGGTAATCTAGAAACACTCCCTCAGTTCCTGCATGCTGGGAGCTGAAGGGAAGACAGAGAAGCTTCTACTTATCTTCTGCTTTTGGTGTGTAAAGAGCTATAGAAGAAGCAAACTTAAGGTAGGTTTGACGGAGTGTTTCATTGGACAAGAGAATATTCTATGCTTCATATAAACACACATTCATACACGTCCACTTCTGAATGTTATTTCTGAAATGCTGTTCTATGATCCTCCAGAGAAAATTGTTTTCAGATATACAGAACTATTCAGACTTGCTGGCCATCTGTTCAGAAGAGATTTGCAATTTTATCTTCTGCTTCATTAAGACTAATGAATTTTACATTTTGAAATAATTGCCATGACTTAGTTTCCATTTTAAAAGGGCCCTGTGTCTTCAGTGCACTCATATACTGATTGTTCTAAGTCCTGAATTTAAATCGAATTAAATTTCAGCAGGTGTGCATAATAATGGCAATTCATTATGACATGCCAACACATCTAAACATGACCAATGGATATTGCTGTCAAGGACAGAAAAGAGCCAACTTAAAAAGTGAAGCAAAAACCAAGCTGGACACAAGCGTTGTAAGTTCAAATAGCATATTACATGCAAATTGAGGGAAGGCTACAGCATTAAAACACTTTTTTAAAAGAAAAAAGAAAAATCTTGCAAACATAAAAATAAATTGAGTCCTAAAAACATGCAACTCAGGTGTCAAAAACTAGGGTAAAAAGTTGCATCTTCAGCATTCTCTGAAAGCTCAATTATGAAGGCGCTGTTGGAGAGAGAGATTCCTACTATCCAGTAGCAGAATTAAGCACAATGGCAATTGCTTCAAGGACATTTAAACTTCTTTGGCATCTCCCCACATCCACTTTTAAACAAAACTTTTAAACAAAACTTCCCCACAAAAATCCTTAGGCTAGAACAAATCACAGACACTTAGCTTTGCAAACAAGTGAGGATCTTACAGTTTACAGAAGTTACAGCAAAAAGTCTCCATCCATTGGCAGTAAAATGAGGATGAAAAAGGTTCCTAATGACTTAAAAAGGAAAAGAACTTGGTGTCCTTACAAAAAAGAAGTGTATCTGAAGAAGTGTGCATGCACATGAAAGCTTATACCAAGAACAAATTTAGTTGGTCTCTAAGGTGCTACTGGACAATTTTTTTATTTGTTTCAAAAAAGAATCATGCAGTCTTTGGGTTGACAAAGGTGCAGGCTGTAAAATCTCCCTTTTGGAGACATTCAGCTCACTTGCAGCATTTGCTGAGTTGGTAGCCAAGTTGCATTGCTCCTTCTTTGCTTGTTCCAGGAAACAGGAAGAGAGAAAAGAAAAAGGCAAAAGCTGCTGAGGCCCAGCTAAGCCACACCCACTAGTAACATGAGCCCAGGGCTCAGGCTAACGCTTTTAATACACACAAGTGTGAGTCTACTGTATAACTGTATATTACAGCAGATGCCAGACACACCCCAAACCTCTGAGGGTGGAGAAATTACCATGAAGGCCCCCTCTGCCCATCTTAGCACCTGAGAAGTTCATGGCATTAAGCCTGTTGTGCTATCTATGGCCATTATAAATGAATGAATGAATGAATGAATGAATGAATGAATGGCAAGTGGGAGTCAACATTACATAAGAATTATTTTTATCATGAAGAAACTGCAGTTGTGATCTTTAAGACACCATATTTAATTACAAGTGCCACCACAACTTTATATTTTCCTTCTACCACCAAATTTGACAAGAATCTGGGGAATTTATTTGGAAATCTACCTCTGCCTCCATCCATGCCCAGAATCTGCACGTTTCAATTGATTTTCTGTCAGGAAGGTTTTATTCTTTCAGTACAAAGCACCATACTTCTTTTAGACACTTGAAAACAGAAATGGGAGGAGAAGGGTAGTTTTTTCTCTCACAGCAAATTCTTTGGACTTTAAGAATCCTCGAACACACCTGTGGGTTATGGAGCAGAAAGATTCAGCCAGAGGATCTTAAATTCTTTAGGCTTCCCCACCCCTCTTCAGATAAAACCACAAATCTGTATTTGGCACCAGAGGTGCTCTTTTTAAATATCCAAGTGAAAAGCCTATACATTCAAAATGAACCCCCATCCCCTGCACTGGATATGGATCAAGGCGGTTCCGGTTGTTCTGCACTTTTTCTCTCCAAAACGAAATAGAAATACGTTTGAGATTTCAGCATTCATCTGAAGCCAAGATCTCTACCTTTTTAAAGCAAGGGTTGCCTTTCACATGCATCTGAGTCCCAGAAGAATCATACAGGGATAAAGGAAGCAGCTATTCGTTTGCGCTTGTGATCCTAAGAACACACAACAAAGCAGCCATTGAAATCTATGGGGACCATCTTTCACACACATATATAGTGGTAGGCTGTCAGAGAGCCCAAGTGTGCAGCACATTAGCTTCAAACCTCTCTGCTTTACCAAACCTCTGATCTGAAGCAATGGTAATATAACAAGGTGGTACCTCACTTCTTTCTCATTGTTTCTGCGCAGGTGGGTCATCCAATTAAACTCCAGAACATGGAAATGGCTTAGACTAGACCTGCTCAATGCTGCAATCTTCTTGGCATAGGGACTTAATTTCTTCGCTTATGCTCTAAAGCACCACTGGTGGCACATTAAATAATGACAATGTAATACGTTGCGACGTCAAGATGCTCTGATTTGTATAGTTTCTGATTTAACAAAAGGTCTGTCAGTTTAAAAATAAGTGCATATATACCAGAAGAAAAGGGAGATATGTGTAAACTCTAGTTTACATGCTTTTCTCAGAAGTAGAACTCCCAGTTAAGGGCAAACAGGCAACTCTCCCTGTTGAATTTCCAGAGCCTACTGGAGACTTTTTTTTTATTCCAGCAGGCATTTTAACTGACTTCTGGTTTTATTGTTTTAACCAATCTTTTACCTTTTTTGATCGTAGTTAAGCATCTACATATTTACATAAGTTTATATTTATTTACATAAGTAATTCAAAAATGGCCTTAATTTCATGGGCTTACTTCTTGGAAAGCATGCAAGGACTGCAGTCTTGCAGCATACTCCTATGCCTACTCAGAAGGAATCCCCACTGAGTTCAATTGAACTTGCACCCAGATGTTTTAGGGATGGGGAACCTGTGGTACACCAGAGGTTGATGGATCAGCCCGAGCCAGCAGGGATTGCAACCTTAATCTCAACACGTCATTACTGGAAACTGTGATATTGTATTTGTTTGACCCACACCCCAATGAAGTTGAAGTACTTGGTTAGAAGCCAGTTCTAGCTTTATCAGTGTCAATAAACTAAGTGACTGAATGGCAGTCTCATTAAAGCAGCGTTTTGATACTCATCAGCTTCAAAGCAATTGATCATAACAGGGGTGTGCACCTGTGTCCATGCAGGAATGTCTCCACTCTCTTCGATGAACAAAGGAATGCTCTGGGCACCCAGTGGAGAATTATCATTGATCACAGAACATTGTATTTCATAGAAGAAAATAATTACCTGCTATGAGAGGGAGTCCTTTCATCTGGGCCTAGCAAGTGTACTTTAACTTCAAAGATAAAGCGTTTGATTTAGGATTTCATTCAGACCACACTTTTAAATGAACTGGTCTGATTTACACATCCAAAATAACACGCTGATTGAAACACAGTTATCCTTTGGTTTTCACACCTCTTTTTACAATACAGTTCAGCTACAAAAAAGTGCCAAAACAGTAGTGGTAAATATCGTGGTACAGGACAGCAGAACCATCTGCCCACACTTTTGCTGCTGGTGCTCACCTGGATGAGGCTGGGTGAGGAGCAGCAGGAAGACCAGGCCTCACGGTTGCCTCTGGATTGATGGTAGTGCTCTTGGCACTACCATTAACAACAAGTTAACACCACCCATCCCCATCCAGGTAAAGCAAAACTGCTGTCAGAAGGGCGGCTTATGGTCCCACCAAATGGAAGGTAATCCAATGTTGATCTGCACATTAGTCTGATTCATATAAGTATGAATCAACCAGTTCATTTGCCTTGTTCCTCCATGTGCCCATTGCGCCAAGGGAGAAACAAACTCCATTGGCCATGGCGCCTTGCTGGGATTCAAGATGGCGGCAGCAGCAGCAGGAAGGTGAGAGTAAGGTTTACTTGTGGGGTGACAGCTATGCAGGCGGGCAGGCAGCGCACAGCCACATGGCTCTGCTGGGAGGTCGCTCCTGTGGTGTTGGTGGCTTGCCTGCCCCGGGCACCAATAACTCATGCTATGCCACTGCATAATAATAATAATAATAATAATAATAATAATAATAATAATAATAATAATAATAATATCTTTATTGTCATTACCCCCTCTCGGGGACAACAAAATTACTTGACTGCTCCATAAAAACCTAATTAAAACAATACAGTATAGTACAGCAAGGAAGATTAGATGACTTTCAAAGTCCAGGCTTCCCATTCAGGGCCGAGATCGCTCTGGAGAAGAAGCTGTTCTTAAGACGGCTCGTTCTTGTCTTCATCGTCCTGTATCTCTGTCCCGACGGCAGGAGCTCGAAGAGACAGTGACCAGGATGCGATGGATCTTTTACTATGTCCAGTGCCTTCCTATGGCACCTTGTGGCATAAATCTGCTCTAAGGTGGAGAGTGGGCAGCCAACAATGCTCTCTGCTGCCTTAACAACTCTGCACAACCCCATCCTGTCCTGGGTAGTACAGCTTCCGTACCACACACATAATCCATAAGTGAGCACGCTCTCAATGGCACAGTGATAGAAGGCAAGCAGCAATTTCTGCGGAAGATGGTTTTTCCTTAGAATTCTCAAAAAGTATAGTCTCTGCTGCGCCTTCTTCACAAGCCCCCTTGTGTTGACACTCCAGGACAGATCCTCTTGTAATTCAATGCCCAAAAATCTGAACATTGTTACCCTCTCCACACAGACCCCATCAATCAAAAGTGGCTGGACATTGCTCTTCTGTCTCCTGAAGTCCACCACAAGCTCCTTTGTCTTCCTTGTATTTATGAGCAAGTTGTTAGCTCTGCACCACTCTGTCAGCCGCTCCACCTCATCTCTATAATCCGTTTCACCCTCCCTTTCAGGGATGAGCCCAATCACGGTTGTGTCATCTGCAAATTTGACAACCCTATTACTAGGGTGAGCAGCGACACAATCGTACGTGTAGAGAATATAAAGGAGCGGACTGAGTACACATCCCTGTGGTGTTCCTGTGTTAGTCTTAAGCATATTAGAGGTATAAGGGCCCAACCGAACCCTCTGGGGGCGGTCTGACAAAAAGTCCAATATCCACCCACAAAGTGATAACGGAAGCCCCAGATGTTCCAGTTTAGACATCAGACGTTGTGGTAGAATGGTATTAAATGCCGAGCTGAAATCTAAAAAAAGCAGTCTGGCATACCCCCCCCCCCCCGCTGCTCCAAATGTGCAAGGACGGCATGGAGGGCAATCGCATACTTTCTATCCAAAGGTAACTCTTACATTCACAGAAATCCCTCGGTCCAGACATGCCTAGGAATGAAGGATGTGATTTCCACCATTTCCTTCTGCCCTGCCATATCACCTCCCGTGTACAGTAGTTCTAGAAATGCCTATAACTCTCTCTTGTACACATTTTCAGGGTGTTGTTTTTTTTTATATAGATACATTATTAAGACATTTTTTACTATCTTTTACCAGCACAACCTATGTGCATTACTATTCAAAGGACTGCATTCCTTGCTATTTGTTGTGCCATGTATATTCAAGTGCAGAGCACAGGTCTCATTTTCACATTTCCCTCTCTGCAGATGCAAAATGAAGCATATTCACACGGAAATGTGTCTGTGATGGTTTGGGATTAGTCTTTGAAACATAACTGGTCCATGCAACATTCCTAAACCTCTTGCTGATATTGTTGATACACTGCTTTCAGAATTTTCTGTACATGTATAATGCAAAGGGATCAAGAGCTTTGGGGGTAGAGTGTAAAGCAGCTCCTCACAGATTCCTTTCTGCTCAAATCTGTACTGCAGTAAATTCCACTAATCCATTTCAAAATGCATCGGGCTATGAAGAGCTTCAAGGAATTGCAGGTTCTGGTTAGCAAGTAATGTGGCAAAATGAGCGGCTGCTGCAAATATCAGACAACACAGCGTATCAGACAATGAGGTAAATTGTGGGGTAAAAAACATGCTGATGTTCATTTCCAAGTAAGAGTTCTTCTCCTCACCTGTAATGGCATGGGAGGAATATATTTTTGGAGTTTCTAATTGCAGAAATATGGAAATATATAAAATGTGAAGAATATATGTGCATTTTTGTCTAACTGGAATTCTGGGGCAAAGTTTGAAGTTGTTGTTAGGGAATCTGAAACATCTGAGAAATTAGGAGGGAAGAAAAAAGATAAAAAAGAGTTTCAGTAGGGTAGAAAAGTACAGTTTACCTTACTGATGAAATACATATTTATACAATATGAGTGCTATTCCAACAAATGAGTAAAAAATGTTGAAGCTGACAAATGCACATTTGCATTTCCTTCTCCATTAAACAAACAAAACAGCAGCAGGACAACAAAATGCTGCAAGACAGCAGTAATCTCACAATACAAGTTGTTTTATAATCAATATGTGTTATTTAAACATCCAGAATCATCAGCATTTCTTATATAAATAAACAGGCAGTGGGGAAACTCCATAATATTTTGACATTACAGAACTTGATAGTAGTATCAAGCTGGGTTGATGACATCAGGATGTGAAACAATATTATTCCATTTCTTCTTTTTAACTTTCTTAGAAAATTAACTCCAGATCATTAGATATAGGAGTTCATCACCCATTAATTATCCTTTGCTCACCTGTTACATTCTGACCCAAGGGATTTTAAGAACACCAGAAGAGCCCTGTTGGATCAGGCCTAAGGTAATGGGCAGTATTCAAGAAAACAGTTTCATGCATACCAATATTACGACTAGCACAACAGGACTTCTCCCCTCTCCCCTCATGCCACCCCCAAATCTGCTTTGGAGGGTTGAGGGAACCCACAGAATAGATTCAGGGGGTGCACAGAAGTAGGGGAGGGGGAAAATAACCTATAGAGCAAGGAGAAATCCTTGTGCTAATGGAACAATCTGCTTAGTGCTACAATCCATTGAGTCCAGCATCCTATTTTCTACAGTGACCAACCAAATGCCTATGGGAAGTCCATAAGGAGGTCATGAATACAATAGCCCCTTCCTGGTGCTATTCTCTGGTGACTGGTATCTGAAGACATGTAGTATAAAACCACTGGGGCCTTGTCCTCCATGAGTTTCTGTTATCCCCTTTTAAAGGTGGATAAACTTGATAACCATTGGTAAATCTAGTTGCAGTGAGTTCCAAAGTTTAACTGTGCACTATGTGAACAATGCTGCACTCAGAGCCAACCTTCTGACACCTGCATCACAAAGTCAGGATCACTTAATTCCATAGAGTGTATATGTGCACATGCATACTTCTGGATTTCTAGAAAGCAGCACTGGTCATAATGGTTTTTAGCACTCTGCAGCACTCTGCAGCACCCCAAATACTATCACTTGGCTGCTTTAGCAAAATCGCCAAGCTCCGTTTATGAACTCACCATGCCAAATATCAAAACTGTGGCGAGTGAATTTTAGTTTCTGCAGTAAGACTCTCTATATACTTCTTTAATAAAAGTGAACTCAAGGTACTTTCTCCCCTTCTCCATGCATCTATTTATTTATCCTTCTGCAGAAAACTGAGATTCTCCCGCAGAAACAAAGGATATATGCTGAATCAGACCAGAGGCCTATATATAGTCTAATATCTTGTTCCTGCAGTGGCCAACAAGACGCCAATGCGAAGTCCACCAGCCAGACCAGAGCTCAGTTTTCTGATTCTGAATTTGATTATTTTTTACTGGATAAAAGCAAATGCTATATTTAATGTAAGACTACAAATTATTAATAACTATGATCCAGTTAAGGTTGAAAAGGGAATTCATAATATTTCCAAAATACATCATTCCGACCATATTGCTCTTGACAAAGTCTAACAGCAGCCAATCTTCATTTTGAAACGTGTTGTCAACATATAACAGAAGGCACTTCCAAATGTAATGAAATCAGGTTAAATGGGAGGTTGCAATGCCAGTTTTACGGATTAAATTGGTCAGCACAGGCAAACAGGGATGATGTGGCCTGCCCTGGGGAAATCTGATGAGGTTTACGGTGTTAAGAGAAGGCACAATGCATGTGAGGTAATCTCGATGTGACTCATCTTGAATGGTATTACAGTAAATGAAGAAGCCTGTACTGGCCTTATCTAAAGACCAGGTCTGATTCTGCTCAAGGAATCACAAGGGAATGGAAAACCGCAAGGGAATGCAACTAAAGGAAATTCTGTCATTTGGAGGGAATCATGTCAGGTTCGAGCTAGGCATGATACACAGTAGCATCTAACTTTCTGTCAAAGTTTTCTTTTAACAGGGGTGTCAACCTCTTTTTAAACTAAAGGCAGGGGCAGCCAGTGAACTGGCTAGCTAGGCAAAACTGCTGGCCACCACCATGTGGAGGAATCATTAGGTGTGTGTGGAGTAGGTGAGAAATTCCCACCCACATCTTGACACATGAGGAACTGGTGGTGGAGGCAGTGTGTTAAGATCGCTGTTGCTGACTAGAGAGTGAACACTCTGGGTTGCATCTACACCAGTGATGTATGACTGGTGTATCCACCAAGACTTGGTGTATCCACCAAGAGTATCCACATCCTCTGCCCAGAGGGCGCTATTGAGCAGAAACATTGTCCAAGGGAGGGGAAGTGATATCATTCCTCTGCTCAAACTCACAGGCTTTTGGAAGCTGTTTCATGATTTGTTTGTTTGTTTTAAACATATAAGGGAAAGTACAGACAACTGTGTGTCATACCTAGTTTAGCCCTCGAAGACTGAATTGGCTCGGCTGGAAAAGCTCAAGCCTTTCCCATAAAATGTTTGCTTTCCGCAGAAATGGTTATACCAGAGCATTCTGTACCGTGACAAAAAGCAGATAATTTTATGGAGAAACTTTCCAAACTGTTTAAAGTTTGCGAAGCCCAGGTTTATAAGGTTAACCCCAGGGTTTACACAAAGCACAAACTGTTAAGTTTATTCATGTCTTCCTTTTAAAAAGACTCGGCGTAAAAGCCTTGCAGTTTATTTCACAGGCAGGGATAGCATCTTCCCAACCTTTAACCCAAAGCGTGTGCTGCAAAGGAAGAAGCCAGTTTTGCCACATAAAACTATTTTTTGAGCAAGTGGAAATGTAGGCAGAATCAAACCTAGTGGCTTTGTCATTTTAACTTTGTACTCAGAAGCAAACATGGCCAAGCTTCTGGGCTTAAACCAAAATGAAACCTCTCCTCCTTATTCAATTTAACACGCTTCTGACATGAACATTTCATAGATATTAAAATATACATTGACTCTTGGGCTTAGCAATGCACATAAAGAAATAGTTTGCATTTTTGGAGAAGATCAGTGGGGTTTTTTATTCGTTTCTTTGAAAAGTTACCAGAAACTGTGGAGACCCCATGGAGAGAAGGAAGACTGGTGATAGCAGACAATAAAAGCAAAAGAAATACTGCCATTCTAAACATCCCCTTGCCATGCAACCTTAATGTGACAGGAAAAAGCAACACAACTGCATAGATTTTGTATTGCTTGCTATGGTGTAACTAAGCTGATAACAGTTATAATTATTAAAATACAACATTACTGTTAGTATTCTCCTTATCCAAACTCAAGACATTCTAAGCCTTCTCATAATCAAGATGATGCACACATGTTCACTAGAAGATGGCAAAGTCTGGCAGCATGTTAAAAAGTGTTCAGCAGGTGGCAGCAGTCAGTACTGGAGTTTCAGCTGCAAATAGCTTATATGCCCTCGGTTTTGCTTGCCAAAGTGAAATTGTCTCACTGATGCACAAAATCCCAGAGGAAAGCAGTTTGTCTAAACACCCAAACCTAAGGCTCTGTGTCATCTTCTGGTGTATTCTGCAGATACTAGTGTGATCTCCCAACTGATCAGCTCTCTCCAGTGGCTTTGATACACTCTAAAATATTTCTAAATCATAAGAGCAGGTTGTGGAATAAGTAGCAATGTACATGTCACTGGGTTAAACTAGGGCCACAATTTTATTACAGAGATCTGCCACAAAGGTGAAACTGAAGCAAAGTTTGAGAAACTCTTGAGCTTGAGAGAGAGGGTCCTCTTACCTTCACTAGTTATAGGTGAGCTTTACCTGAGGAGCATTCCTTTGTCTGCTTCTGAATCTTTACAGCTACACCTTTACATATGGTGAGGAAGGTTTGCTTGCATCACACTTCAGGGAGATGGGTTGAATACTCCCTCCCCACATGCCATGATTCCCCCCCCCCCCCACAGGACCACTATTTAATAATAGATGCAGTGGTACCTTGGGTTACAGATGCTTCAGGTTACAGACACTTCAGGTTTCAGACTCCACTAACCCAGAAATAGTACCTCGGGTTAAGAACTTTACCTCAGGATGAGAACAGAAATTGCACGGCGGTGGCAGCAGGAGGCCCCATTAGCTAAAGTGGTACCTCAGGTTAAGAACAGTTTCAGGTTAAGAGCGGACCTCCGGAACAAATTAAGTTCTTAACCCGAGGTACCACTGTACACAAATTTTACTCATACATTGCATGCATCATCTAATTTGGCCCTGAGTCTAGGGAATGTTGTTATTCCATGGTGCATGTGTGTAACACAACTTTGCATGGTGTTTTCTTCCGCATTATTATTTCTGGTAGTATTAAATCTAAAAGAGAAAGAGAGATTCAGAAAGCACTACCATAAAATGAACTTTGGGCAAAACAGCTGCTCATTGTATTAAATCTTTGGGGGTGTGGTAAAGGAATCCAAAATGTCACATAGATTTAAATAATGAATAGAACAATAGCAAAAGAATAGAGGAAAATGAGTAGCATAGAATATGATAACATGTTAGGAGTCTCTTTTCCTCGTTGCTGGTAGTGAGTTTAACTATTATTACCAAATATTTGCTGAATAACTATTATTATCAACAAAAATACAGCCTGTGAGGATGTGGTGTCCCTCTTCCAGTTCTGGAGAAAGAGCATGTTTATCATAGGAATAAACAAAAAACATTTTTGCTGCAATATCCCATTGACTTGGCCTAAAATTAGAGCAATGGTTTTCAGACTTTTTTCCTGGGAGACCCTGGGGTTTTTAGAAGTGTATCAGGAATTTCTCCATAAGAAGATCTGTACTGGTGGACCAGTGTCCTTGAAGGATAGCTTGCCCAATGGTGGGGTGACGGTGCTCACCTGACCTCCTAATAGTTGAGTCTTTGCTATTTACCAGTAGGGAGAGGAGGGGTTTGACTCTGCCAATATGTTTGCACCGATCCAACCTACCTGCTCCTCATACCCCGCCCCCTCCTTCCCCCAAAGCAGCAGTGACTCAGCTGTCAGGAGGTTGGGTGAGCACCACCACGCCACCCTGCCATCCACTATTGTTCTTAAGCACTAGAAGTGCCAAGACAGTCATGGAAGGATGATGTTCCATGTATCAGTTCTAGCCAAGGTGGGGGTGTCTTTTCTTCCTGCGGATCCTGGGACTTGTAGCTCGGTCCCAATTTCTTCACCACTGATGGTGCTCACTTCTCCCTCAACGCAATTTTCATTTTCATTTTCATTTTCTTTTCTTTCTTTCTTTTTTTGCCTTAGCAAAAGGAAAGGAAACCAGAGACAGAGGCCACTGTCACTCAGGCATTTAAATATTCTCAGGGGAAGCAGAAGGATGATCAAGGAACATCCTGGAGCCCCAATGTTTGCCCAGTGTTCTGCTTAGATGACTTACTGTGTGTGCAGAAACCTGCCCCCAAGTTTCTTGAAAGTTCTCTAAACCCATGAAGGAGGCTTCCATTTTTCTTCCTAATTTACAGGCCGCCTTTGAATGTCTGTAGAATTTCAGCCAGCATGGTTTCAAGCTTACCTCACCACTGCAAGTATATATTAAAGATATTATCTAGTTTTCTGCATCTTCCCCAGGTGCCCATGCTTTCACTTAAATTACGACATCTTTCCCTGGTGTTTAATTAAAGCATGGGAATCTAGGTGTGCCAGCTCCTGAGCACCTGAGATTAGTGTGCTCACTGATCATGTCTGCAAGGGAAGTTCTTCCTTTCACCTTTGTTTGAAGAAAATCCACACACTAATTTCTTTCAAAGTAAAAAGACACCACTTAAAATAATTAACAATGAAAAGCTGTCAGATGGACATTAGAAGAAAAAGAGTTTGGATTTGATATCCCGCCTTTCACTCCCTTTTTTAAAGGAGTCTCAAAGCGGCTAACATTCTCCTTTCCTTTCCTCCCCCACAACAAACACTCTGTGAGGTGAGTGGGGCTGAGAGACTTCAGAGAAGTGTGACTGGCCCAAGGTCACCCAGCAGCTGCATGTGGAGGAGCGGAGACGCGAACCCGGTTCCCCAGATTACGAGACTATCGCTCTTAACCACTACACAACACTGGCTCTCAGGCACCTTTTCCACTTTCCCATGTTTGCAGAAAAGCCCAGGAAATGATGTTTTGGGTTTTCCAGGAAGTGCAGATGCTGGGGAAGGCTGCAGAATGAGGGCCACTGGAATGAGTGAGTATTTGCAGAATGAGAGAAAACACACAGCTTGGCCACCTTGAAAGTGAGGCAACAAAACCCCTGCACCCTACTGATAAGAATGTAAGCAAAAATTTCCCAATCTGATCTCTGCTGGAGACCAGAGCTATGTGTGCCACAGGCTTGTTACGCACATGCTAGGAGTATCCTGCTGTATCCTTGTGGCCATTGCCAGTGCTGAAGTATGTCTTGAGTGCCTGTTCAATCAGCTTCTGCTCATGGAACAGGGAAAGGGAGTTGTCAACTCACCCTTGGCTTTAGGCAGAAAAATGTATTGGGCCTTATCATTTATCCATGATTGGGTTTCACCATGTCATCCTAAAATGCTGCAAAATCTAGATTTCTTACTTTTCTAAGGTATTACTTTCATCCACTTGGGAACTTTTTTCATGAATACTTTAGGAACTCTACTGGCAATTGCTGGTGAGATTATTTAAGAAATGCATTTACGGAAACTCATACATAGAAAATGTCAGACGTTTTTATCAGATTGGTATATGTTTTTCATTTGTTTTGTTCTTGCTGTCAATTATATAATTAAGGTTTTATGTTTTCCACCCTGAAATCCTTGGATGTAGAGTGAATGACAGGTATTTTAAATATATGACTATAAACAGCAATGCACTGTATTCCCAGTGGCTTTCAATGGCCTTCTATAGGGAGGTACATGATCCATGCATATGAGGAAATTTTCTTCTGATGCAAAGGGAAGGGAAACTCCTGTAGCTGAGCTCTATTTGGTCTATCAGAACAGCTTGATTTCAGCTTTGTTTACAATTCCCTACAACTTTCATCAATACACTATGACTGGCCTCAATAAGAATGTATATGTATTCATGAATTTTCAATCAATATTTCACTTTTATCCACAAAGTTAATGAAGTTCAAATGAAAACAAAACACCACTTGTTTGGGTGGATTTCCCCCTCCCCGCACTACATACACACTTGCAAGTTCTTATACACTGAACTTGGAGTTAGTCTCATTATACGACAAATGACCAATAATAATATAGCTTCCAATATGAGTCTTCACTTCCATTTTCTGCTTTTTAAAGGAACCTTGTAATAAACTCATCTGATGCGAGCTTTAGCCTCCGGGAAGTTTATTTTCCCTCTGACAACTGTATACAAGGATTAAACCTAATCCCATTAGAGATTCAAGACTGATTGTAGGAATGAGAGTCTGCTTTGTCTCATGCTTGTTGGTGAGAGTAAACAAAACAATATACTATTCACAGGGTCCTCACTGTCAAATACCAACAACTCATGACTCTTTCTGACATAAGGGAGAGTACTGGAGTTGATCAGGAAATGCAAAGACGATCCAGTTGCATGGCAGGCACTATGCAAAGCAGCCAGCCACAGAACCTCATGCCTTTTGAATAAGCAAAATATAGGTGTCAACCAAGAGGGAGAAGGGTGCAGGATCTCGGTCAGAGTCCTGGAGAATCTGCTCTGTTGGAGACACCATGAGGAAAAGCAACTGAACATGACAATAATATATGGGAATTGTTCCACTGATAGAACGTTTGTAGCATGGCATCTGTTAGATGATTCTGATTACTTCAGGCTTTTCGAGATCTTTATAAGGAATTTCTGAGAAGTGGATGTTCTATTCTGCTGAATCCACATGGCAAGGGGTGTGTAGCACAGGTCCCAATGCCTGGTCATTCTGAAGGGTCGACACACAATAGGGCGGCCATGGGCAATCTTGTGTATGCTAGGACCTAGGCCACAGTAAGGTAAAGGTAAAGGGACCCCTGACAGTTAGTTCCAGTCACAGATGACTCTGGAGTTGCGGCTCTCATCTCGCTTTACTGGCTAAGAGAGCTGGCATTTGTCCACAGACAGCTTCTGGGTCATGTGGCCAGCATGACTAAGCTGCTTCTGGTGGACCAGAGCAGCGCACGGAAACACTGTTTACCTTTCCGCCGGAGTGGTACCTATTTATCTATTGCACTTTGTGCTTTCGAGCTGCTAGGTGGACAGGAGCAGGGACCGAGCAATGGGAGCTCACCCCATCACGGGGATTCGAACCACCAACCTTCTGATCGGCAAGCCCTAGGCTCTGGGGTTTAACCCACAGCGCCACCCATGCCACAGTAGCCAGAGGTAAATGGTAGCTGTGGGGAAAGTCACCACACTATAGCTCCAAATCATAGGGTGAGTTGTTCTGAAATGGTCAAAGGCAGGTAGCATTCCATGGTAGATATAACACAGGAGTCGGGGACGTTTTTCATTTCAAGGGGCACATTTTCTTCAGGACAATTTTCTTGAGACCACTGCCATGGATGGTCAGGGCCAGAAATAAAAGCACATTCACTCTGGGATCAGAGAGATTTACTGGAATTTAAAAGGCTAATACACAATGTATCATTTTGTTGTTGTGTAACACTTACTGTTTGCAACTAAATATTTTAAAACCTAGTTCTGCAAGTACAGTGGTACCTCGGGTTAAGTACTTAATTTGTTCCGGAGATCCGTTCTTAACCTGAAACAGTTCTTAACCTTAGCTAATGGGGCCTCCTGCTGCTGCCATGCCGCTGGAGCACGATTTCTGTTCTCATCCTGAAGCAAAGTTCTTAACCCAAGGTAATATTTCTGGGTTAGCGGAGTCTGTAACCTGAAGCGAATGTAACCTGAAGCGTATGTAACCCGAGATACCACTGTAAAGCTTTAAGAACTCATTTCTTGTGGTGAATAGAAGCTATTTCTACACAAGAGTCAGAGCAGAAACTTCCACTGTACTATATCTAACACACCAAGCCCACGAATGGCTAGTAATGTGAATTTGCTGCCATACCAAAGGTGCAATTTCTTGCATCCTCCACTATAAGCATTCTTGAACAAATACGTATGTCATAGTCGCCAAAGCGGTTTTCAAGCACTTTCCTGTTGCATGTTGGTGGCAATGTGAACAGCTTTGATCAACGTTACCCATTCTAAAAAGCAGGGGACCTGTGAAAATGTCACATTCTAGCTAGAAATTATGGCAAACTGTTACAGTATGTAAATGAAAGGCTTGAGATAGAAAATCGTTTTTAGCAGAATTGAAGGTGGTCTTATTCTGTTTAAGAGGACTATGTTTCTAGCTTTCTTGTGGTACCAGACTGAATGAAACTAACCAGTAGAAGATTCAGGACAGATAAACTGAAGCATCTTTAACACAGTGGGTACCGTATTTTTCGCACGATTGGACGCACCGGACCATAGGACGCACCTAGTTTTTTTGGGGGGAAATAAAGGAAAAAAATTTCCCCTTTATTTCCCCCCCAAAAGCAGGTCAGGGAAACCGAACCAGGTCGAGGAACAGCGGGATAGTGGCGCTGCGCCTCCCTGCTGTCCCCAAGCTTGTGGGGCTGGCCGATGTCTGTCCGGCGGGCGGGGAGCTCTGCTTCAGGGCGCCCCACCCGCCAGGCAGCAGGCTGCTATCCGCAGCGTGGGGAGCCCTGTGGGGAACTCCTGCAAGCCTCCCCACTCTGCGGATGTATGCCTGGCGCGAGGGGCGCTCTGCTTCAGGGCGCCCCACCCGCCAGGCAGCAGGCTGCTATCCGCAGTGTGGGGAGCCCTGTGGGGAATTCCTGCAAGGCTCCCCACGCTGCGGATGTGTTCCCGAAGCGCCTGGAGCTCTGCTTTCAGGGCGCCCGGCGCTCCGGGAATCAAGCTGCTATCCGCAGCCTAGACACGGCTAGCGGAGCGCTAATCCCGAAGCCCCAAACTTCGGGATTAGCACGGCGCTTCGCTAGCCCTGGGAGAGCCCCGCAACGTCGCGGGGCTCTCCCAGGGCTAGCGAGACCTTGCCGGCACCCAGAAGCTTGGGGCGCGCTGAGCTCCGCGCGCCCCAAGCTTCGGGATTAGCGCGGCGCTTCGCTAGCCCTGGGAGAGCCCCGCGACGTCACGGGGCTCTCCCAGGGCTAGCGAGACCTTGCCGGCACCCAGAAGCTTGGGGCGCGCTGAGCTCCACGCGCCCCAAGCTTCGGGATTAGCGCGGCGCTTCGCTAGCCCTGGGAGAGCCCCGCAACGTCGCGGGGCTCTCCCAGGGCTAGCGAGACCTTGCCGGCACCCAGAAGCTTGGGGCGCGCAGAGCTCCGCGCGCCCCAAGCTTCGGGATTAATGCAGCGCTCCGCTAGCCGTGGGAGAGCTGGGTCTCCCATGGCTAGCGGATAGCTTCCTGAAGCCTGGAGAGCGAGAGGGGTCGGTGCGCACCGACCCCTCTCACTCTCCAGGCTTCAGCGAAAGCCTGCATTCGCTCCATAGGACGCACACACATTTTCCCTTGCTTTTTAGGAGGGAAAAAGTGCGTCCTATGGTGCGAAAAATACGGTAATTCATGGAACTGGATGCCCAAAGGTGTGGCTATTAGTGTTGATGGCCTCAGAAAGGGATTAAGCAAATGCAAGGTAGAGAAGGCTCTCAATGGCACAATGATCAGTGCTATTTTTTTAAGAGAAAAAGAGGTGCCAAAACTCACTTTGGATGCCTCTATTGTTCTCTTATAATGGCAATGGTGCCTATCTGAGAGATGCCAGAACTCAGTTCTGGCTGAGGAAAAAGGCCTGGTCATGATGGCTGTATACTAGGGTTGCCATATTTCTAAAAGTGAAAATCTGGACACAAAAGTTGCTGAGCTATTTTTTTGGGCAGAATTGTTGAGCTCTTTAGGGGGAAATTCACCAAAAACCCCAAACACTTCTGACATCAGTTGCCATAAGCCCTCTTCTCCCAGACATTCCTCCCCCCCAATTTTCAACAACCCCCCCCCCACCAGGATGCTATTTCTGATGGATGAATCCTGGATATGGGCAGGAAATTCTGGATACATGGCAACCCTACTGTATGCCATCTCTAGTTTTCTGAGACAGCAGGTATGTACACATTACGAGCTTAAAACACAGTTGAGTTGTTCTTTGAAACAAAACTGGGTGGTATTTTTGGGGGCGCGAAGTGACAGGATAGCTACAGGATAGACATGGATTGTGGCTAGTGTTGTGTATATACCGCTTTCCAAACCAGCAGTGGGAGCACCCTGGCTTCAGAATAAATGGGAGTAACTAGACAGCCAGCATGCTGCCTCAGTATTAGCTACCGGGGAGTAATAGCAGGAGAGTGCTTGCCATCCTCATGGCTCTTTTGCGGGCTTCCCAGTGGCCTCTGATTGGCTACTCTTGGAAATGGGATGCTGTACTAGAGAGGCCTTTCAGCTGACCTAGGAGGGCTCTCTTTCTGCTTTTGTGACTTGGATATCTCAAGTTCTTGCAATCTGGATGGTTGGGTATTGTAACAGAAAGTAAAGGGTGGGGCAGGTCTATTTCTTTGAGGCCCCTCACCTGAGATTCTTTGCTGAGGCTCTTTTCACTGCCCCTCCTCTGAGACTCTAGGATACAAAACTGGGAAAACAAAGCTACCTTCAAAATGCCAGACTTTCAAAGAAGCTTAGCTCTGAGAAGTGATGGGAGATAAAATGACAGCTCTCGTATTGTTGATTTTCTGCTCCCAGGGTGGCCCTGCAATTGCTTTCATGTCAAGCAGAGCAAAATATTCTATATTACTAAGAGATTTGAATCAGGAAGCTCATCCACTGTGGTGTATCTGACAAAAGTACCTGCCACGACAGAGAATGATTTGAATTTCACTGCTTATTTGCTTCCTCTACTTTTTTTGGAGAGCCTATTTTTCTTCCTGCCATATTTACAAAAAAGAAAAAAGGATATTAAGCTTCATTGCCTTGCAATGAACCTTTGCTATAAATATTTGCACCATGTAGAATACTGACATTCACTTTATCCTCTCTGAATAGAACATAAATGTGGATTTCAACCAAGTACAATCAGGGTGGCCAGCCTGCAAATTAAACAGGCCATTGACAATGTTCTAGTTTCTCAGTCTTCCCATTATATTTTCATATTTAAAGTTTAACTGAATGGGCATAATTACTGTTGCAATGCAAAAATGATTACCTATAAATCATGATAAGAGGTATTTTATTGCCAATGTATGATTGCAAGTACGGTAAATTATCCTTTAAAATGGAAAAAAAAAGTCACTGGGAAGCTTGTTTAAGATGTTGCATATTTCATGCGTAGAATTTCTGGCAGTGCTCTGCATTCTAATTCCAACTGAATTTGCTAAATTAAAAAAGAGAATTAACATTTCATTAAAAAAATCCACACTCAGAGTTGCATTATGTGCACTGTGTTATTCAAGCAACAATATATTTCCATTTGCATTCTGATTTTCATTTCAAGGCTACTGTAGTTGCTTTGCTTGCTTTCAAGACTCTCTAAGTTTGTAGGAGCAGAAGTGATTCTTCTCACCTTGCCAGCTTTGATGCTATATAAAAAGGTAAAGGGACCCCTGACCATTAGGTCCAGTCGCAGATGACTCTGGGGTTGCGGCGCTCATCTCGATTTATTGGCCGAGGGAGCCGGCGTACAGCTTCCGGGTCACATGGCCAGCATGACTAAGCTGCTTCTGGCGAACCAGAGCAGCGCACGGAAATGCCGTGTACCTTCCCGCCGGAGTGGTACCTATTTATCTACTTGCACTTTTGATGTGCTTTCAAACTGTTAGGTTGGCAGGAGCAGGGACCGAGCAACGGGAGCTCACCCCGTCGCGGGGATTCGAACTGCCGACCTTCTGATCAGCAAGCCCTAGGCTCTGTGGTTTAACCGACAGCGCCACCCGCGTCCCTTTGATGCTATCTAGACAGCCATAAAATTAGCAGCAGCCAGTGGTGTTTGCAACAAAACTCCATGTTTCCTTAGATTTCCTCCCCCCTCCCCGAGGAACAGAACTGATAGGCACTAAGCCATTAAGTTTCCTATTGAAGGGAATTTTCCCTGATCTTATGGACACAGCAGAACTGACCCATAGCACTGGAATTTGCAGAGGTTTTACATTGTGCGCTCCAGAATACAGTATAGCCAAATCCTGCTTCCCAGCATGACAACTGGTTCTGTTGTAATCCCTCTGATATTTATTTATAGTAACCATTTTCATAATTTGCATGCCATCTTCCAGAGTTTATAAGGGGAGACAGTCTCTGCCTTCAAGAATTTACAATCTAAATTAGACAAATATAGAATGGGGAGATTAACAAAGGAAATTGAGGTTAGGCAAAAGGAAACAAGACTTGTTCTAGCTAGTGGAGACAGTCAAGTTACTGCTTATGCATGATAGGAACCCATAGGAATTCTAAGAGAGAGATAATACAAAGTTCTCATTTTATTTACTATATTTATAGATCTGGCTTTCTGCTAATAATGCACATTGATATTGGCTTGCAATACACAGGACACAAAAGGGAGAGGGTGAATGGGGAAAAGAGTCAGTGTGGTATGCTGGTTAGAGTGTCAGACTAGAACCTGGGAGACCAGGGTTCAGATTTGCAAATACTGAGCCTAGATGGTGACTGGATGATCTACAGTATACCTGAAGGAGCGTCTCCACCCCCATCGTTTGGCCCAGACACTGAGGTCCAGCACCGAGGGCCTTCTGGCAGTTCCCTCACTGCGAGAAGCAAAGTTACAGGGAACCAGGCAGAGGGTCTTCTCAGTAGTGGCTCCCGCCCTGTGGTTTAATTAGCCAAAAGCCTGGGAGAAGAGGAATGTTTTCGCCTGGCACCTAAATATATGTAATGAAGGCACTAGGCGAGCCTCTCTGAAGAGAGCATTCCATAAGCAGAGAGCCACTGCAGAACAGGCCAATTCTTGTGTTGCCACCCTCCAGACCTCTAATAGAGCAGGCACATGAAGAAGGGTCTCAGATGATGATCACAGGGTCCAGGTTGGTTCATATGGGTAGAGGCGGTCCTATAAACTAACATGGCTATTTAACACAATGTTAACATAATGTTAACACAATGTGATTCACACTTTGCTGTAAGCTGGATCTTTTATTTGAAGATGTGCTACCAGCATGAGTTTGACCAAACTGCGGGAGGCAGTGGAAGACAGGAGTGCCTGGCGTACTCTGGTCCATGGGGTCACGAAGAGTCGGACATGACTAAATGACTAAACAACAACAATTTTGTATGTATTACCTGATCCAGAGCACTAAAACATGAATTGCCACTCTATCCCTCATACAAATACTATTTCTGAGAATGAGCAATGCTAGCCTATGGCAACATGACTGGAATGTCGAAAGAAACTGCCTTCTGACAGTGATCAAAGAACATAAGAAGATCCATGCTGGATCAAGCCAGTGTCCATCTGGATGGCCAAGAGAACCGCATAAAGAGGATCATGCTAAAACAACAAAGGGACATACACTATCCGAAGTGGCAACCTAAAAGGTAAAGAAGATTGTGAGCTTGTTGTCTTCTTTGGCATACTGGCATATTTTGCTGGATGCTGGGGATACGTGATAATAACTCTATTTCCTCTGATGAAATGTCATAGTCCGCAGAGCCCAAGCTGTTTATGCAGGAGTTCCAGTAAGCCTTTGAGTGTCTCATACTTCCTTCCTTAGTGGTCTCTGTGAACTCTGTGTTCTTTTGAAAATGAACACTGGAAGAGAAAAATATACTAAAATACATTCGTTCCATCGTCTGGATAAATTAATCCAAAGGACAAGGACAGCTCAGTCCCCAGAAAGAGAGAAAAAATGCAGTAAACACTTATGGGCATTCCACTGCCACTTTGAAGGCCGAGAATAGTCTCTGAAGATGTTTTCCTTCATGTTTACATCTTGACATTCTGGTTATCATTCAGATATATATTTGTCACAATCAGATGCTTTAATTACAAAGCTGATTCTGTCCTCTTCATTTTTACTTTGTCTATGAAAGTAAACCATGGATGAATTGGGTACGCTGAAGATTTCATATGTTCCTCTAGTGGTTTCTGGAGTATTGTTCATCCCGCTACCACAAAGGGGGCAACCAAGACACTCCCTAGAGGGGATCTGCAAGCTATCTTAACTCTGGCTGAGAAGTAATGGGGTGGAATGGAGTAGCAGAGTCACTGCTACACCCATAGCTCCTGTCAAGGGTGCCAACTTGAATAAGCCCCACCCCACAAAATCGATCACAAGATGTGGCACACATAAACCATTTGAATGGCAACAAGCATCAACTTTGTAGGGGCCCCAGGCCTTAAAAAAATCTAAGGTGCAGATGATATTGACTATTGGGCTATTTCACCTGTGTGATACCAATAGAGGCAACCATCCATATATATATATGAGATCAATGGTTGCAATTGGCCAATGAAGTATAGGATCCAGCTATGTGATTTACTGAGTCAGTAATGACTGCTCCCCACATTAAATAGGGGGGTGCCCTTTGCGTGGTCGTGCACAGCCCCCTGGACCCTATGTGGCACCATTAGCACAGGCTTGGCTTGGCCTTCTCCAGGTGGGATACCTGGAAGTCTCTGCCTACCTCAGCCAGTTGCCCAATCCCGCCTGGGGAGGCGTTGCCAAGGTGATCAGCCCAGGTAGGGGGAGGGACCACCTTGCCCACACAATAGGGGAAGGATCTTAACTAGGAATCATCAGTTGGTTCCAGAGCTTCTCCCACCCTATCCACTCTCAGTTAAGACTTCTTTTGCAGGTTAACCTTTTCTCCATAGGTACACAGGCACTGCTACGTCAAGGTCACTGTTGAAGGGCCAGAAAGGAATTCTCCTGCCTTTCCCATAGCAAAATGCCACAACTTTGGCGGTATCAGACCTTGCGTGGAATCCTTTAGTCTATCTTCCCTAAATGGGGGTGGGCGTGTAGCGGTGACCCACGCCCCCCTTCTCTTTGCAGCGGCGATCCCAGGGTTCCTTGTTAAAGGGGTTGTTTTGAGGGGAGGCTTTGGCCGTACGCCTAGAGGTTGTCATTGCTCTCCCCTGTGACGGCGGCGTAATGGGGGCGGGCTCTCTCTGCTTGAACATATGTTCTCCGGAGCCAGCCCACCCACCCCCCACACACTATGGATAACCCTGATGTTCCCCAGATCCCCGTCGGGGGACTGGGAGGGATAAACACCCAATGCCTGAGACAAGGTCTACCCACATCTGAAACATAATAAAATTGTGGCCAATTTTAATCCCATAGCACGTTGTCTTGAGTCGTTATTCCACACGGGAGCTGCCCAGGGTTTGGGGAACTCCGCCTGTCCACGCAATAAAACATTCCAAAAAGAAAAGAATGTGTGGTCTATAATTACAAAGAGTTCCATGGTCTAAATCAAAACAATTGCAGGTTTTTATATCTAAAACAAAGATAAAAAGTAACCTTGGACTGTACATGCAGACACTTCACAGACCTGTGGCTCCTGAATGCTCCAGAGCCACTGTATTTGCATATAAAATAAAATTAGATCAAATGGCGAAGATGTAGTCTTGATCATTTTGGCCCCTGGACACTTTTAGCTTATGCAATATTTTTTTCAAGAAGTACGTAGGTATTAGGTAACTTGTGCTATAAGGTATTTTTATCACTTTACAAGCTACATTACCAAGATCACTAAACCAAAACATTTCATAACAAAGAGGCCGTAAATGGAAAGGTCCCCTAATTCAGTCTTCACTCTACAAATCACTCTTCACAAAGGAGATTTACAAACACCCACACCCATTCCAGAGGGAGACAGCAGAAGAACTAAACATAAACAAAAATGAGACTTTTATATATGAGAATAAACAATTCTAACCTTGGGCTTCCCTTGGCTTTTCCTTTGTTTCAGCAACACAATTCCTGTCCTGACCACATGATCTGAAAGCCTGGATCAGGTTCTGGCTGTGCGCAGGTCTATGGAGACCAGATGACAGCTGCCTCTGAACCTGGCACCTTGGAAATGCCAGGCAGGGAGAGGCTGGTACCTGGTGTTTAGCAGTCAAGCTCAGGTGAGAAAGAGGAACTGCAGAAGGATCCGAAAAAGCTAGATGAAACAGCTTAAACACCACATTGATCCGAGTAGACACCATGTGACGAAACTCACCCTGTTAGCATCTTTGAAGGCAGGCCTAGTTTGGTCAGAGCAACAAGGACTCAGCTTGATGCTAGGGAAGTTCACATGACCTTCCCACTCCTATGATGAGTAAAATGTTTGTGTGGTGTGACAGGTGTGAAGGGAATACAGTCATACCTCGGGTTACAGACGCTTCAGGTTGCACGTTTTCAGGTTACGGACGCACCAAAACCCAGAAGTACTGGAACGGGTTACCTCCGGGTTTCGGCACTCATGCATGCACAGAAGCACTAAATTTCACTTTGTGCATACACAGAAGCGCCAAATCGCAACCTGCGAATGAGCTGTGGGTTGTGGACACTGCGGGTTACGAGCGTGCCTCCCACATGGATCACGTTCACAACCCGAGTGTCTACTGTAGTCCCAGCGTGCAGCAGGAATTCTTTGCTATCGTGCATACATTTGGCTGGTGTGGGAAAGAGCTAAATGTGCATATGGTTGTGAGGGCTTTATGAGCGTACATCACTTTTTCATAATGCGCAGAAGACAGAGAAACATTTCTACAGCACGAGGTTGTGCCAGGGGCACAGCATAGGCATGCATCACTTGGGGCTAGCCCAGGTGGGTCTGCGACGCCCTCCCATGCCCCTTGAATGCACTGGCGACTGTATAAATCTCCATATGTTCCTATTACAGTTTAATTGGTTTTTTGCCACCTTACCTTTAGCCTCTTCTCGTTCTTTCCCCCTGAACCTTCATGCCCTGTGTATTTCTCACTAACAGAGCAGGAGCTTTGCCAGTTAGCCACGTCCTCCGCCGAATCTAACGACACGGCTGACTTTCAAGGAAACGACAACAACTTCTGAGTGATTAAATCTGCTTTAGCTAAGAATATTTTGGAATGAAATTCATCTGGGCCACCATGTGTTTTAAGAAACAAAGTTCTTGTGGCATGAAAATACGAAGGCAAACAAAATTAATGATAAGCACAGTATTTGTGGCCTAAACTTATATTTAATATTTTGCAAGCCTATTTGATATTCATAAAGAATGTGTTGGCAGGTCACTTAGTGCTGAATATTCTTATCTTTTTTCCCATGGGGGGAAAATGCAGGTTGGACTGGAGATCATTTTCAGCAGAAAAACCACCAGCAAATTCCACTGGCTTGACACTCTGTGATGAAAGACTCCCTTTTGCTCTTCCCGAAAGCAATTCCAATCAATTCCCTTGGGAAAGCTGTGGTTCTAATGTCATGAGAAACATAAAGAATTCCCTCTGTTCATTATTTTCCATGCTTTGGGTAATTTGATAATCTCTAACCTGCCCCCCTTTTTAGTCACCCCCAACATTTTAGATTTAGTTTATAGAGAGGATGCTCCAGTCTCTTGATAATCTCTGCACTCTTTCCAGTTCTATGGAATTTGCCTTGTTCACATTGTAGATCTTTATTCCACCCTTGTTCCTGATGCAGTTCTTCACTCACCCTTCCTTCCCTGGTGGGACAGGAGCATTTTGTGGTGCACCTCAGGTGCCAAAATGTCTTGGCCCAGCCCTGCCAGTAAGTTGAAAGATAGGGAGGGGTAAACTCTCCTCTGGCTCAGATGAAAATCCAAGTTCAATAAGGATTCAGGAGCCATAATTTTAGATTCACAACTGGAAGTGAACATGATGAATCCCGAGGGTTCTTTCCGGCCTCAGAGCTACATCAGTACTTGTTAGTTCCCACCGGTTCAGACAATATTAATGTGCATATGAAATTGACAGTTGTTATCCTAATGAACATTACCTTATGAGTAGCCAGATGTTTTGGACTATAGTTTCCATCAGCCACAGACAGGCTGGCCAATGGTCCCAGATGATGGGATGGTAATCCACAATATCTGGATGAAACCACATTGGCTAGTGCTCTTCTACACAGGTACTGAACATAATTTGCCATTTCGTTTCTAATTCAACTGGTTTGGACATGTTCCTCCTGTAGTTCTTTGCAGTACATTTTCATTTTCATCTCCTTAATATTTTAGTGCTATCAGGAGGTTTACTATATCACCACTTATTCCTGACCATTTATTAAATAGCACCATACCCAATACAGAGCCCTGAAAAATATCAATGCTTATGTTCCTTTCATTTTGAGAACTGTCCATTTATTCCTGCCCTCTACTTTGTTCTTTAAACTGTCCTCTTCTGCCATGACAGTGTTGATACAGAGTAGAAAATACGAAGTGTAATGCTCATTTATGACATTCTTTTCCAATGCCACCTTGTTAAAATTGCACTGTTGAATCTAGTTCCTTTCACAGAATACAGAGTGCATTGAGAGGTAGGTTACATTGCAAAATTCAGGGCAGTTGACCTGAAATGGTCCGGCTATTTTTTTCGGTCTTGCAAAACAAAGTGAACATCGGATAAACAAAAGACTAATTAACAACATTTATATAAATGTACAATTCCTGGTGATATGATGTCAAAGTGAATGGCATTCATAGTAAATTAGAATTGTACAAGCAAACATGGAGACTAACAGGCAGCCAAATTCTCATTTAAAAAAATATTTAGATTTTCCAAGCATCTTTCAGATTCCTTTTTATTTAGAACATTTGGCTTCCTATATATTTCAATTATGTGTGTATATACTACCTGCCCTTCCCCTTTCTGATGCTGCTGCTGTGAGTGGCAAGGCCAGGGAGTCACATCCATGGCAGCGGTATGTTATGATTGCTCCATAAACTGGGATTAAGACCCTTCTTTTTTTGTTCAGCCACAAAGTTGGATTAATTGGTTCAAATAATTTATTAAGTGCATGATTCAACTAAATAGCTTAACTGGTGGGAGTTAGCACAATGACTCCAGCTAGTGCAACAAAACTTTCCTCCCACTCCATCCCCAGGACTCTGGCAGGTTGGATGAACCCCCAGAACACAATGCAAGGGAAAGAGCGGGGAGATCGTTTTGTCTGGCAAACAGACCTACTTGAGCTGATGGAACAATCACCTTAGCCTGGTGTTGAATTGCACCCTAATAACTGAACATTTCATCAAAGGTGGGGAAGAAGATTGGAGACAAGCCCCTGCTTGCTCTTTACAAGACAACAGGCAGAGACTTATCTCCAGTCTTAGCACGGTGGGGGTCACAGCACTAAGATCAGACATAAGCACCTGCTGCTGTATTTTACCATCAAAGAACAAGTAGAGCCTTATCTCAGATTGAAGCATCACATACCATATGTCATTAGGTTAAAGGTAAAGGGACCCCTGACTGTTAGGTCCAGTCGTGACCGACTGGGGTTGTGGTGCTCATCTTGCTTTATTGGCCGAGGGAACCGGTGTGCAGCTTCCAGGTCATGTGGCCAGCATGACTAAGCCGCTTCTGGCGAACCAGAACAGCGCATGGAAATGCCGTTTACCTTCCCACCAGAGTGGTACCTATTTATCTACTTGCACTTTGACGTGCTTTTGAACTGCTAGGTTGGAAGGAGCAGGGACCGAGCAACGGGAGCTCACCCCTTCGCGGGGATTCGAACTGCCGACCTTCTGATCGGCAAGTCCTAGGCTCTGTGGTTTAACCCACATCGCCACCTGCGTCCATGTCATTAGGTTACTGGCCTGAAATTGCCTTGTGGGCACAGTTCAGAGTTCTGATGGGCCTGATTAGGACTACAGGCCATAGGTTCCTCACAGCTGCATTCCATAAGTGCAGAACCCATTTCTCTTTGGTCAATGGTGTTTTGTTCTAATCAGTTCTAATTTGGAGAAGTGTGGAAACTGAAGGATTCTAAGATTCATATCAATCCAGAAGTATGAATCATATTGTTTCCCATAAAAAAATGTGTATTGAATGAAATCTTTGAGCACCCCTAGTCAGCATACCATAGAACTGTAGCATCAAAGAGTTGGAAGGATCCAAAAGGTCTTGTCGTGAGCGAGGGCCACCCACCCACCAACTCCTCAGAACAAACATGCTTGATCCTTCCAGACCTTCATGTGCCACAAATAGATGTGTTTCAGAAGGTGCCAAGCCACAAAAGTCAAAAGAAAACCATAAAATTGACATTGACCTGGGGAACGTCAGCTGATCTTGGGAAAAATTCCTTCCTGACACCAAATATGGTGATCAATCAGACTCAAGAAATGATGAGCAATCCCATCTGCTGAGTCTTCCCAAGGGAAATTTGTTTGGAGGACAAATCCCCATTGACCAACATCTTATCCCTGGTTGTCACGGTCCCCTGACAAAGTGAGAGGGAAACCAACACTATGTGGGATGGGAAATTTCTACTAAGTGGGACTTCATCAGCTGGAAATGACACTGGATGAAACTGATCTAAATTCTATAAGATAACCATGAGCACACATGCTTTTCATGATGGTCTTTGTTAACTTGTAGGAAGCGGCTCTGAAGCAACATCCGTTATATATATATAGATATATCTATACAGATAGATGATAGATAGATAGATAGATGATAGATAGATAGATGATAGATAGATAGATGATAGATAGATAGATAGACGATAGATATAGATAGATATAGATAGGTGTGTGTGTGTGTGTGTGTGTGTTTAAAAATACAGTTGAGACCTGTGACAAAATACTGCTGTGGGTCCTGAGCTCTAACAGGAGTGCTCCTGGTCACATTTCAGCCAGCCTCTTTTCCCCACTGGGATACAGAAAAACTGCACAGAGCTGAAGTAGCAGCTGTGGGGAGCAAGAAAAAGCTCTCTCACTTCTGCCTTTGCCCCCTACTCCTCCCCTGGAGGCAGTGATGGCAACCATGATGGATGGCTTTAAAAGAGGATCATGGAGGAGAGGGCGATCAACAGCTACTAGTCAGGATGGCTGTGTTCTACCTCCACAGTTGGAGGCAGCAATGCTTCGGAATACCAGTTGCTGGAAACCATAGGAGAGGAGAGGGCCTTTGTGCTCATGTTCTGCTCCCTGATTTCCCCCAGGCATCTGGTTGGCCACTGTGAGAATGGGACACTGGACTGGATGGGCCGTTGGCCTGATCCAACAGGTTATTCTTACGTTCTCCACTCTCATGAGGTATGCACAGTTTTTGCTTTCTTTGAGGGCTTTTGTATCTTCTTTCATTTTTAAGTTTTCATTTCTTTCCTTCTTTTGGGGGTTTTGTATCTCTTTTCATTATTATCATTGTATATTTTATTTTTCTTGAGCATGCTTTGCAAGTCTTCTGAGTCCCCTGTTGCATATTTATTTGTGTTTGAGTGCTGCTGTTTTCAGTATATAAGCAATAGCACTCTACCCCTGAAGAAAAAGATGAATGAAGATGACCCTACCAATTATGCTAGAGGACGTTTCTTCTTTTCTTGCCTTACATTATGCCTTTTAAAATCAGGGGTGCATGACTCTCAGTGTTAGTTTCTCTGCATTTTTTTTTTTTTATTTTTCCAGTCTTCTGTTCAGTTCACCACATTTCTGTATGAGTTTTCAGTTTTTTAAAATTCCTCATTAAAGTCTGTTAGCATTTTAGTGTATATTTGTCCCAATATGCCCATGTTTGTGAGCCATCTTTCCTAATATAATTCAGTAATTAGATAGGGTTGCCATATTTCAAAAAGTGAAAATCTGGATACAAAGGTTGTTGAGCTCTTTTTCTTTTTCTTTTGGCCCAAAGTTGTTGGGCAAAATCTCCAAGGAAAAAAAAGTTTTAAAAAAGAAAATCACCAAAAACTCCAACACATCCGATATGGAATACCAGGCACCTGGGTTTCCCCAGACATTTTTAGCCGCATTTAGACAATTCCACCCAGACGCAATTTTCGAAGGACAAATCCTGGGAAATTTGAGACATATGGCATAATCAATGCATTTTTATGCACACTTCTCTCTAATACATACATTTTTGTAAACATATTTTTTGCAGAAGAATTGCACTGCAAAATTTAGAGAAGTGCAATGGAAGTGTTTTCATCTGCATTGGGGGGGGGGGAGGATTAGACAAACTAGGTGCACAGAACCAAATTTCTCCCCTGCTCTCTAATTTTGCACATAGCACTGTTTTTTGTTAGTGTTCCCTTAGCCTAGACTGTAGAATAAAAACAAGCCTGAATAGGCAGTGTTAGGAAGGGAAGCCTTTCCATTTCAAAAATGTCGGGGATCTTGTCCTTTTTCGAGGAGTTTAGATGGCTGAGTCTGTGTCTGCTGACATAGGCAAGCTGTCCCCACAGAAGAGGAGAGGGCTTGAGTATAGAGGGGGCTGAGTCACCTGGTAACCAAGAAACAAACTCTTGCTGAGACTGAGAGAGACAGAAAGGGAGTGAGAGGGAGGTCTGAAACAAATTACCCATTCCTCCTAGCCATACACCAGCATACAGTGGTAGCTCGGGTTACATACGCTTCAGGTTGCATATGCTTCAGGTTACAGACTCCACTAACCCAGAAATAGTACCTCGGGTTAAGAACTTTGCTTCAGGATGAGAACAGAAATTGTGCTCCGGCGGCGCGGCAGCAGCAGGAGGCCCCATTAGCTAAAGCGGTGCTTCAGGTTAAGAACAGTTTCAGTTTAAGAATGGACCTCCGGAACGAATTAAGTACTTAACCCGAGGTACCACTGTATCTTGATAATGTTGACCAACACAATTCAATACCTGCTGAATCAGCCAATGCCATTTTACATAATTTGCATGCCAACCAGTGCCGCCTACTACACAGTATGCTCTAGGAAAGATGGCCTCTCGTAACAAAACAGACAGCTGCCTGTTGCTGTCCCATCATAAATCACTGCAGAGTTTTCCTTTAAATAGACTTGGATTTGTGGAACTGCCCCCCTGTCCCCATCTTAAAAGTAAATAGTTCATTAGTGGGAGGAAGAGCACACAAGAGAAATAGGGCCTTTGGGAAACATTAAACTTCTATATCCAGCGTAGTTTCCATCTGTTTCAGCCATGCAAGGATGTAAGTCATGAACCTTGAGGGCAGAGGTCAATGACTCAGCACGTTAGACTTCTGTGTGAGCTTTAAATTACCCACTGGCAACGAACCCTCGGCATTTGAGGAAAGAGTATTTCAACTCTTTAGTCATATAAATCCCCCCTCTCTTTCTATATATATGAAAGCTGCATCCATCCCCCCCCCCCCCAAAAAAAAAATCAAGACAAAGATCTTTAATATTAGCACAATGTGGTCCTTCAACATGACTAGAAGTGACTGGGGCTTTCATGTTGGTACCAAAGGGATTAACTTGTTATTTTAGCATCTAATTCATTTTTTTCTCTCTCTCTTTAAGAGCCAGTGAATGTACTGATATTGCCAGAATCCCATGGCTCATTGCATGCAAGGGCTGCCATGATCTATCTGCCTAGGGACACAAGGCCACAAAGTGGATTATGTTCCTAGGGGGGAATATGCTTTATCAATTGTTATTTATTTATTTTCATTTCTATATTGCCCTTCCTCTTACAGGAGCTTAGTGGAAACCATGTAAGACTTCAACCGATACAATAAAAGCATCTACATAGTACATTTTTACCTAGTGCAATACCAGCAGCTGAAATCTGATTAAACATTCATGTTTCAAAGGCCCACATGAACAGCAATATCTTTAACTGGCACCTAAATACCATCAGCATAGGGAACAGACATGCCCTGTCAGGGAGGGAGTTTCACAAATGAGGACCTGCCATGGAGAACACCCGTCATTACTCACCACCCTGCAGACCATAGAAGTACAGTGGTACCTCAGGTTACATACGCTTCAGGTTACAGACTCCGCTAACCCAGAAATAATGCTTCAGGTTAAGAACTTTGCTTCAGGATGAGAACAGAAATCATTCTCCGGCGGCGCGGCAGCAGCAGGGGCCCCATTAGCTAAAGTGGTGCTTCAGGTTAAGAACAGTTTCAGGTTAAGTACGGACCTCCGGAACGAATTAAGTACTTAACCTGAGGTACCACTGTAAATAGGAATCCACCTTATATCTCCATATAAGGTGAACAATCCTACTATATGTCCCCCCAAAATGGCCTAGGAACAGAATGGAAAGATTCTGGAAGACCATTGGTTTATCTATATTGTCTGCACTGACTGGAATTGGTTCTCCAGGATTTCAGGCATGGTTCGTGTTATGTATTCATGTAGTCTGTTTTTGCCTGAGCTCGAGTCTGGACTAAGGATTCTGAGCTCCTGTGTTCTAATTCAATACAGGATATCCAATCACAGAACATTTCAGGATTTGGGCCTCTGCCATTGGCCCAAATCTGCCATTGACGCAGGTGGCACTGTGGGTAAAACCTCAGCGCCTAGGACTTGCCAATCGCATGGTCGGCGGTTTGAATCCCCGTGGCAGGGTGCGCTCCCGTCGTTCGGTCCCAGCGCCTGCCAACCTAGCAGTTCGACAGCACCCCCGGGTGCAAGTAGATAAATAGGGACCGCTTACCAGCGGGAAGGTAAACGGCGTTCCGTGTGCTGCGCTGGCTCGCCAGATGCAGCTTGTCACGCTGGCCACGTGACCCGGAAGTGTCTGCGGACAGCGCTGGCTCCCGGCCTATAGAGTGAGATGAGCACACAACCCTAGAGTCTGGCAAGACTGGCCCGTACGGGCAGGGGTACCTTTACCTTTTACCTCACTGGCCCTTAAACTCAGTCATGAGTCGCAGCTTGGAAGTTTAGACAGCCAATCACGTTGGGAGTGTGAGTGGCCCAGGCCTTCAGAAATGTATATGAGCAGTTCTTGCTGTTATCACTGTGTCTTGCCTTGTGGGAACCCACCTACACTTCAGGTCTCTTCCAATTGTAACTGGAGATACCAGGGAAGTGGGGGGGGGGAGGGGAGGCAAAAATTGCACAGGTGGAGCCTTTTCTAGTATGGAAATACAATTATGGGAAAGGCTTCTTCTGTTGACATTCTGTCTGCAAGACATATTATTACTTGCGTCTGGCCCTTCCAACACACCCATCCACAATCAGGATATAAAATTGCATATTGCACAAAGCATATTCTAATGTTGCACATATCTGTTACCTCTTTTGCAAGACAAGCAGAGAGCCTAATCTGCTTCTAGGTCTAGAAAATCCTGCTGGCATCCCTGCTTAGATATATTTTAATTTTATTTATTTATTTTCACATTCAGTGATCTTAGAGATGGAACTAAAATGACAGCTATCTCGGGCAGGAAATGTTCGATGTGCATGGCTCCTAATGTTTTCTTTCCAGGCTTCCAGGGTCTTTCCATTCTGTTCCTAGGATGTTTATTTGGGACATATAATAGGATTGTTCACATGTTACAGGAACAAAGGTACAAGCTGACTCTCTCTATGACATTGTCCTCATTTTTTAAAATGGTGAGCATTTCTCCCTGACAGCCAATCTCAACTTTGTCAACACTGGTGACAATGTACTGAGCTACCTTTCAGAAATAAGAGTCTCAATGTTAGCCATTTCCTTTTTAAAATGACATGCATGAGTAGGGATAGTAGACTGTCTCTTCATTTTACTTCTTATGCTCAAGGCTCTTATTACAAGGATGTGATGCTAATTGAACATTACACTTCCATTTGGACTCCTAGGTAAAGTCCAAATTAAAAATGACAACAGCTCAGTAAGACATCTATAGTTATCCTGCTACCTATCAGTAATAATGAAATGGGTTTCACAGAATCCAGAGGTCAGAGAGACTTCTAATAATTTATATTCTACTTTGCAAGTCCACTACATAATTATTTCTCTTGGCAGCTTTGAACTTGGCCTTGTGTTCCTGGTCACAGCTCTTTGAAAAAGATGGCTGCTGAATATTGATCTTAATTGCATTAGCTGTCACAAGAACAAGATTTTACATATATAAATGCTTGAATTACAATTTCCCACCATTTTCACTCTTCATCAATATATATATATATATATATATATATATATATATATATATATAGAGAGAGAGAGAGAGAGAGAGAGAGTATGAGTGAAAATGGTGAGAAATTGTATTTCAAGCATTTATTGCAAAAATTAAAACCAGGCCAAGTAGACCGAACCCAAGACTTTCATAATCTGGGTCCAAAACTGAATACTTGTAGCCAGTGCTATTTTTCTAGAAAAAGAGGTGCTAGAACTCACCACGAACACCTCCCTCGTTCTCTTTGAATGGCAATGGCGCCAACCTGAGAGGTGCCTGAACTGAGTTCCAGCAAGTTCCGGCTGAAAAATGGCCTGCTTGTAGCAGACTTGAATACTATGTACAGTCATGTTGCTTACATTTGAGAACCCAAAGAAGCCAATTGACCAACAGGGTTCTGGAAACTA
Organism: Podarcis muralis; assembly: GCF_964188315.1. Lineage (NCBI taxonomy): Eukaryota > Metazoa > Chordata > Lepidosauria > Squamata > Lacertidae > Podarcis > Podarcis muralis. The sequence continues at coordinate 61,850,878 of NC_135655.1, read as the reverse complement.
TAGCACTATAGTCAACAGCATGAAAAACCCTTTCACTTAGCTGTGAAGTCACGGATAGCCTCAAGCAAACCTTATTTTCCTCGGTTTAAGCTTCTCCCATTTCTTAGAACCAAACTAAGATGACACATTACTCATGCAATTAGCAACTGAGGGAGCACAGGGTTAATGCAAATGACCCCAACCCCAACCCCCCAATGCCAAGATCCCAAATACAGATCAGACCTGAAAAAAAAATCTTTTTTTCTTTCACCATTAAGTGTACATCAATTACTATGTTCTGTACATTTTTCTCCTTCAAATCCATAAGCCATCAGCACATTTGGTTTTAACAGCAGTTGACAAGCTTCCGTTACAAAAGCAAATATTGTTAAATACCCTTTATTCCACTTAATAGGGGAAAGAATACATACTGATTAAGAACCTCAAGTGTTTGAAAATAGCCATCCACAAAATGTCAAGCAAATTTGTCTGTTAAATTCATCACAACATAAACAAACATGCTGTTATAAATCAGGTAGATTAGTCAAATCTGTTTCAGATATATATTAGGTTGGTTAGCACATAGTGCTAAACCATAGTTTAATATTACAAGAATGAGCCCCCAGGACTCAAGCACTCTCCGTTCCCCTGGAAAGGCTGTGAGAAGGAGGTTTGAACTTGAGTATCCACAATTTGCCATGTTGTCCTAACCCAACAAGCCAACTTCAAACTATTGTTTATTATGCTGGCAGTTTTTCACCAACCATAGTTAATCTAAAATTAACGTGGAAGCTTCTGATCTCCTTGTAGCTGTATCAGAGAAAGAGAGGAGAGGGACAGGAGGAGCATACAAGCCCACACAGGGCTAGTTTTACCTAGAAGCACAGCATTTGCACAACCTTATTGTTTGGATTACTTCTCACAAAAGATTTCAAACTTGAGTATCGTTTCTTAAAAGGGACATGTTGTTTCATAAGTTATGAAGTGGCCTAGATGTTTTAAGCAATGTTAATTTTTATCTCTCTCTTCAACACACATGGAAATTGAAAATACTGTGGTACCTTGGAAGTTGAACGGAATCCATTCTGGAAGACCGTTTGACTTCCAAAACGTTCGGAAACCAAGGCGCAGCTTCCAATTGGCTGCAGGAAGCTGCAGAGGTCACATTGGAAGTTCAGGTTCCAAAGAACATACAGAAACTGGAACAATCAATTCTGGTTTTCAGTCATTCGGGAGCCAAAACGTTTGACTCCCAAGGCGTTTGAAAACCAAGGTATGACTGTATGGACCTGATAGCTTCTCACAATGTATATTAAATATGGAAAGTTATATCCAAAACATACATGAATGTTACATTTCTGTACCGAGATGTGCATGTTTGAATATAAAAACAGAACATCATGCCTAAGATAATCTCGAGCTTTGACAACACTAAATAACTTTCAGAAAGTGCCTCTTTGTGAAGCAGAATTAACCAGATACAGGTTTAGCATTCTAGTAAAAACTGGGCTTTGAGATGCTGCCTAGAAACAATCAATGAACTAAGAAAATAAGGTCTTATATTTTGGCTGCAGTAACAAAGCCCCATTTTTATCAATGGTGATGGCTTGGTATGTGTAAATCTCTCCTAGGAGACAATATTCAGAATGCCAGACAGAATTTGTTTACAGTGATTCATTCAAACCTTAGCTAAACCATAGCAACATATATATCAAATGACTTTCTTCCTACTTTAAACCTCAGAGAGAGAATTACAGTGCCATTTGAAAAGAAAAGCAACCCTCAAGAATCTGATTAAGATAAAGTTCTGGTGCTCTGAAAACGTTGATAATAAATGCTGTCACTTTTTCAACTCATCTCTCATTGTACTTTGGTCATTCTTTGCAAGAGCAACATTCATCAACATGATACACATTGTTGTTAAGTTGCTTTTTAATCCATCTGCTGTGAGAAAATAATGCTTAACTGATTGGGGCCACTGTTGGGAAAGCTTATGATAAGCTTGTCAGCATCTCATTAACTTCAGGAAACCTTTGGAGCTTGCAAATTGATTTAGGGAATCAGCCTTGTACAAGGATATGATTCAGGCCCACCCCAAATACCAACAACCACCACTATAATGGGAGGTGCTTAAGAACATCAGTTTGAAAAGACTTTGTATTATGTTAGGCGTGTCCAGCAAATCTCTTCTGCATCTGAAAATGTTATTGTGGGAAGGGTTCTAGGTTACTCTACATACAAGACTGCTGAGATTTTAAGAGCAGGTCAACATATTTGCTTCTCCCTTTCTCCTGAGAAGACACTTTCATAACTCTTACCATGTTTTTGTAACTGCGGATGACTTACAATTGACTTAGACAGAGCCTGAAATATGATTCCCAAGTTGGCAAAGCAGGCTGGTTCTCACATATTACACCCCCCCAAACCCATATAGTCTGGTGAGCAGTGGCAGGCAGGGGGTGATATAGTTGGAGAGGACTGGTGTCCAGGTGGATGTAAATCTTTTTCTGATCCTCCATCTAACCTGCAGGTACCTAGCGGCCTGATTACTGTGTTATTTTCAGGGCAAGCCCACCCATAAGGCAAGGTGAGGCTACTTAGCAGTGTCTGTGAGTGCATTCATATTGCGTATTTGTAATTTCCTCCTCTGGTGATTAAGCAAACGTGCATAATTGCGAGTTATGCAGTATTTTTATATGGTTGCCTACTGATCATTGGTAGTGGTGGGGAAAGCTGCCTTCTCCTATTACGTTAGCATCAGTTCAATGTCCAGAAACTAGCAGTGAAACTTTTCACAGAAATATTATTGCCTGTAGTGTCAGTTGCCGAAGATCAAATTGTTGAAGACAGGACTAAAAGGTTCAGGTTCAAAAGCTGGCAATCTTATTGTCTATGCAGTGCAACACTAACTTTGGCTTAGACTTGCAAACCAGTGTTGGAGGAGGAGTAAAATAGTTCTCAGTGTCAGGATGGGAAAGAGCTGAAGAGGCAGATGGGGGGTCAGCTATAATAAGAAGCAAGAGCGAGAATAAAAGGTGGAAGTTCAGCACTAGTCTGGCAAGTTCACAGACACATCCCTAGACGGACAAAACTCTTGCCAAGCGCCATGAGGTTTGGGGAAATGTTTCAAGCAGATCCATGAGTCTTTAAGAAATGGGGGGGGGGGGAGTGATGTTGTTGAAGTAAAAACACAGAAGAATATTACTAGACTCAGCCTTAGCTGCATGATAACGGTAATGAAGTAAACTCAAAACTTTAAAAAGTGTTTCAAAGGGGGCCTATCATTGGCTGCAGTGATGCAACATCGCTCAGCTGTCATGGTGAGCAGCAACATTCAGGACTAGAGAGTCAGCAAAAATATTGCCTGAAGTTTGGCTATACCTTGCACTACGTCGAGAAATTAAACACAAGATGTCCATACTTTAGTGCAGGGTTGGAGAATCTCAGGCTTGAAGGCCAAGCATGGCCCTCCATGCCACACAATCTGGCCCTCGGGGGTCATAACAAGCCACACCCTCTTTCCCCAGGCCACACCCCTCACCAGACTCGCTCCACATCCTCCACAAGTATTTTTGCTTTGTTGGAATATGCCTTAATTCAAACGTTTCTGCTATGATATGCTTAAGGTTAGAAAGTGCAATTGCTAAGTCAAGTTCAGCAGAAAACAAGAACCCAAATCCATTTGCTTCAAGCTGCATCTGCGTGTGCATGTTAAGTACAGCTTACTATAGTTTACATTTATGTCCTATTCCTATGAGATGGTTCCTCTTTCCACTAAACGAAAGCAGATCCATGTTTACATTCAGGTGTGGTATGCTTCTTTTGCTTGTACTTCCTGGGGAAACAAGTGATTATACATCAGGTGCAGACATAAGTCAGTCAGAGACATCCCCTGTGAGTCATGTAAGATGACATTCATTATGAAATAGGCTACGTACTACAGTTAAGGAAGGCAAAGTAGAGATCCAAACTGCAGTTCTTCAGTGAGTGAGCCAGGAATAACGTGAATGGAATTAATGGGTGGGTGGGTACATACTCTCAACAATTCATTAAACAGATGCTCATGAACATTTGTGATATTGCATTGTATTTTTCTTATTTATTTTGAGACAGCACCAAGGGACCTCTCAATTAAAAAAACAGGTTTTGCGTAGGCAAAAGAAACCCCTCTATAAAATTCAGATCTCAATCAATCTTCCACAAAACCTCTTCTTCTTTACAGCCCCCCTTGCAATGTGTCCTCATAACAGTCTGCTGGTGCTTTGGCACCAACTCACAAACTACCAGCAGATCTTGGCCAGCTATTTCTAAATCACTATTTTAAAGCAGCAGACATCTATCCAATGTATAAAAGAGTCTAGGTTGGTGGCGGCATGTTTCAGATGGTCACACTTGGGATTAATGAGCCACAAATGTCTCACACAGAGATCTGTCACTCCTCCCTTCACAGCTCAGGAAGTCGGACAAGGCAGCCTTTAATTAAACAAAGTTTCCCATTTCATCCAAACCTAGAAAATGCAGTTCCCCGTTTTGGAACATGTCATGATATTAAATCAATTATAATATCCTAGTTTGTTATGAAACTGGCAACCATAGATTCCAATTTGGGTAGACACATAGATGGCAAACTTGGCTGCCCCATCACAGCTTGGTCGCCTTCCACTCACACCCACATTGGTGAATGCTGATTCTATAAAGCTCATCTACAAGACCAATCATCATCATCTTCCCCACCTGCCCTACCATAATATGTGTGCAAATGTGTGTGCATGGGGGGTGGGGTGGGGGAAGCCAATGACAAACAGAGAAAGTTGACATCGCACATGAGGCCTGCTGTCAAAGTAGATGGAGTCATGAAATTAGCAAGCCTTATATTGACCCTTCCCTTTTGCAATGGCCAGATGTGTGTGAGACCCATTCCTGGGAAGGACTGAGAATATATGCAGAAAAAAGGGTTTTTAGCTATTCTGTATAGAGACCCAGATAAATCTTTGAGGTTTTGTCATCTCATTTGAAAGTAATAATGATAATTTATTATTTATACCCCACCCATCTGGCTGGGTTTCCCCAGCCACTCTGGGCGGCTCCCAACCAAATGTTAAAAACACAAGACAGCATTAAACATTAAAAACTTCCCTAAACAGGACTTCAGGTGTCTTTTAAAAGTAAGATAGTTGCTTATATCCTTGACATTTGATGGGAGGTCATTCCACAGGGCAGGCGCCACTACCAAGAAGTCCCTCTGCCTGGTTCCCTATAACTTCACTTCTCGCAGTGAGGGAACTGCCAGAAGGCCCTTGGCACAGGACCTCAGTGTCCAGGCTGAACAATGGGGGTGGAGAAGCTCCTTCAGGTAAACAGGACCAAGGCCGTTTAGGGCCTTAAAGGTCAGCACCAACACTTTGAATTGTGCTTGTACTGGGAGCCAATGCAGGTTTCTCAGGACCAGTGTTATATGGTCTCGGCGGCCACTCCTAGTCACCAGTCTACCTGCCGCATTCTGGATTAATTGCAGCTTCCAAGTCACCTTCAAAGGTAGCCCCATGTAGAGCACATTGCAGTAGTCTAAGCAGGAGATAACTAGAGCATTCACCTCTCTGACGAAACAGTCTGTGGGCAGGTAGGGTCTCAGTCTGCATACCAGATGGAGCTGGTAGACAGCTGCCCTGGACACAGAATTGACCTGCGCCTCCATGGACAGCTGTGAGTCCAGAATGACTCCCAGGCAGCACACCTGGTCCTTCAGGGGCACAGTTACCCCATTCAGGACCGGGGAGTCCTCCACACCAGCCTGTCCCCAAAGAACAGTAGTTCTGTCTTGTCAGGATTCAACCTCAATCCATTAGCCAGCATCCATCCTCCAACTGCCTCCAGACACTCACACAGGACCTTCACTGCCCTCAGTTGTTCCGATTTAAAAGAGAGGTAGAGCTGGGTATCATCTGCATAGTGATGAACACCCCTGATGATCTCTCCCAGCAGCTTCATGTAGATGTTAAAAAGCATGGGGGAGAGGACGAAACAAGTGAAAGCCCAAGGGTCTGAACACTCACCCCACAACACCACTTTCTGAACACTGCCCAGGGGGAAGGAGCAGAACCACTGTATAACAGTGCCCCCAGCTCCCAGCCCCTCTAGACGGTCCAGAAGGATGTTATGGTTGATGGTATCAAAGGCCGCTGAGAGATCCAGCAGAACTAGGAAACAGCTCTCACCTTTGTCCCTAGCCCACCAGAGATCATCAACCAGCGCAAAAGTATATGAAGATGGACAATGTGGATGTCCTTATTGTATATACCACCAGCACCTGTTCCCCTGTGTCCCCTACCAGTTCAAAACATTGATTAATTGCACAGATTGCAGCAATATGATAACACATTGTAGGACTAATACAAATCTTAAGTCTAATATAAAGTGCAGTCTTTCCAAATGCCTTTAAAAACAAACAGACCCAGAAGTCTTAAAGATCTAAATGGTCCATCTATTGGACAGGATGCCTTTAACCAGCCCTGTTAATTTATCCTGACACATATAACTGCTAGTTGTCAAAAGCCCGTTACACATCTGATTCCAGACACATAATTAGATAAAAAGATGGCACTTTAAAATGAATTTAAATTCAGGCTTACCACTGGGCAAAGAGACTGAGGAATGAAGTTCATGTTTGCACCAATCCACATGTGAATTGCTGAAGTTGGTCTCAAAAATTTCTGGCTGAGAATAACATCTGCCATCCACATCTTCAGGAGAGAGAGTGTCCAGTTCAATTTTCTCAAGTGACATTGCAAAAATAAAAATAAAAGTTTGATAAAAGTTTCAGTTATCCGCTGGTTATGATGAAGTGACACCAGGTGAATCCATGGCTTGGCTGCCAAATAAAAACTTCAAGAAAATGGCCAGGGGTTCACAAAAACCCAGAATCAGTAATTCCAGTAAAGTGGGTGCAAGCTCAGGTACATCTCCTGGACTTCATAGTTTTCTCCCAGGATTAAAAATGAAACAAATCCCCAAACCCTATTCCTGTTAAGAAAGGTTTTCTATACTTGTGTGACAGCAATGCTATGGTGTCTCTGTGTGGCTCCTGAAGAAATAAACAGGATAAGTGGAGACATCTGTATGCTTGCTAAGATCTGCTCTTAATAACTTTGTTTTAGCAGCCCTAATTCACATTTCAATTCTCATTTCTTGAGCTGGGAGGGGCTTAGTCATACCAATGAAAACAAGTGGATTCCACATTGCAGTAGGCAGCTGAAAAGTGGAAGTTAGTTCTGCCAGAATTCCCAGACCTTCTCTCCTGGGAAATTTGCAGCAAGGTACCTAAAATCAAGAGCAAACATATGCTTGAGACCAAATGATGTACAGCTGCAGAATCCATGCCCCCAAATACCAATGATTTTCAGCAGCCCAGCATTAAAAAACTAACCATTTCTTGTGTTTTTAATGGCATTATTATTATTATTATTATTATTATTATTATTATTATTTTATTTAGTTATGCCAATTGGTGTGTGTCATTGTGGTTATACACCTTGTGCTTTTATGTGTGGAAAGGTAAGGTGTAAATATAAGTAATGAAAATGAATCAACAAGTAATTGTTAGGCTCACGTGTCTTATGGTCCTCATGATTTTAATTAGAAGGTCATGATCACTGGTGTATTTTCACATTTACAAAGCAAAAGCATACCCTGAAAGCATTGTTCAGTCATTACGGAATCCTGTGTGCTTTTTTCAGGGCCTATGTCAAAGTTTAGCAACCAATAAGCACTCAGCAATCCTCAGGAAATTGGCCAGTGACCCTTCAAGGAATCAGAATCTATCTCTTACCTATTCCTGCCATAGAAAATGTGCTCCACTAACCCCTACACCATACATTTAAAGCACATGGATTTCCCTGACAAAATTATGGGAAGTGAAGTTTGCTCTCCCACAGAGCTGCAATGCCCAGCACTCTTAACAAACTACAGTTCCCCGGAGTTTTTGAGGGAAGCCATGTGCTTTAAATGTATGCTGTGGATGTGACTCATTTCAAGAAGGAATGCACCATAGTATTCCTAATGTTTTCTCTCCACTTCTATCCCATATGCCGTGCAGATGTACAGAGCATCGCACATCAAAAGAACTTGTTTTCTTCTCCTCCCTCCCTCCAGTGCCTGCCCCACTTTCCAAGCCCAGATGAAGAGTGCTAAGAGAGGCACCTTCTGGCCACAGTAAGAAATTGCAACACAATGTAATACATTGACTTCGCGTTGAAGTTATTCTGGGGCTTTACCGTTTCCTGTATGCCACAGCTGAGGAAAATTAGGCCAAACGGTGGTTGATAAACTAACACCACATCAACGGCGTTCCTAATGAACTATAACAAAACAAGAGGCAGTCCCAAGGAAATAATCCATAGATACAAAAATTACCATCCCGTGTAGGTTTTGGGTGCCTTCCACTGGACAAAATACAGTCCCTGGAGATCATAATTAAGTATATATTTTGCATGACATTTTCACTTTATGGCAAAAAAATTAATTAAGAAAAAGGGAGGAAACTTAGAAGCCAACACTATTATCCTGTGCAACTGATGTACTTGTCTGATAGCAGTAAACTCAATCTCTCCAAATCTCCTCAAGGCACAATTTTGTGATGCTTGTTTTGTGGATTGGATTCACAGATAGAGAGAAGCCAATCTTTGCCATCAACGAGGCCTTGGGCTGATTAACATCCTATACCCTTTCAAATGTGTTGGTGGGAAAAGGTTCGGGGTGGGGAGGTATTGATTGGTTTGTTTTTGTTCTTTTTTATTATGTATTATTATTATTATTATTATTATTATTATTATTATTATTATTATTATTTATATACTGCCCTATAGCCAGAGGTCTCAGGGCAGGTCACAGAAAAGATCAACATAAAAGCCACAAAATATACAGTGCTTTTTTTTCCTTTTGAAAATGTTTAGGGTTACTCTCATTTTCCTACTCATATTGAAATACTCCCCCTCAATGAGGCCAAACTTAGATTCACAAAATGATTAGGGGTATGCGTACCTCCACGTCTCCCCAGAAAAAAGCACTGAATATATATAATCAAAATAAAAACAACAACCCAATAACCCCCCCCCCCCCCCAAAAAAAAAGAGCCACTATTTAAAAGGGTATAGGATGTCAATCAGATCAACCAAAGGCCTGGTTAAAAAGGAAGGTTTTTGCCTGGTGCCTAAAGGTGTATAATGAAGTGTTTTTATCTTGGGCCTTTGTGCTGTGAACTGTCCTGAGACCTATAGATGAACACATTTAATAAATAAAATAAATAAAACATTGCACTCACTTTCAACTCCAAAAGCTGGCTTTTTCTATTGAAGGAGGGTCGTCCACCCCTTTGTCGTCTTGCATTGAGCCCCTTAATCCCTCCCCCCCCCAATGGTTCATCATCCAGGATGTCACCTCACCAGGAGGCTAGCCTGGCTATTCCAGGAATGAGAAGCCTTGATTAAATCCCAACACTTGCTGGATCCACGGATTAGAGGGGTCCGGCACCCATTTTAACACTCCAAACGTATAACATTATGTTTTCACTTGGAAAATGTAATCTCCTGCTAGAGGGGCACATAAATTGTTAAAGTAATTACGATATGCAAATTTAACTGCGCAAATGTTTCAGGTGATCATGATGACATTACCTGGGACATTGCTAAAGCAACAAATGCACCCATGCCCCACATCAAGATGTGTTTTGTTACTATTGTTTTAATTCTCTAGAGTCTAGATGCTTCCTCAGTTTAGCACCAAAGTAAAAAGCCTAAGGGTGTTTATTCTGGTGCTGAAATGATTGACTCCTACCTTTTAATAAAAGTAGGCATAAAAAGCCCATCTCTGAAATGGCAAGGTTAACCACCACCAATAGCATGTGAACTGAATATCGCCTTTGTACCGTATTTTTCGCACCATAGGGCGCACTTTTTCCCTCCTAAAAAGCAAGGGAAAATGTGTGTGCGTCCTATGGAGCGAATGCAGGCTTTCGCTGAAGCCTGGAGAGTGAGAGGGGTCGGTGCGCACCGACCCCTCTCGCTCTCCAGGCTTCAGGAAGCTATCCGCTAGCCGTGGGAGACCCAGCTCTCCCACGGCTAGCGGAGCGCTGCATTAATCCCGAAGTTTGGGGCGTGCGGAGCTCAGCGCGCCCCAAGCTTCTGGGTGCCGGCAAGGTCTCGCTAGCCCTGGGAGAGCCCCGCGACGTTGCGGGGCTCTCCCAGGGCTAGCGAAGCGCCGCGCTAATCCCGAAGCTTGGGGCTTCGGGATTAGCGCTCCGCTAGCCGTGTCTAGGTTGCGGATAGCAGCCTGCTTCCTGGAGCGCCGGGCGCCCTGAAAGCAGAGCTCCAGGCGCTTCGGGAACACATCCGCAGCGTGGGGAGCCTTGCAGGAATTCCCCACAGGGCTCCCCACGCTGCGGATAGCAGCCTGCTGCCTGGCGGGTGGGGCGCCCTGAAGCAGAGCACCCCTCGCGCCAGGCATACATCCGCAGAGTGGGGAGGCTTGCAGGAGTTCCCCACAAGGCTCCCCACGCTGCGGATAGCAGCCTGCTGCCTGGCGGGTGGGGCGCCCTGAAGCAGAGCGCCCCTCGCGCCAGGCATACATCCGCAGCGTGGGGAGCCTTGCAGGAGTTCCCCACAGGGCTCCCCACGCTGCGGATAGCAGCCTGCTGCCTGGCGGGTGGGGCGCCCTGAAGCAGAGCTCCCCGCCCGCCGGACAGACATCGGCCAGCCCCACAAGCTTGGGGGACAGCAGGGAGGTGCAGCGCCACTATCCCGCTGTTCCTCGACCTGGTTCGGTTTCCCTGACCTGCTTTTGGGGGGGAAATAAAGGGGAAAATTTTTTCCTTTATTTCCCCCCCAAAAAACTAGGTGCGTCCTATGGTCTGGTGCGTCCAATCGTGCGAAAAATACGGTAATTTTTTTAATTTTTTTTTTTAAAAAAGAAAATGCAGGCCTATTCCTCAAAGACAAAGCTGCAGCTAGGGCCTGATTATTTGGATAAGCATTACATCTCTTTTTCAGCATTCTCGCCCTCAGAGGTAATTTTCTTTTCTTTTCTTTTAGTTCAGACAAGCTTTTATCCTTATTGTTGTGCAATGGAGAGAAAGCAGGGCTTGGAAGGCCTGGAATTAATTTCCACTTCTGAGAAGAGTTCTTTAGGTGGCCTTGAGCAAGTCAGTCTAAAGTGAGAGTGTTTATGAAACTGGCAAAGTAATGATGAATGAGAGGAGGATTGTGGAATATGCTGCACTTGACAAGTGTTACATAAATGTTTCGTATAATCACAGAATTGTAGAGTTGGAAGGAACCCCAAAGGCCATCTAGTCCAACCCCCTGCAATGCAGGAATCTCAACTAAAGCAACCATGGGAGATGGCCATCTAACCTCTGCTGAAGAACCTCCAAGGAAGGAGAGACCACCACCTCCCAAGGGAGTCTCTTCCACAAACAGCTTTTACTGTCATCCCTTTTCCATAACAAGATACTTGAAGGAGCATCTATCTCCTGCCTGGCTCCCAACCTATCTAGGTGTTCTCAAGGGTGAGCAGAGGTCCAAGTTGGCATCCTATGTGACAAGTCACTCTATCGCCATTGACATTTGGAAGATGTCCTACCTATTTCACAAAATGACGCAATGAACTTTCCTCCTTTTTTCCTCCTCAAAATTACCGCACACATACCTACGTTTCACTTGGTTTTGGCACTCTTTGTGAATTATAGTTTTCATTCCATAGACTTCATGTTCCATTGGACAGTTCGCAATTGAACTGCAAATATTGTATTATGTATAAGAGCCCCTCTTCACCAATTCTCACTCTCTCATTTGCCATCTGCCAGCTATGATAATAATTGTACTTCATTTCAGCCTAAAATACTCATCCATCACTTGAAGTCCATAATTTCCCCTGCTGATCTGCTTGAATATAGCAGTTATGCCAAGACCAAAGAAGGACCACACAATTCATCACTAGAAAGAAGAAAAGTGATCCACGTCTCCTAATTCTCCTGGTAGAGTGCATATCTATTTTCTTCCCTGTGTTGTATTGTTTCTCATTTCTAAACAGAGCTGAATAGATTGTTTTATGTACTATGTACAGTCATACCTTGGTTCACGAATGCCTTGTAACTCGAACGCTTTGGCTCCCAAATGCCACAAACCCGGAAGTGAGTGTTCCAGTTTGCAAACTTTTTTTGGAAGCCGAACGTCCGACGTGGCTTCCGCAGCTTCCAATTGAATGCAGGAAGCTCCTGCAACCAACTGGAAGCCACAACTTCATTTCTGAACGTTTTCAGAAGTCAAATGGACTTCTGGAACGGATTCCGTTTGAGAACCAAGGTACAGCTGTGCTTCTGGGGAGAAATGGGAAGAGGCGTGAAAAAATACAGTGGATTTTACTATAGTATTTATTTTGTACCTGATTCCACAGGTGAAGAACTTTAGAACTTAGACAGGAAGAGGAAGTGGTTAGAGGCAAGATGTTCTGAATACTAGTTGCTGAAAACCAGAGTGGTCCCATTTTCAGGCTTCCACAGGTATCTGGTCCGCCACAGTGAGAACAGGACGCTGGGCTTCTTCACACAGTAGAAAGTTTCAGACCAGTTTTACATAGATCAGTTTCCTGAGGGCATTCTGGAATCTGCTGGTATTTTAAATAACAGCTGTTTAGTTGCAAATATATAGGATGAGTAGGTGGAGAGCAGATATGCACTGCTAAGCCCAAAGCCACACCAGTCCCTCAAAGCAACAGCAGTATTGAAGAGCTCTAGCTCTGTGATGGGGCATCTGCTTTGCATGCAGAAAGTCCCAGGTTCAGTCCCAGGCTTATCTGTGTCGTGCTGGGAAATTCTCCTGTGTGAACATCTGGAGAGCTGTTGCCAGTTAGTGTGGACAATACTGAGCTAGTATAAAGCATTTTGCTATGTTCTAGCCCATCAAGAGGACGCGGGTGGCGATGTGGGTTAAACCACAGAGCCTAGGACTTGCCGAACAGAAGGTCGGCGGTTCGAATCCCCGCAACGGGATGAGCTCCCGTTGCTCTGTCCCTGCTCCTGCCAACCTAGCAGTTCAAAAGCAGTCAAAGTGCAAGTAGATAGATAGGTACCACTCTGGCGGGAAGGTAAATGGTGTTTCCGTGTGCTGCTCTGGTTTGCCAGAAGCGGCTTAGTCATGCTGGCCACATGACTCAGAAGCTGTACGCCGGATCCCTCGGCCAATAGAGCGAGATGAGCGCCGCAACCCCAGAGTCGGCCACGACTGGACCTAGTGGTCAGGGGTCCTTTAGCCCATCAAGACAGCTTCTGTTGCCAGCTTCAAGACTTTGAAATCTGGCGGTAAATGCAAGCTCTGCTGGGATTGGTTCCACTTGGGAGCTTCCAGAACTCCTGAGGGATAGTAACTCATGGCAAAAACAGGACTTGAGAGTGCCACTGATCAGCTCGCTCCTTTGTTGATGCTTTTGCATTTGTAAACCAGCTTGAATTCAAGCCAGTAAATCCCATAAGCATGGATTCCCCCACCCCGGCACTAATAATAATAATAAAGAGCTAACAACTTGTAGCCTTTTCACGACATCAAATGTCTGCTGTCTGAGGCAACTGCCTCACTGCCAAATGATAGGGCCCATACAAATGCACTTAGTTTTCCTCTTCTCTGCAAGGGTTAGAAATAGTTAAAATTAGTGCCGGATTTACATATAAGCTAAACAAGCTATGTATAGCTTAGGCCCCACTCTCTTGGAGCTCCCCCAAAGAAAATTAAAGGGGAAAAATTGTATTTCACTATTAATATACTTCTTAATTGTATTTCAGTTCAACAATTACTTTGATAAAATACATATTTTGTTATGTGCAAATGGCTTTAGATACCTATTAGGTCCATAAATTACAATATAGCATATATTCAACACAAAAAACAGTGACAATTTGTTGTTGACAAAGGAAAGCTAGACATATAAAGGGCCTCAATCCCTTCAGTAGCTTAGGGCCTCATCAAACCTAAATCCGGCCCTGGTTGAAATGGATGTTTTAAAAGAATCTGCTTAATTGAAATAAAACAAACAAGAAAAGGCTCAAAACTTATATACAGTATATGCTGGCAACAGCATTTTTGTTCAAAGAACTGAGAGGCTAAAAGAATGTTATCTGGATTTCAAAAGCACCTCATGAATGAGTAGAGAAACAAATTAAAGCATTCATTGTTCTGCTGTTTTGTTTCAATGCGTATTCAGCCTGTTTGAGAAACTGGGTACAAAATTGGATTGAACTACAAGACTGACTACTGTAGCTTTTACATCCACCTGGGCCCTATAGTCTCTTTGAGAAGCCAAAGGTGGCAGCAGCAGACTGAAGTGGGTTTTATCAGCTATGTCTGAGAGCCAATTTCTGGCAGAAATATAGCATGGGCGGAAAGTATCCGCCACCATATCTACCCCTATTCCATGCTCCTGATGTAGATTGGGATGCCCGCAGTCCCCTTTTCCAAAGATTTTGGAAAAGTTCTGCTGAAGATATTTTATTTATTTATTTTGTTAAAATATTTATACTCCAGCTTTTGACTGGAAGACCCTCCAGACAGTGTGTGAAACACACTTTAAAGCAATACAAGAAATGTAAGCTACAAAATAAAATAAAGAGCAAGATAATATAATCTCAAAAGAAATAAAAATGCGGGGGGGGGGGGAGATTTAACATCCCACTAAAGCAAAAGTTCCATCAGCACAAGCATTTCTCACCAATTTAGCTTTCGTGTGTGCGAGAGAGATGTAAAATACGACCTATCATATAGGAGGAGGAGGAGGAGAGGAGGAGGAGGAGGAGTTTGGACTTAATATCCAATTTCACTCTCCTTAAGGAGTCTCAAAGCGGCTAATAATCTCTTTTCCCTTCCTCCCCTACAACAAACACTCTGTGAGGTGAGTGAGGCTGAGAGCCTTCAGAGAAGTGTGACTAGCCCAAGGTCACCCAGCAGCTGCATGTGGAGGAATGGGGAAGTGATCCTGGTTCACCAGATTACGAGTCCACCGCTCTTAACCACTACACCACGCTGGCTGAAAGGTGATGGCCTTTCAGATATCCTGGTCCCGAGCTGTTTTTGGATATTTATACATACGAACCAACACCTTGAAGTTGGCCTAGAACAATTGAAGACCATTGTAACATAGGAAAGCAATTGGGCATTTCATACCACCTGCAGCTTCTAAATACTCTGCAGGGGCAATCCTGCCTCTACAATCCTGCTCTATTAGTTTAACTGGAAATGAGTACCACAAACTTACTACAACCCAGCAGGCCCTACAATGATACACAAATGCTGGCAGGCACCATAGACACACACAGGCACCCACCTTCCCTCCACCAGCAACATTGCCTTCTTTCTGTGGTAATTAGACTTCATACACAACCCTTTTATTGCGATCAGGGAGTGTTTTTGACAGGGGGGCACAACCACAAGCAGGGAAGGAGCAATCCTCAAATCACCTCTGTTCCATTGTACTTACGCTTTAAAGAAACCTTCTATCATAGAAAATAGAAGGCTTCTTTGATGCCTATTTGTGACTCTGGGGTGTGGTTTTAGTGAGGAGTCACAGGTGTAACTCTCCTCCCCTCAAAAATTGCCCCTGTTGTGTGATTACAGCTGCAGGAGGGGTGGGACAAGGGATGCTGCAGGTGTCAGGGAAGGCATCTGTGGAGATCATATTTTGAGCCTATCAACTAAGGTGTGGATTATCTTTTCCAGGAAGCAGCATACCATGTGGCACACCAGGTGAGCAAAAGCATTCCAGGCCAAGGTCGTCGCTTGAGCATCCAGGAAGAAGCCTAGATCTGGAAACACTGCCCAAGCTGCACACCTGATCCTTCAGATTACAACCCCACCCAGAAGAGGTTGGACCCTCAATCTCATATCATAGTGGCAGACTTTGGGATCTTAAATTTCAGTGGTGCCCTTTGTGACACTAAAATTTGGCACCCCCAGCCTTCCACGCCCCATTCTTTTTTTTAAAAAAAATATTTTTTTATTAACCGACCAATCAAATCAAATCAAATCACATCACATAAATTCCGAATTACAAAGCCGAATTTTAAATTTTTGTTGGGGGGACACATATTTCAAGTTCCGAAGGGGGATTCCGATCATCTTCTTGCTGCCACGTTAATATCCACAAATCTGTCCAAATAATGTTCATAATTCTATCCAGTCTTATCTTGCTGTTTCCACATCTCATCTTGTTTGAATATTTTTCTTTTTGTCTTTATGATCTCTTCTGATAATCTCCTTAAGCAGGTAAACACCAATTATAATCCTGTGTGAATTTTTTCCGTTCATCCAGTCATCATATCAAGATGGTTTCCATATATCATTACTTTCATAAATAACAGCACTCTTTCCATCATTAATCTCGCAAGTCTGTTGCATTTTAGTCCCACTGAGGAGGCTCACCCACAATATGAAAACAGACCTTTCCTCCTCCCAGACATAAATTTTTCGACGGAACTTGCCAAGATGGTGACGATCTTTTTTACTGCGTCATTCCAAAGCTCTTATGCTTTCCATGGTCTTCTTAAAACATGCTTTGGTTAGAAAATTATCTCCACACAGCCTTAAATCCACAGCTTAAGTCATTTAAACGGCATTTCTGACTTGTGACTTGTGCGGGGGGGGGGGGGGGAGGGATTCTTGGTTAATCACATAGAGAAAAGAAAAGAAAGTTTTTCCCCCTCTCCCATCCAGTTCCGTTGCCGAACATACCGAGCCTTAGTGTGTCTTCTCATGATTTATTTTTCTTCCTTCGACCCATCTTGTTTATCAGAGATCTCTTCAGTTAGCAGTCTTTACTCCCCCTTCTTCCTTGAAATATGTGCATTAGCTTCCTCCTAATTGTTTCTTTTGAAGTTCCTGCAGCCAGGGGCACGGATCAGAGACAGCGTTCAGGAGCGCCGAAATCCACAGAACGGCTTTCTGCCTAGTGCCCCCACCCCCACAAAATTCGGGGGTGGTATAGGGCACAGCAGGCAAGGGCAGTCTCCCCCCACACCCTTGGGGGGGCCGGGAGGCTGTTTACTCCCATCACAGCCTCTTAATTACCTCGTGTGGTTCGGAGAGATGTTATTGTCAGCCATCTTCCGATGCGCCCCTAGTGGCCACCCCCTCCACACCTCATTCTACAGCATTGTTGTGGCAGCCCCTGCAGTGCAGCACCCAGTGCAATCAAACCGATCATGCTACCCTAAAATTGCCTCTGCATATCAGACTGTCCACTGGACAACAAAGCTTCTATCTTGTCAGGACTGAGCCTCAACATGGTAGTGCATCCTATCAATGGTTCAGGATATCCAGAGCCTCCTCGGCATGAGTTTAAAAAATGAAGTGCACTGGACATCTCCAACAAAATGGAGCTGTAGGCATCTGTTTTAAGACTTGTGCTTGATGTAACATTAAGCTTGGCCCCAAGAGAAGAGTTTCCCGACCCCCAGCCTGCAAAATAAGAACCTGGCCACTGTGGCACATTGAATGTACCTGAATTGAATTTGGAACAGAGAGGTAGCATGAGCTGTTCTGCCTTGCTGCATGGTAGCTTTGTTTCTATGTGTCATTTCTAATAAAAGGAAGATGTTTATGAACCTCTCTAGTGAGTATTGGCCTGAAAGCAGAACCTACGAGGGAAAGGAAATTCCATCCCTAGAACCTGCAGGCAAAGATAAAATATTAGAGCCACTATCATTCATGGGTTTGTGGCAACATAACTGGTGCAGAATTCTGCTGCTCATCTCTTTTCTATAATTAATGGCCCATTGTTTGCAAATCAATCTATAGACTATGCTGCCATAAAAGTAATTCGGGAGATTCCCCTTGTCCAAGGCATGATGATAAACTTGTACTTCAATGCTTAAGAGACAGTTTTAATGTCCAATTCTTTGGATGTTTAAGCTACACTTCTAAAATTATCATTTTTTTCAGCAATGCAGCCCATAAACATACATCTCTGTATAAAAATGTCCATCTCCTATTTAATGCTTATAATGACATAATCAGCTCAGCAGTGGCTTCTGTGTTAAACTCTAATGGAAATATTCTTATATCCAGTTGGAAATCTTTCGTGGTTACATTGACCTAACATTTTACGCAAGTATTTCCCTCAACAAACAAATTACCTAATTTAAGGATAATAAAGCAGTCATCTTTTAAATAAGAGGAGAAAATGATAGGTTCATATATCATAACAGGGATTATTTTATTGTCCATAAAACTGATGAAAGCAATGAGCTGTTGGAGATAAAAAGTGAAAGCAAGAAGACATGTAAGACTTTGAAAGGTCCTCCAAGGGCAAAATTAGGTGACAGCTTATTGCAATGAATAATGCCCCTCCCCACGAAAAAAGGGGAAATAGTGGCAGTGAAGCAAATTTTGGATTATTGTGTTTTGTGTTTTAACACCATCATTTTCACCTGCAAAATGAAAATGTGTCATGTTTGTGTTCTTATTCATTTGCTCAGTTTCTGCCACAATGGATCTAAAGAGATGGACCACCATTCTGTCTGTCCCTAAGAGATTTGCTCTGCCAGTTTTTCCAAGGCCAGAGCTCAGGGCCAAATAATTTGATCATTACATTGTTGGCATCTATCTGACTCAGGTAAGGCATCTGAAGGCATATGGTTTTGCTGCTACAGGTGCACGATGGCATGTCTTCTCTCTGCACACTCCTCCCTCTGCAATCATTCCTTCTCTGGTCACTGCTGTGAATACATGACCCAACTGTTTGTCTCCAGGCACTGTGATCATCTGCAAGGGATTCCCATACAGTGGGGTTAATGTTGCCACGTCTGCAGATATCTTTGTAACACAGAGTTGATCTGCCAACAGGCCTAGTACCTGAAGCCAACTCTCTGCAGAACACGTCCTTGGGGATCCTGCCATCTTCAGTTCTGTGTACATGACCAAGCTAGCGTAGATGTCACTGAGACAGAAATGTGAACATGCAGGACATGTGGCCTTGGAAGAGCACATCTTTGTTTGACACTCTTTCCTGCCATCTGATGCCCAAAATCTTCCTGATGCAGCACATATGGAAGGCATCAAGGCATCACTCCTGGAGGGTGTAAGTTGCCCACAACACACTTCCATAAAGCAGCATACTCAATACGCAAGCCCAGTAGACCTTCGTCTTGGTATTGGTCATTAACATCACATTCTCCCATACCCTTTTGGAGAGGCAAGCCATTGCTATAGCTGCCTTGCCAATACATTCGTCCAGCCCAGCATAGATGGAAAGCTTGCTGGTTATGGCAGAGTCTAGGTAGACAAAATAATCTACTGCCTCAAGCATGTGGTCAACAATGCTGATGCATGGAGTGCTGGTGACATCCTGACCCAGAATATTGGTCTTTGTTAGACTGATAGTGAGGTTGAACTCCAAGGTTTGGGCAAAATGGTTGATGAGTCTCTCTAGAGCTTCCTTGGAGTCCGCTGTCAAGGCTGCATCATCTACAAACAACATCTCTTGGATAAGAACCCGCAATACTTTTGTATTGGTGTGGAGACATACCAGGTTGAACAGACCCCTGTCACTCCTCAAATGAAAGTACACACTATCTTCATTCAAGCTGAAAGCACTGGGAGAAGAATATGCCAGTTGGGGTGAGAACGCAGTCCTGTTTCACACTGCTCTTTATAGGGAAGGCGTCCAAGGCAGAGCTGCCAAACTGGATGGTGTTGGGCATGTTCTTGTGGAAGGACACAATCATCTTGTGGAGCTTAGGTGGGCATCTTATCTTGCTGAGTAGTGTGAAGAGTCCTTTTTGACTGGCAAGGTAAGGTTAATGGAGGTGATGTACAAGGAGTGTCTCTGCTCTCAGCATTTCTCCTGCAGCGGGTGCATTGAGAAAATCATGTCAACTGTTGACCTCTGAGCTCTAAAGCCATAATGTGGCTCAGGATAGACCCTGTCAGCAAGTGACTACAATCTGTTGAGAACTACATGGGCAAAGGCTTTACTGATAAACCATGGAAATAAGTTCAAAATGACATACAATTCTCTGCCTGAAACCCAGAGACAGCAGTCTCTGTAGACACTACTGAGATGGACCAATGGTTTGACTCCATATAAGGCAGCTTCCTATGCTCCTTTCCTTTTGACGCTCATGCAAAGGACTTGCAGGAAGCATGACAAAAAAGCACCTGGGCCACACATGATTTATTCCCCCCCCCATCACTCTGCATCTGTCTTGTGTCTGCAGCCATTCACACTGGAGCTCTGATCCTGGATTGCATCACATTTAAATTATGTTTTCCAAATAGTGTCACAACCATTCAGCTTCTGAGTAATAAAAAGGTTACTCAGATAATTGGCATTAGTGCCTGTGAAAGTGATTGTGTCAAAGGATTTTTGGAAATGAATCTCAATTAAAATAAAAATGTCACTGGTGTCTGAAGGAGAACATGTTCTCATAATGAAAAGTCAAAATGTGACATTTCGGTATGTCAAACAACTTGATGTGGGGAAGGAAACTTGCACTTACTATAAAAGAGTTAACCTAAGCCAAAAGTTAATTACCTGTTGCCCCAGATCTTTCAGAAGTGGAAGAATTTGTATCAAGCATTTGTTTTATACAGTCAGAGTAATAAGTCACAGCTTCCTGATTCTGGTAACAATTACTCAGATTTTCTAAGTGGTCGATAGCTAGATGTCCATAGTTAGCTATATTCAAAGTTACAATCAGATAAGAGAAGACTGTAATATTCCTTCTGGCAGTGAATTCACTTAGATCCAATCATAGAAAAATGCAACGCCTGATTTTCCAGTAGCAAAGCTGAGTCCAGGATGGCATCCAGGCTAGAGCTGCCACCAAATGTTACACAGCACAAAATGCAGAAGTGACTTGGGAAGTTCCAACATTCAATGAACTGGAAAGGAAGAGAGTTTTGATAAGGTAAATATTTCTCAGAGTAATGAGTCCTTCTCTGGAGGACCCACAGAAGCATTCATTTAATTCACCTTCTTAACGCCTTGAATGCCACGGCCATTGCAGTTCCAGCCAAGGTTCCCAATGCAGCGCTTTCCTCTGATCTGTGGGATCATTTTCTGTTTGTGTGGCCAATGATGTGGACGGGACTCCTCCAATGATGTAGCCCCCTTCTTGCTCTCTTGACTAGTGGGGTGGGGTTGAATAGTTAGGCCAGGTTGTGGTGAACACATTTTTACACAATGGAGTTGTGCCTGCTGCCCTTAAACAGGCAATTGTGGATCCATCCACCCCTGAAGAAGTCCACTCCTGCAGGTTTCATTATTCCTGCCTGCAGGAAATTGGCCAGGTGCCTGTTGATGGAGTTGCACTCCCTCTAAAACAAGAAGTTCAGAGTTTGGGGGTGTTTGTGGATCCATCTTTGTTACTCAAAACTCAGGTAGGCACAGTGGCTAGGAGGGTCTTTTACCAGCTGCAGCTGGTGCACCAACGATGGCCCTTCTTGGACAGGGATAGTCTGGCCACAATGATTTGTGCACTGGTAACCTAAA
This sequence comes from Podarcis muralis, assembly GCF_964188315.1. Classification (NCBI taxonomy): domain Eukaryota; kingdom Metazoa; phylum Chordata; class Lepidosauria; order Squamata; family Lacertidae; genus Podarcis; species Podarcis muralis. The sequence continues at coordinate 61,829,374 of NC_135655.1, read as the reverse complement.
GACTTGAATATTGCAACATGCACAATGTGGGGCTACCCATTAGCCTGGTTGTGAGGCTCCAGTTGGTGCAAAATGCTGTGGCTGGATTGTTGATGGGCACAGGCTATTGGGAGCCCATAATTCTGGTGCTCCAAAGCCTGTACTGCCTGCCCCTGTGCTACTGGGCCCGGCTCAAAGTTCTTATATTAATTTACAAGACCCTTAACAAGGCACTATGCCTCTGAATACCAGTTGCTGGGAATCACAGATCAAGAGAGTGCTGCTGTGCTAAGGTTCTGCTTGAAGGCTTAACATGGGCATCTAATTGGCCACAGTGAGAACTGAGTGCTGGACTAGATGGACCTCTGGCAGGACTCTTCTTAAGTTCTTAAGAGTCCAACTGGATCAGATCAAAAGCCCATCTAGCCTAGCATTCTGTTCTCACAGTGGTCAACCAGATGAATATCCAGAGGGCACCACATTGCCTCTTTCTGAAATAGTCACTGGATTTTTTCCTCTCTGTTTTATTCAAAGAAGCATCTTCATTGAAGCTACCATGTCTAAATTTAGTTGCTGGCTCAGTTGCATCTGGGGTGTGTGTGTGAATAAGAAGACATTCTCTGTGCCTATTACCTTAATTTTAAAAATCAAGTAACCCTAACGGTATAATACAAAGACAGAAAGAACATAGGTAAATGGAACCAAATTCTAAATTATGCCTATCATGTGTTTCAGATGCACAGACATAGAGAGAAGTCCTATGATCCTTTATAGAGTTAGTCATAGTCAGTTTATTTATATTCTGCATTTCCCGTAATATATATTATGCTCCAAAACAGTTCACAGAAGACAACTGCAGAGGCTCAGGCCTCTGCAGAATTTGCATCCCTATTTTATAATAAAAATGCAAAGTATACTAAAGAGAATTGGAAGAAAGGATGTCAACAAAGCCAAAGAGTGCTATCTGCTAAACAGTTAACAGATTCTCATTTGCACCAGAAAGTAAGAGCTTGCTGGAATGCAAGGAGGGAGGAAGCTCATAAACTTAACTGTTATGGTTCCTGTGTGGCTTCACACTTATTTTAGTGGAAATTACCTTGAGGAATATTGCATTGTGCTTAGCAGAGCTAAATGCCTATATTTTCAGCAGTGACAACTCCCCCACCCCGAAAACCTTTTTTTTTTTTTTAAGTGGAAAAAGACTACCTGCCATCAACAAACATCATTCTATAATAATGTCTCAGCTAGAGTGGGAGAAGAAGCTTCTTTTATCTGGTAGATTGTTAACTGATTTGCATGTGGGGGGAAATTTGATTGTGTTGATAGTTAAACAACAGAAAAAGATGCACAGGGTGGAATCCAAAGCAGTGCTTAAGTCTTTCTGGTAAAAGCCAGCTGGCAGGGTGGGGTGGGGAGGAGGTCTGTTGACCAGGCGGGATGTCCAGAGTGTGGTGAACAGGTCCCTAAGTGTTGAAGTTGTGCCTACTGCCCTTAGACAATAAGTACAGTGGTACCTCGGGTTAAGAACGTAATTTGTTCTGGAGGTCCATTCTTAACTTGGAACTGTTCTTAATCTGAGGTACCACTTTAGCTAATGGGGCCTCCCACCAGTGGCGTAGCGTGGGGGGTGCCAGGGGTGCCAGCCGCACCGGGCGCAACACCGGGGGGGGGGCGCGAGTCCAGAGGGAAGGGGCAAGCAATCGAGGCTTGGTTGGGGTGGGGGGTCGTCGTCTCCGCCACTGCTTCTGTTTTCCGTGCCCTGCGCTGAGGCGAGCTGGGCGCGGCCAGGCATGCAAGCGCAGCGCCTGGCCAAGCGCTGCAGCCTGGGGAGCCGGCGCCTTAGCGCCTCGTCGTCGGCCACGCAGCCCTTGCCCAAGCTCGACAACTCGTGGAGGGCGCCTCTCTCTCTCTCTCGCTGCCTGGAGGGGAGGGGCTTTCCCTGCTCTTTGTTCCGTTTGAGCAAACACAGCAACGAAACAGAGGAGGGTGGGCAGTAAGACCCTGAGGCAGAATACAGGAAAGCAGCCACTTCCTCTTTTCAGGTTTCCCTTCTCCGGTACCTACCCACCCACGTTTATTGCGAGGGAAATCTAGATGACTGCAGGGAAGGGGTTGGGTGCATGTAATGTGTGGCAAAGGCATCAGGTGTACGTCTACCGTATTGGGTGGAAAGGGTATAAGGGTGGGGAGGTAGAGTGCCTTTAAAAAAACCAAAACATTGTGGATTTAAACAAGGAAAATGTAGCATAATCTACTGTTTGTAAGGGCTCTTTGGGATTGGTTTTACCCATCTCAGACAGTTAGCTCATAGTGTAAATAAAGATGGCTGTTGTTTACATTTTTTTAATAAAAGCATCAACAACAATCCTTTTGCACGGTCTGTTGTGCTGTGTTGCAGAACTTTTTGCAGTTGCAGGATTAGGGATGGTGTTCTGTGCTACAGTGGCGTAGCGTGGGGGGTGCAGGCTGGGCCGGCCACACCGGGCGCAACATCTGGGGGGCCGCGCTCCATGGGTTAGGGGGCGCAAAATCCACGGGTTAGGGGGCGCAAATTACTTGCCTTGCCCCGGGTGCTGACAACCCACGCTACGCCACTGCCTCCCACTGCTGCTGCGTCGCAGGTGTGCAATTTCTGTTCTCATCCTGAAGCAAAGTTCTTAACCCGAGGTACTATTTCTGGGTTAGCTGAGTCTGTAACCTGAAGCGTCTGTAACTCGAGGTACCACTGTAGCGCATCCACTCCTGAAGAAGCCCACCCTAGACCCCAGAGCCAGGCTGGGAGGTTTTGCTGCTGAGGCAAAACCCTCCACCACCTCTTCCAATCAGAGCCGGATTTAGGTTTGATGAGGCCCTAAGCTAATGAAGGTAACAGGGCCCTTTATATGTCTAGCTGTCCTTTCTCAACAACAAATTGTCGCTGTTTTTTTGTGTTGAATATATGCGATATGGTAATTTATGGGACCCTATATATAGAAATGAGCAAACCAGTGATATTTTAGGGAGCAGGCTAGCAGGCGGGGCCCATTACTTACACCATAGGAGCCTACACAACACAAAACACTGTTGCTGTATGTAGGTTTTATTTTATTTGTTTTTTATCTTATATTTTGGAAATGTACATCCAGTTTTTTCCCCTTTAATTTTTTCAGGGGCCCCCAAGAGAGTGGGGCCTTCAGCTATAGCTTGTTTAGCTTATACATAAATCCGGCATTGCCTCTGATGTGGCCATACCTGTTTGTTCCTCTCGTCCCATCCCAGGAAATTGACTAGACCCAGGCAGAACAGTAAAATAAAATAATTTACAGTCCAGCAGCTGCTTAAATCTGTTTGGAACAGTCACAACAGTTTGAAACTTGTCGAAAATTCAGTGCACAGGAGCTTGGCCTCTGATGTATCTTATGGTCCTCATATGCAAAAGGCTTAGTTACCTGCACTGGCATTTGCCAGTCATTAATTTAAGCAACAACAACAAACCCCAAATTGGAAAACCCATAGAATTCTTGAGGTGCCTTTAGCAGACCAAATAATTTTCAAAATATTGGATTGAAGACCATAACACCTATTATAAACAATATAATATTATTTTCTAACCCATCTGGCAGGACACAAGTCAGTAGAGGAGACACAACTTGTTTTTATTTACATAATTGAGACCTGATCAAAATACGAAGGAAAGCCATGAAAAATCAAGGTTTTATATTGGATCCTCTAAATTTGCATTTCAAGTTTCAAAGTTTCTAATTTATCCTCTTCCCTAGTATTTAACATTTAGACTTCCTTGGCATTTGAAAGAGAGCTTAAATTGATCCCTTAATTATTCAGTTTAAATTAGACTTTATCCTTGAATTGCTGAAAGCTACTGCTTGTCATTTTTAGCAATAATTTGTTTCAAGGTTGAACTTTGCCTTCCAAAAAAGGCATAATATATTAAAAGGTCACTTCCAACTTTTGTCATCTCAAATGACTGTGAACCTATGTCTAGTCGAATGCATTTTTCAGAGAAGTGGGCTTATTTATGTCAATTACGTATCTTCTGTTTTCATTAAAGACCAGAATTCTATGCCGACAGCAAAAGCTGTGTTTCTAATGTTAGAGCCAAAAGTCAGCCTGCCACTTTGAAAATCCATTTTTTAAAGGAAATTATGATTTGCTCCAAATGTGGGGGAATCATTGGGTAGGCAGCCATTAACAAAGCTAATAACTGCACTAACAGCACCTGTTATGGGAACAGAGTTTGCCAATGATACTTGATCTGTGACATTTTTTGAAAGCTAATTGTGCCATTATTTTTAGAGCATAAAGCAGAGATTCTTTACAGCTGCTTCTGCCTGGTACAGTGGTACCTCGGGTTAAGAACTTAATTCGTTCTGGAGGTCCTTTCTTAACCTGAAACTGTTCTTAACCAGAGGTACCACTTTAGCTAATGGGGCCTCCCGCTGCTGCTGCTGCACAATTTCTGTTCTCATCCTGAAGCAAAGTTCTTAACCTGAGGTACTATTTCTGGGTTAGCAGAGTCTGTAACCTGAAGTGTCTGTAACCTGAAGCATCTGTAACCCAAGGTACCACTGTACTTGATCTTACACCTTTAGTGGGTTGTATTTCACTTTGAATATTGCAAAGTATAGATGGAGATAAATAAGCACAGCATATTGACATTTAAATAAAACCCCAGATAATTAAATATATTGAGCTCAGTCCAGAGATTTCTGGGTGACTTGATAATTTCACAGATACCTTGTATATTCAGCTGCCCCCATAGACCCATGAGTTGCCCCACTGAAGTGTGTTTATATCAGGTCACTTCAGTACAACAGAAAAGCTTCCATGATTGGCAGCTCTATGGAGTAGAATGCCATTGACTTGAAAGCTCTGTTTGGGGGATGGGATGCGGAAAAGACTCAAAAGTATGTTCTTAGCACCAGCAAAGGGGCAATGGTTTTACAGCCTCTTTCTAGGCTAGATTAGCAGTGCTCAGGTATAGAGTACAGTCATACCTTGGTTCTCGAACACCTTGCGACTCGAACATTTTGGCTCCCGATTGCCGCAAACCCAAAAGTGAGTGTTCTAGTTTGCAAATGTTCTTTGGAACCCGAACGTTTGATGTGGCTTCCCATTGAGTGCCATGGTTTTCAAAAGTTTTCGGAAGTCAAACTGACTTCTGGAACGGATTCCATTCAAGAACCAAGGTACAACTGTACTGCTTTTTGCTTTTTTCTCTTCTTGTTTTGTATATAATTTAACAATATATAATTACATCATTATTATCCACTTTACCTCTCTGGCTCATTAGAGCCTATTGACTTTCCTCCCTCCTGCTTCATGGCTTTCAAAATTAACCTTTATATCATAGCATTTTATATATTTTCCAATTCTAAATACACTCATTACTTAACAAAAGTACTTTTAAACATTTTCTTTAACTCATTATATATCATTTGCCAGTAAGCCTTTACCTCTTGGCAAGTCCACCAAATGTGGTTAAAGGTATCTTCTTTTTCTTTGCATTTCCAACACTGATTAGATCTTGTCCTGTACATTTTAGCAAGTTTTGATGGGTTTAGGTACCATCTATACATCATTTTCATAACATTTTCTTTTAATGCAGTGCATCTGGTAAAATTAATACCTTCCTTCCACAACCTTTCCCAAGGTTCTAGCTGAATATTATATCCAAAGTCTTTAGAACATTGTATCATCACCCCTTTAACCTCTTTGTCTTTAGTATGCCATTCCAATAATAATTTGTACATTTTCAATAATATTTTCCACTTGTCATCCAATACATCTATCTCCAGCCTAGATTTAGCTGTGCAAAACCGGTTTTCTTTTTATCCTCCTTAAACACATCATTTACCTGATGATATTGCAACCAATCCATCAATAACTCTTTTATTTCTTCAAATGTTTTTAAACTTCCTATTTCTATCAATAAATCTCTATACATGGCCCACTCTTCTTTCATATTAAACTTTTTGACAGCTATTGCTTCTATTGGAGAGAACCACCAAGGAATTTTACATTCCAATAATTTTTTATATCTATTCCACACCTCATATATTGATTTTCTTATTATGTGGTTCAGAAATCCTTTATGCACATTTACTTTATCATACCAAAAATATGCGGGCCATCTGTATCTGTTGTCATAACCTTCCAAGTCTAGCACAACTGTATTCTCTAATAAAATCCAATCTCTTAACCAACATAGACAGGGCGCTTCATAATATATTCTCAAGTCTGGCAGAGAGAAACCACCTCTTTCTTTTGTATCTGTAAGGAGTTTATATTTGATTCTTAGTTTTTCCCCCTGCCAGATAAATCTTGATACAGTGGTACCTTGAGTTAAGTACTTAATTCATTCCGGAGGTCCGTACTTAACCTGAAACTGTTCTTAACCTGAAGCACCACTTTAGCTAATGGGGCCTCCTGCTGCCGCCATGCTGCCAGAGCACGATTTCTGTTCTCATCCTGAAGCAAAGTTCTTAACCTGAAGCACTATTTCTGTGTTAGCAGAGTCTGTAACCTGAAGCGTATGTAACCCGAGGTACCACTGTAATACTTTTTGCCATTCTTTGAAATGCCCCTCCCTGCTGATCACCAGGATTGTTTGAAATAAAAACAACATTTTAGGTAGCAGACATTCATCTTTACAGACTGTACTGCTTCTTTCAACTATTTATAAACCACTTTACTCTTTCACTTTCTAAGTGATGTGCAATGAAAAATAAAGAATCAGTTAAAATTCGCCATAAAATAAGGAAAACAAAGTTCTTAAAATGCCTGCTGACAGAGGTTTCACGGGGAGGGGAGCTGTCTGATCTCAGCCAGGAGGAAGTTCAGAGAATTGGGCCTGCGATACTGAATAGGGAGTCATGCTAGCTTTTAGTCCCTGAAGGGAAGCAGTTTTTAATGGCTCCCACTGATTGAATATCTGAAGCCCTTTCAATGGAACTGACTCCACACTGTATCACCAAAGCAAAAAATTTCTGACCTAGAGAGGGGGTGCTGTTTTTACCCCCCCCCCCCAATAACGGGATCAGAGAGTTTCACATTATGAATTGAATACAGGGAAGATTCTACATGCCATCATTTAAACTCTATTCAGGCAGTGTTTTTACGCAGATAGTTTTATTATCAGAGAGCCTGAGGCATACCAGAGAGCCTAAGCCTAGTGTGATGGAGAATTCTTTGTGCCTGCCTGAAGTAAACTGTAAAGGCTATTATAGATTCTGAGATCCACTCTAGAGTTTTCTCGAAAAGCAATACTCCACAAAATACTCCGGCCACTTCCTTTGTTGTCAACATATGGAATACACCGGAATGAAGAAGCTTAAAGTAAATTAGTCTTGAGCCATCATTTAAACACTCTGACATGAAATCTGCTGGTCTAGTTTGTGAGATCATAAAGAGCTGGGGAAATATGCATCACTCTCAGGTAAGCTATATTCATTCCATATTCCCAGGTTATAAAACTGGCAGAAAGGGTACTATCAGTCAGCATCATCAATGCAGTAGACACTGATGCTCATTCAGACAATATCTCTACTGTACTTCAGTATGTGTTTTAAATATAATGATGATCTCATAGCCTAGTTTCAAGATCTACCAGCCGGAGGTTGATAAATGTTATCCCTATTTTCAAAAGTGGGGGGGGGGGGGGGAGAGACCTAGGTAACAACCAACCAGTCCACTTAACGTCAATACCAGGGAAGGTCCTAGAACAGATAATTAAACAGGCAGTCTGTAAGCGACTGGTGTCTATGGGAAGCCCACAAGCAGGTCCTGACACAAGAGAACTCTTCCTTCCTATGGTTTCTAGCAACTAGTATTCAGAACTATTGCTGTCTCAAAACTTGGTGGCAGAGCATAACCACTGTGGCTAGCAATCATTCACGAATTGTTCTAACCCTCTTTTATTGTCATTCAAGCTAGTGGCCATTCCACAGTTTAACTACAGTATGTGATGTGTGAAGAACTACTTTCTTTTGTCTGCCCTGATTCCTCCAATATTTTCTAAAACTTCCAAATGTATGGAATCTTATAAGTGCACGGAATTTTATGGCAGGCATGTAAGATTTCCTCGGCAGACACATGCATACGGACAGTATTTCTGGAAGGTTTTTAAAATACAACAACTGCCCTATAACGTGCTGCAGAATCCTCCACAAAAATCAAGGAGTTCCATGGCAAACATGCAGAGGTTGGATGGCAGGTGGACAGATCTGGAATGACTTCCCTGTGGGACGCAATTTTAATCCCCTCTGCAACAGCATCAGTAATGAACTTTAAGAGGGACGGGTGAGATAAATGAAGCCGTCATTCTCACTAAACAAACATTGCCGGGGTGTACTTGGTCAAGACAGAGCACTAATTCACAGGCTGTAATAGAGCTTTCAACAATTCAGTGGCCATTAGTTACAGACTCAGTCAAGCTGTCCCACTGGTTTTCTTAGAGAGCTAGCGAGGGGCGCTACTGGCGCAAACAATAAGAAATAATGCTTGGCAGCCCGCTCAAGAGGAGCAATGTCATTTTAGGCTACGGCTATAAAGCTTCCCCCCCTCTTCCTTGCTGATGTATGGTGCTGCAATATGTCAAGTTAATTAGCAAGCCCTCTGTACCTCTGAAATTATGAAGAAAGTGCTGGGCTCATTAAGAGCACACTGCAGTGCCCTGGAGTAGTACCACAGATAAAAGAAAAGAAGCCGAGCTTAGAGGGCTCTTTCACGGTGCAAGGGTCAAAAGTCACAAAACTTGTAAAATCTACCACAGATGAGTCTTTCTCTGACAAAGTGCAGTTCCCTGAGAAGAATCACACAAGGTTCAGCTGCTGAAGAAAGACGAGTGTGTGTGTAGGGGGGGGGGTACCATTTATGACGAAGCGATCTGCACTAGTGGCAACTGCTTTTGACCCCTGAGCTATGGAGCACTAGCACAAAATAGAGGAACTCTTGGAGTTTAGCAGTTTTTTTGGAGAGACTGGGAAGCAGTGGAGAACGTAGCCTGGAATTTTTTTATGAGATTCTCTTTCTTTGACATTCTAGTCATTTGAAACTTTTTGTTCATACGACTGCTGTGTGGATAGGGAAACACTGTTACCTGGAGCATTAAATGAGAGAGTATTGATTTAGTTTTCAAGAATCCATTGGAACTTGCATTTTCTCCCACTGTAGACTGTGATACAGGTAGGTAATTTTAGACTCTTGGCCAGACGAAATGCTCTTACCGGGGTGGGACAGGCAGTGAGGAGCTCTTTAGATGCTCATGTGTATTACTTCATCTACTTTTAAATGTGGTAAGCCAAACCTCCTGGATTTGTAGGAGTGCCAGATGGATGGTTGTAGCAACTACTGCAACTGCCCAGACCTGATTTGTGCACAGCTCCAACCGGCAATAGGGACGCGGGTGGCGCTGTGGGTTAAACCACAGAGCCTAGGACTTGCTGATCAGAAGGTAGGCGGTTCGAATCCCCGCGACGGGGTGAGCTCCCGTTGCTTGGTCCCTGCTCCTGTCCACCTAGCAGTTCGAAAGCACATCAAAATGCAAGTAGATAAATAGGTACCGCTCCAGCGGGAAGGTAAACGGCGTTTCCATGCGCTGCTCTGGTTCGCCAGAAGTGGCTTAGTCATGCTGGCCACATGACGCGGAAGCTGTACGCCAGCTCCCTTGGCCAATAAAGCGAGATGAGCGCCTCAACCCCAGAGTCGGTCACGACTGGACCTAATGGTCAGGGGTCCCTTTACCTTTTACCATCCGGCAAAATGAAAAAAAGCCAAAAAAAGCTCCGTTCCATCACCTGTGCTGCCACTGCAGTTACCATCTTTGATTCCTGAAACCTATACTTACATCATTTTGTGCTGCAAAATACGAACACCAGATTTTGGCCTGGCAAATATGCATCCAGTAGATGCCCATAAACTTTATTATGAATTAGTTTAATGGAAAGCCTCGAGGGAAGAGATATTGTATAACCCAAGATCGTAAAATATCTGATACCACGGGCATAATGTGTGGTTGAGGTTGCAGATTTGTGACATGCTGCGGAGCTTCTCCATGGTGAGAGAAGAATTATTTAAGCTGCGGGGGCCATTTATTGCCTTACATACTCAAAAGGTGAACATAATTATCCCATCAATTACCTGAAAAGCAATGAACCTGCCAGATGTAAAGAGCCCTGCAGTAGAAGAAGAATGGTTTGGAAATGTTAGAGAGAATAACAAAACCTCAGGAAATTTGCTTCACAATCGTCAGTTGTGAATCCCCTGGGGAGCTGGGGCCGGAGCCCCTCAGTGGCATGTACAGTACCTGGCACATACAAGGACTGTAAATATCACTATTCATTACAGCAAGACACAATTGGCATGCCAGGTGTGAGGAGAAAGAGCCAGAGTTAAAGGAGGCAGGGAGAGATCTCTTGTTCTGTTTGATCCCTGGGTCTGGAAGACACTGGCTTATTTGCCATTCCTCAGAAAATTCAAGGCTGACTGAGATGAATTTAAAAGGCAGGGAAACAGAAAGGGAATATCATTTTGTGTTGATGACTTCTATGTGGGATGACTATGTGTTGATGACTTCTACATTTTCTCTCTCACACACACACATACACGTATGTATGTATGTATGTATGTATATCACCGTAGTGATTGGTGTTCATCTCTTTCCATAACAGAACCAGTTGCTACTGTTCAGCAGTATTCTCGGCAGATAATTAGAAAAGCTTCTCAAATTCAAACCTGCAGCCCTCAGAAAGCTGAGATGTAAGAACCATATAGATATGCATAGAATATAATCTGCAATCCTAAACAGCTGTATCCTTGATCCTACGGGAATTAAAACAGTGCATTTCCGGGAGATAAGAAAATACCCAACATAATGTGCAGAAGACAGGTGGTTTGCAGTGATTGCTTTCCTTTGCACTTGTTACCTTTAAAGATTATGCAGACTGTGCAGCATAATCCTTTGCAAGTTGACTCAAAATGAAGACCTGTTGATTTCAGTGCTTGCAAGTAAGTATGCTTAAAATTGCAGCCTTAGACCTGGCTTGCAAAAAGTGTTCTGTCACTTGTCTGATCTTGGCAACAAAGGAAATCCATCTAGCCTAGTATTTCTCCCTTTTCTGCCCCCTGTCTCCTGAATACCAGTCAGAAGGGAGTTGGGGAGGGGCTGTAGCTCAGCAAAAGAACACTTGCTTTGCATGCAGAAGGTCTCCAGATGTGGTTGGAGGAAAATTCCTGTCTGAAGCCCTTGAGAGCAGCTGCCAGTCAGCATTGACTAGCAGTGCTGTTTAATGAACTACATGGGCCAACGCTCTGATATGGCGTGAGACAGCTTCCTATGTGCCCCCCCCTCTCTCTCTGGGTTCCTTAGGAACATGTTGAGGATTTATTTCTTTATTTCTGAAATTTGCCACCTTTCAACAATTATTTCCCCAAAGCAGTGCACAAATATAAAATGTAAACATTTTAAAACAGACGTCGAAATTCACAAATACTTAAAGAAGGAGCAGCACAAACCAACTGATCTCAAGCCAACAATTCCATCACAAAATATAAGAAATCTAACCCACTGCCATTAAAATACAATGACAGAAAAGGACCACAAACTGTACGAAAAGCAGATAGAAATAAAAAACATATCCAAGGCCTCCCTGAAAGGAAACAAAGTGGGAGTCAACTGGACCTCTTAGAGATGGGAAAGGGATTTCCATAAATGTGAGGCCACCACTAAAAGGACCCTGACTCTCATGCCCTTAATGCAAAATCATGATAACCACACTCTTCTGCTCACCCAAGTGGAAGTCCCTCAAATTCTGCATGCCCTACTCCACACTAAATGTCATGTTAGAAGTTTCCTTGAAACCCAGGGACAGCCTTTGGGTTAGATTACTACAATGTACTCTATGGGGGGCTGCCCTTGAGGTTGTCTGGAAGCTGCAGCTGGTGAAAAATGTGGCTGCTCACTGGGACAAGATATTGCCACCAAGCCATTCCTACCACAGAAAGAAGTACACTGGCTTTCAGTTAGCTACTGGACTATGTTCAAGGTGTTGCTTTTGGTGTATAAAGCCCTATACAGCTTCGGACCAGGATACCTGAAAGATCATTTCACCCCTTATACACCCAATTTATTACTGTGCTCTGCAGACAATGGCCTCCTGCAGATACCATTTAATCAGGTGATCTACTCCATACAATATCAGAATCAGGCATTTAGTGTTGTAAGTCCTACTCAGTCATTCCCATTAAATATTAGACTGGTGCTATCTCTGTTGTCTTTTCTCTATCCGCTGAAGGCTTTTCTCTTCCAACCTGTCTTTTAAACAGGGATTTTTCCTGGTCTGTGTCTGTAGTGCAATTGATTTTAGGTTGCTTTTTTTTTTTTACATGTTCAAATTGTTTTTGTCATTTGTGTGCTTGCCACCCTGGGTTCCTTTGGGAGGATGGGTGGGATACCAATTTAATAAATATTAATAAATTGTATTAGTCCCTGCAAGTAGGGATCACTTCCAGAAAAGGTAGCCAACAATATGAAAGTCAGTACAAGGGACTCCAGTTTGAACAGCAATGGCTTCAGGTGGCAAAGGAAAGTTAAGGCAAGAAGAGCAAGTGATAAAGTGTAGATAGTTTTTTACAGGGATGAAAACTAAGATGAAGGGAAATGAAAGTGCTTTAAAAAAAATGAAGTGGGAATGAGGGTGACACCTGCTATAAAAGAGGAGCTGGTGGGGAAATAAAAACACCTCAATAGATAGTGCAAGATTCTTTGTAAGACGAAAAGAGCAGGTGACAGGGAGCATAAAACTGGAACTGCTGACAGTAATCGTTCCCCCTATTATGGACTTGTGATATTGTCACCTCCTGCTCTGACAATAAGACCACACAACGTTTTCTCATTACGTGGAGATCATTTTTTACCCTGACTGCAGTGCCAAGTCACACTCCACTCATCAGGCATACTACACAAGGGGCAAACCAAATCATCGCCGTCAAATATTGACAATGGCAGTGTTGCTGTGAAATCTAGGATTGCCTTTTTCTCCTGTTTGGCAAAGAGTGACATTTTTTGGTGACCTCCATTACATTTATACACAGACAGTGGCAGGAACCTTAGCTGTCTTCCAAACAACGTGTTCCTTCGTGTACCTTTTATGTTAGTCTCCAGAGGCTTGTCATTTTTATTCATGTATCAATAGCAGAGCTACAAAGACTGCGTACAATTACCTTGTAGGACAAACCAACCTATTACAGTGGTAAAATGAGCAATTGTTCTTCCTGTACTTTTTGATTAATATTTTCATACTGGGCTGAAAACCCTCTTAAATTTCTACAGACTTATTTTTGACAGCTGTACTGTTCTGTCCTGCTTTGTGTACATCTATGCCAGAGCTTTCCAAACTGTGTGTCGTGACACATCAGTGGGGCAGCTGCAGTGTGTAGGTGTGTCGCACAAACACTCCCCACACTCCTCCCGGGCCTGGAAAGTGGTTAGTTTAATCTCTAGTTTGCTAGTAAAACTGAATTACTGTGTTGCAAAATGATTCAAGTCTAAAAAGTGTGTCACCAACATGAAAAGTCTGGAAAGCTCCAAAAGGCACAGTGCAAAGAAGGCTGCTTATGCAATTTTGTGACTGCACCAAGATTCTCTTTTCACAGTTTTAATCAATGTCTCTGGTGACGTTCCTTGTATTGTGGAATGAAGTTAGATCATGTTGGAAGCTAACAACAAATGTTTTATTAACTTTTAATACAGAAGACCTCCATCTTCAATAACCTGCCAGCTTGTGCCTTTTCTACTTCTCTGCAGCTGGCCACAGCCTTTCATTCCTTGCTCCTTCCAGCCCACCATCTGAAAGAGCATTACTCTGGCAGCATATATGTTCACTGGTAACCAGTAAAGGTGTGTGGGGGTTTCTTTTAAGGGAAAAGTGCAGATTGAGAATATATTAGTGTTATTCTGCAAAAAAGAGCAGGTACTTCAGAACTCGACAGACGTTTGGAATGGGAGAATTTTGTAAGGATTCTTCTTTGTTCAATTTTGTTTATTTCCAGAGCAATCCTACTGAGGTTGACTGGTGGTGGTGGGAACTCTGATTGTCTCAAATGGGACAAGGTATGAGAAGCATTCCCCTCCCTTTTAATTCCAGTTCAGTTTTGTTTCCTGATGCACCACACATACACACACGCGCGCGCGCGCACACACACACACACACACACACACCTCCCATTGATTCTTCTGAGGTGAAAATTTGCTATACAACTTCCAGGCACTGACAGTAGATGTGGAATGGTCATGGATGCTGCAAAGAAGGCTACCTGCAAACCACCCTCTCTGCTGAGGAAAGTGAGGTCTATGGTTTCTTATGGCCCCTGAGAGACCCCACCAAGCAACACAGGAATGTGCCTTTTGAGAGTTTCTAGCCCGTCTTTTAAAGCATAAACTTTATAACAATAAAAAAATACTAGTAAAAATAAGTAAATAACATTAAAATAAATTGTTGTTGTTGTTGTTGTTGTTGTTGTTGTTCCTTTTTCCCTGACAGGGACTAAAGCTGGCTTATAGCTAAAATAGAAACAGGCGGGATGAGTCCGCCTATCGGGACGAGGTGGAGCGGCTCTGTGTTTGGTGTGGAGAGAACAATCTGGCTCTTAATACGGCTAAGACCAAGGAATTGGTGGTGGATTACAGGGGAAAAAAGGCGGACATTCAGCCCTTGTATATCAACGGGGAACGGGTGGAGAGGGTGGCGGAATTCAGGTTTTTGGGAGTAACTATCGATCAGGGCATGACTTGGAGCGCAAATACCACTGCTCTGGTGAAGAAGGCCCAGCAGAGAATTTATTTCCTCAGACTTTTAAAGAAGAACAATCTGAGTGAGAGACTGCTGGTGTCCTTCTACCGAGGCTCCATAGAGAGCATTCTTACATACTGTATTTGTGCTTGGTTCTCCAGTTGTACAGCTAGGGAGAGGAAGGTGCTCCAGAAGGTCATAACCACAGCCCAAAGGATTATTGGTCATCCTCTCCCATCTTTGGAAGAACTGTACGGTTCCCGTTGTCTTAGGAAAGCAAACAACATCCTGCAGGATTCATCTCACCCGGGACACAGTCTGTTTGCACTACTGCCTTCTGGCAGGAGATATAGAAACATCAAGTCAAGGACAAATAGACTGAAAAACAGTTTCTATCCAAGAGCTGTGGCCTTTTTGAATGCTGTAACTCGATAGTGTGACCTGGGAGTTTGATGGGTGTTGGTGTGGGTGTGGCTGGAATGTGGTTTGTTTGGTTGTTGTTGTTGTTTTGCTTTTGTTGTTTTTAAGGGATGGCATCCAATTTCGTTGCACTTGTGCAATGTTGCACTTGTGTAATGACAATAAAGAATCTATCTATCTAAAAAACATAGTAGGGGAGCAACTTTTTTTTAATAAAACCACAATTAAATATTAATAGAATATATGTGTGTGTGTTTGTGTGTGATTTATTAAAATATACAAAATAGTTTTGAACAATTACAAGATTGCATCCCTAGTCATGAAGAGTTTATTTCAAAATGCATATTCGTTCCCTGAGTGCCCCCCCCCCCCATCACTAACTTCATCCTGTCTGAATGTGTAGTATGAAGATCTTACTTCCAGGCATCACTTTATTATAGAGAAAATAATAGCATCCTGTAGCACCCTAAAGTCTAACTAATATATTGCATAAGTTCTTATAGACCCTTCATCAGATGCATGAAGGTTTATCATCAGTTGACATATTTATATTTACAGATACCTTGGTGCAGCTTAAAAGGGAAATTGTGTTGTAAATAGTGGGGTCAAGTGGCAATGAACTGAACAAATGTCTGTGACATTTGAATTAGAATTGGCAAAATAAACTCAACAGCAGTAATGGGTTATAATGTAGCCAGTCACTATGTTAAAGAACATTATATTAGATTAAAAATAGTAATAATAACCATTTTGGATGTTGACCAACAGCGAAGAGGTTGAATTGAAGAGCAGGTTCACACCTGACTCCTGGACTACTGTCTTAATAATAAAGTGGACCCTGAAAATACTGAATATTTGTGCTCCCCAGTCAATGATTCAGTAAGGCTGACAAAAATGCTCTGACTTTGTTGGCCCTGGAAGTGGAAGTACAACATTTCATTCAGATAACTTTGTCTGCCATGGTGAATGGAACCACATAATCAAGAATGAGCTCTGTATAGTATATGGTGTTTAGTATGCATTTAAAACAAAAAAAAATTCCTTCCAGTAGCACCTTAAAGACCAACTAAGTTAGTTCTTGGTATGAGCTTTCGTGTGCATGCACACTTCTTCAGATACACACCTGTGCAAGTTTCTTGGTGAGGTTGATGGACTTCCATTTCATGCGGCTCAATGTGGTGCCTTCCATAGTTCCAGTTACAGATGGGTAGCCGTGTTGGTCTGCCATAGTCAAAACAAAAAAAAATTCCTTCCAGTAGCACCTTAAAGACCAACTAAGTTAGTTCTTGGTATGAGCTTTCGTGTGCATGCACACTTCTTCAGATACACGCATTTAGTTGGTGTTGGAGGAGACTCTTGAGAGTCCCATGGACTGCAAGAAGAACAAACCTATCCATTCTTAAGGAAATCAGCCCTGAGTGCTCACTGGAAGGACAGATCGTGAAGCTGAGGCTCCAATACTTTGGCCACCTCATGAGAAGAGAAGACTCCCTGGAAAAGACCTTGATGTTGGGAAAGATGGAGGGCACAAGGAGAAGGGGACGACAGAGGACCAGATGGCTGGATAGTGTTCTCAAAGCTACCAGCATGAGTTTGACCAAACTACTGGAGGCAGCGGAAGACAGGAGGGCCTGGCGTACTCTGGTCCATGGAGTCACGAAGAGTCGGACACGACTAAATGACTAAACAACAACATGCATTTAGTATAGAGTTGCTTATTCCAGATGCAAAAACAAAACCAGCTTTTGATATTTCATGCATGGGATTCCACTAAGGAGCCTCATCAATGGAAACTCTGCACAAAAACTTCTACTTCTGCAATGGAGCTTTCTGCCCTCTCTTTCCCCAGCACATCCTAATCCCCGGAAATTGGCTCAGGTGGGGATGAGGCCAGGGACCCCCCAAAACAGCACGGAGGGAGGAGAGAGGGGATCATTCCATCTGCCGAGCTGAAAGGCTTGGGCTGATAGAATTATCAGAAGAATATGATTTGGAATTGCTTCCCATATTTCTAATGTATTTTTGGTAGCAGTGAAACAGCCTTTACTGTGATTTTCCCCCCTGATATTCATTTAATCTAGTAAATTTTCAACATTCTGATGCATTTTTCCTTGTTGCATTTAGTTAATTCCATTTGTTTCTCAGGTAATCAAAAAGAAAAGAAACAAAGCACATAGCTGTATCAAGTAAGTTAGACCAGGCCCAGTGAAGTTAATAAACCTAAATTAGTCATGGCCATTAATTTCAATGGCCCTGCTCTGAGTGTGACTAAAGCTGAATAAAACTGTGTGTTTGTAATAGGCAGGAACTGTGTGCATTACTAGATATGACAATTCAGATGGCATTTATACACCTCCCAGCATGAAAATATGCACAAGTTGGCCAGACCATTTTGTTTAACAGATGGCAGGAAGAGAGAACAGGGCAGTCTCCTTTCCAAAATAATTTGAAAAATCAGTGTATACATGCTCATATCTTAGTATGTAGGCTAACTCCTGGTGTCTTAAGGTTGGCTGTTCTGATCTGAAGCATGTTTAAATGTGAAATTACAGCCATGCACTGCAGCTGGACATCTGTAGGGCATTCTACAGCAGCGCAGAAATTAAGAGTGTAAGCTTTCTTTGGCCAGTACTTCAGTATGAAATACTTCCTGCAGTAAACAAACTCAAATACTTTCTTCAAATAGTTTTCCAGATTTATGCCATCCTGGCCCAGTTCTCCTGTTTTTGAAAGGCAACCAACCAGGAGGGTTACCGAGCCCGCAGCCATAATAAAAAGGTAAAAGACCCCTGGACGGTTAAGTCCAGTCGAAGGCGACTATGGGGTTGCAGTGCTCATCTCGCTTTCAGGCCAAGGGAGCCGACGTTTGTCCACAGACAGTTTTCCGCGTCATGTGGCCAGCATGACTAAACCACTACTGGTGCACAGAGGACTGTGACGAGTGCCAGAGTGCACAGAAATGCCATTTTACCTTCCCGCTACAGCAGTACTTATTTATTTACTTGCACTTTGACGTGCTTTCGAACTGCTAGGTTGGCAGGAGCAGGGACCGAGCAACGGGAGCTCACCCCGTCATGGGGATTCGAACTGCTGACCTTCTGATCAGCAAGCCCAAGAGGCTCAGTGTTTTAGACCACAGCGCTACTTGCATCCATAATGGGCAAGCAGAAATATTTTAGCCTGTTCCAACACTTAAATCATTGTGGTGGGAAGGCTTCTTCTGCCCCAGCTGCAACAGAACATGTCTCTCCTGTATTGGTCTCTAACTTTCCAACAGTTTGACTTCACGCCCAAAGGTGTACTCCTCTGCTGTCTCCCGAGACAGATGGATGCCAACAGCAACAGGAGGGTAAAAGTAGTTGCTGCCCATAATAAAATTCACCCCCGTGACTCACCTAAATTATAGCCAAATCATCTTCCACCCTGCCAGGTTCTATAAACAGTATCTAAGAAGCCCCTTCCCACTTCTGCTTCCCTGCAATTCAAGTAATGGCGTGATAGTCATTCTACATCTGATTAAGGCAGCCTTCCCCTACCTCGTGCCCTCCAGATATTTTGTATTACAACTACAGGCAGCCAGTGCATCTAAATGGTGTGTGATCACTGACTCACATGCCCTTTTGGACCCAGAAGAGGGAAGAACAGAGGCAGAACGAGGGGCAGAACGGGGTGGAATGGAACCCCTGCACAAGCTGGTCATCTCCTTCACCATCATACCTGACCACTAGTCATGCTGGGTGGGGCTGATGGGGGTTGCAGAACAACAACATCTGCAGGGCACCAGGTTATGGAAAGGTGGATTAAGGCAACTGTGCTATAGCCAGTTCACAGGAGAAAAAGGTTACTTTGATGCAATGTCTTGATGTCATCAGCTCTTTAAAAAGCAAAGTTTAAGTTCATTTGTTTGCACTGCGGACAGACTCTGAAATGCCAAACGTTTACAAGATTGCCTCTTTGGGACAATTTTATCTGCAGTGTAAAATGGCAGTACACACCATACCACAGTGTTACATGCTTTTCAACAATTTAAATGCAATGAATGTTTATGAGGGGAATGCAAACAGGGACAAAAAATATATACTGTAGAAGTTTAACTTAGTTCCCAAGTCTGTTCTTATGTAGCAGTCTAGCTCTCAGCCCTGCCAAGTGGTAAACATACAGGTGTCTGCTTGTACTAGGATGAAAGAATAAATCTGATTACTTGAAGCAGAACAGGATATTAGTAAACAAGACAAACAAAAAGATTGTTCTGGAAATATGTGTTCATATACAGATAGCAGAGAACTCTTGTTAAGTAAGGAATCCAGTCTAAAGGTGATATCACAAAACATTTGGAGAAAGCAGCTGTTGTCAGTCTTCCACAACTACAAGATTTTTTTAAAAAAATCCATCAGGTATGCAGTTCAGTGTGGAGTTCATCCTGGTTTCATTTCATAGAATCAGAGAATCACAGAGTTGGTGGGGTCATCTAGTCCAACCCCCTGTAATGAAGGAATCTCAGCTAAAGCATCCATGACAGATGGCTATTTCTGGTATCTTCAGGTATCTTGCCTGAAATCCTGGAGACCCATTTTCTGTTAGCTTAGAGTTAATACTGAGCCAGATGGACCAATGCCCTGATTTGGTATAAGGCAGCTTCCAGTATTCCTAGCCAGAATGAAACTGGGTTTGTACTTAGGGTGAGATTTCCCCCCCCCCAGCAGCTTTTATGCCTACTTGATTGAGATAGGTTAACAGTCAATCCATTTCTCCAAGAATGCATAACCTCATACTGAAGAACAAACAGTTGTCTCAAGTAGCACCCCATAGTGCTGATCCAGAAAAATCCAGTGTGACTGTTTCATGCTCACCCATCCTTTTGTGATTATCTGCCTATTGAAGCTGAAAGAACAGAACTCCTTATTGTGAGAAAGATGAAGGACGAGCTTCATTGGCTCGGAAATAGCTTCATTGCTTATCTCCCAGTGATATTCTGATTAGAAGTGAATCGAAGACACAAAGGGCTGAATGTCATCGGATCCCAACATCTGCAAGGTGATTCTTTGGACTTTGCCGTACTGATCTACACTGTAACAGCATATCAAACAGAAGGAGTGGGCAACATTTGAATTCTTACCAGAGGCAATTCTGAAAGTCAAAACTACAAATAAATAAAATGAAAAAGGCGGGGGGGGTGGTAGACAAGGCAAGTCAGGAGGCCTGCCTCGCAATCCAGCAAGTGCACAGAAATGGCAGGTTTCTGTGACAGGTGACAAATTGCATCAAAGGCTAACATATATCATGTCAGAAGATGGCAGCAAGTGAACAGCAGCAGTGACATATTCAGCTGCACGAGACTGGTCCATCATCCCTTGCTTCAAAAGAGATACATACATGTGCTGGGAAGATGAACAAGGCAGGCCCATCCAGTGGCAAGCTGGAACTTGTGGCCAATGAACAAATTCTGAAATCACAATGAAGTAGTAGGAAGGTTGACAGCAGCAGAGCAAATAAGGAGTTCAGCTGGAAGACAACTTGATGCAGAGACAGCGATGGCTAGGATGGGTTGCAGTTCTGCACTAGTGTAGGGCAAGAGGGGCAACACTGTTATGAGAGCATTGGGGGAAAGGATATAAGAGCAAAGGAGGAGGTGAAGAGACAAAGCAAGGCACAGACTGGGGACAACGTCAAACTTGATAAGAACTTTGCATACCAATGAATCACGATGTTTTGAGAAACCATCCTGTGTAATCATTAGGAAATTCACACTGAAATTTCTAAAATCAAAATCTCACTTGGATGTCTGTTTGAATAGACATAACTAGAAAAAAACCTGGGATGCATAATAAGACATTTTATGTTCACATTTTGCTAAAACAATGATTTTGTGGTTTGACACCAAAACTGATCATGGGCTCCTTATATTGTCTAAATTTATTTCTTACAAAAGCTTTTAAAAAATAATAATCCAGAAGTCAAAGGAAGGGTTTAGTGCTTGAATAATAAACAGAATTCTAGGAAGAGTTAATGTTTATTAGACAGGCGCAGTGGCTACATATCTGGACAGACCCATCAAACTCTTATTAAGAGGAATAAATCATTGAAACATCAAATGACAGGACCTGACTTTTTAAAGCTTTGTTGCCTTTAGTCTTTCACCGTCTGTTTTACAGCTTATCTCCTTTACCATATTGCAGCAGTATTTTATGGACAGGCTACTCAGTTTTCCATTAATCTGGAACAGTGTCTTGTGGATTCCTCTTAACATTTCTGTCATGCAGGATCATATATAATGTATATGGAAATAACAGGTGGATGGGCACGGTGATGCATTCAGTTCCTAAAATGAGCTTTCTGGCATTTTGGTCAGACATGGCACAGTCATTTATCTCCTACAGTTTACTAAATGAAGCCCATGGATGATGTTTCATTTCATTCTTCCTGTCCTGCTAAATTTATGCCAGGTGCTGCTTTGGTGGCAGTCAACCCTTTGAGTTGTAAAATCCTATAACTAAGCTCCTTCCTTCCCACAAACAACTAAGAGTGAGATGCAGACAATCTATTTTATTGGCTGCAATGGATGGTTCCTTTCGTGCCTCACTGCAATGAAGGAAGGGAAGGCCTCTGTAGGCATTTGTGTGCCCCTGGGGTATCATGTTGGTGACCCCTGCCATGCAGAGTCCTAGCCAAACTACATGTTACTGAAATGTGAAAATTAGAGCCACACTTGGATCCTGGACCCAAATGAGATGTTTTATTGTTCTGTTAAGGAGGTTTGCAAACTTCTTTTAGACAAAGGGAAAGAAACCTAGGGCTCAGGGAGCCCTCAGAATTCTCCCAAAGCCTCTCTGATCCTGTTTCACACTCCAAATGTGTTTGGCTGCCTGATAATGCCTCTTGCTTGTGTGGATGAAGGACAGAGAGGGGTGTTATCTTCCTGTACAAATTTTAAATTCATTGCTTCAGTCACTTTTGCCTTTGGCCCTGGCTACACTGACATGCGGCCCTCAGAAGGTAGTCTGGAAGAGAACCAAAAAAGATTCCTCAACCCTATTATACATCTTCTTCTCTTCTTTTTCTCTCCTATCAGTTCACAGCAGCTCTCCCTTCAGCGGCGG
Source organism: Podarcis muralis (assembly GCF_964188315.1). Classification (NCBI taxonomy): domain Eukaryota; kingdom Metazoa; phylum Chordata; class Lepidosauria; order Squamata; family Lacertidae; genus Podarcis; species Podarcis muralis. The sequence goes on along the minus strand of NC_135655.1, from coordinate 61,807,092 downwards.
ACCTTGAGAGTCAGTATGAGCTCTTCTGTGTGAATTCCATGACGATAAGTGCCCCAAAAGCTTCTACAAAGCATTTAATTCTCCCTTTTTCATATTGTGCCATCACATTCTCTAAACTAGCAATGGTGACTGCATTCTGCTCCTGGGTAGAAAGGATCTCAAACTTCCTCAACACTTTATAATGTTATTTCCTGAAGTGAAGGGTGTATTAACACAACCTGGAGGAAATTCTAACACAGATGTATTTAAAAAATAGCAGTGCCTGAGTTTCATCTTTTTTGTCTCTGCCACTGTAGAAGTGAGGATATACAGATAGGAATGGGGTTTATCATAAACAGCTTTTGATGACACAGAACATGGAACACGGAGCACAGAACAAGGCAATAAAGTTTCTGAAAAGGAAACACCTGAAGGATTGTTCTGAAGTGATGAAAGAGGAGACAAATGTCAGAGAAGAGGGTGCATAAAGAAGTCTGAATAAGACCCCCATAAGGTTAGAACAATAAGATACACCTGGGGCTCATTTTTATCCAAGTGCCAGGTCAGTGTCAGAGCTCAGTGAGGGAACATGCAAAGTGACAACAAAGACCATGTGCAGAGTGCCTTTCCCTCAGTACAAACTTACTAACTATATCACTTCTGCAAGTGAGGGATTAGGATGAAAATTGCCCCCTTTTGTTCTTTTTGAATAAGAGACTGAAATGATTAGCACCTTCAAAGCCTGACATCTCTTTATATGAGAGAATCAATCGCCTGCTGGCTACATTCTTGTACAGATTAAAAGAAGGTGAGACCCTTTTGGTTTTTAAAGGATATTGGGTTTATCAAAAGTGTGCAATAACATGATAAATCCAGTTGGTGGCAGCAACAGCATCTGTTTTTTTACTCCTCCCTCCACCCGCTTGCTTTTTTTAAAAAATAGCTCTGCCTTTCCAGTAAATTGAAGGTGAACAGGAGACTGGCAGGGATGAAAACAGGTGCCCATTAGGGGAAGGCACAAATAGGACTTCCTGGGGTGATGGGGGCACTTATTTATTTCCCCCTCCCTGTTTTTTAATATATGTAAATAATTCGGCACTCACTTGGAATATCAAGCAGAGCCAACATGAACACACTAGATGTTAACAGACAGTATTTTTGCACACCCCCACCCTCAGCTCAGTGTCTTCAGTCTGGCAAGTTTTTGCCGCCTGAGGTGACAGGACATGTTCCTTGTGTTAATTACTAACGGCACAGTTGTCAGTAAATGTAGCATGCATTAAGGAGCACAGAAAGCCAGCTATTAATGCCCCCTTTCCCAGGTGTTTAGAATGTGTTAAATCTGTACTTTTGTGGAAGTTGTTCAATCAATCCATTGCTGCTTCTGTTTTAACCCCACTACCTCCTGCAATAGCTTTTCTGTATGAATGGCTCATCTGCCGAAGCTTGCCAAGACAATATTTTGCTGAATAAATTAGTTGTTAAATCAGGTTCTCTCCTTTTCATGGGAGATCACATGATTCGTAATCCACCTGGGTAACTTTTTGCATGCTCTGAATGTGCAGGACAAACTCCTTTTCACAACATGGAACAGGAATGCTCTTTTTCCACAGGAACAATAGCCAGAGCAACTGATAAAAGCAGATGCCACAAAAAAATGTAATTGTTACTTGTCAGATAAGACATTGTTGCTGTCACCAGGAGATAGATTGTGCAGTCAGTACTTTGTTGGGCTGAATTTGAATATCAAGGCAGTGGTACAGTGGCACAGAAACTGTAATTCTTTGAGCTCAAACTGCAGTATTTTGTCTGCAGCCAGCATGGTGTAGTGGTTAAGAGCAGTGGACTTGTAATCTGGTGAACTGGGTTCACTTCCCTGCTCCTCCACATGCAGCTGCTGGGTGACCTTGGGCTAGTCACACTTCTCTGAAGTCTCTCAGCCTCACTCACCTCACAGAGTGTTTGTTGTGGGGAGGAAGGGAAAGGAGATTGTTAGCCGTTCTGAGACTCCTTAAGGGGAGTGAAAGGCGGGATATCAACTCCAAACGCTTCCTCCTGCTCCTCCTCCTCCTCCTCTTCTTCTTCTTCGGCTTAGCCTACCCATGCAGCAGAATGGGATGGTGCAGTAAAGTAGAAGAGTCCTAGGGTGGCAATAGGGGTTACGTATCATTGAAGACTACAACTGTGGAATTATATTTTTTCCCAATGACACCGTACCAAAAAAAAAAAAAAAAAGAGTCAGGAAATCAGCGCAGCAGGATGTGGGCTAGAAACAAACCTCTTTCCCTGATGCATTCAATGTTGTTGTTTCACTTGCAGGAAGTTTGGCACATGGGAAAGTCATTTAAAAAGGGGAGCCATCTGAGGTCTTACAGTTCACTTTACGAAGTCAGGATTCTGCCATCTTCCTGTGTTGCATTTGTAGACCTTACTTATTTTTGGGGGGAGGGGGGAGGGGATGCTAGCTAGGCTTGCAATACATCAGGAAAATTCCTGACATGTCCTGGTTTTGGGGTGTAAAAATGGCATCAGGGGAGAATTTTGCAATGTGAAGGAAAAAGCAGTGGAAACAGCTCCAAAGGCTTAAAATCACTATTTTGGGGGGAGATTTCCCCCCAAAAGCAGATGTCCACTAGCGAATGTGTCCACTGCAATGATGAGTGCTGTGTGGGATGTGGTTGTGCGGTTGTCACTATTAGCCACTGAAGTTTCTTGAGATGTATCCTCAGGCTGCCAAATTCAATCAAGTATGAGGCGATGTGTGCAGTATTAGGTATACACATGATGGAATATTGGGTGTGGAATAGCACTATAAAATACTGGCTGTGTTGCCATTTCCTTTCCCAACCTTCGAGTCTGCTTTCTGATTTACTTAAGGACTCATAAATCCAGATGGCTCCAACTCATACACAGCAAAATTAGATCTATTGGTATTGACTTGGAATTATTATATAATTCTGGAAAGCAATATATTTATCACGATATCCAAATTAGATGAAGGGATATTGAAAAACAAAACATTGAGGCAGCTGTAAATAAGATCTGCTCCCCCAAGTTCTATGATTTAAATACAACCAATAACAAGACCACTTATATTTCAAAGTTAATAATCCCAGCCCAACGCAGGACGTTTATGTTAACCCAACTGAACATTTTCCCCTCAGCTATTTTTAAGAGCAGTTATTTAAACATCCATAGAAATTATAGACATTGTGGATGCTATTTGAATGTGCCGGACATTATAGAACATATTCTTTTCTACTGCCCACTGTTCGACCAGCTACATAAACGCGTGCTATCTCTCTTTTGGGGTAGTTTAACATCATGGCACAATGAAAATATCAGATTCTACCTGTCTGATATTAACCCAGAGGTAGCTGCAAGGGTAGCTGAGTTTCTGTCAATAGTATCTCTTAGAGTGGTGAATGACACAGTTTAATGGAAAGACACTCCAATGAAATTTTCTGTTGCTATATATATTATATGGATGTTTCTTTGTGTGTGTGTGTGTGTGTGTGTGTATATATATATATATGCTTTCGTAGATTTTCACGGGTATAGGAATGCAGGTTTTGGTGTCCTCGGGTGTCTTCCCGTGTAAGATATCCCTCAAGCAATTAAGGAACAAAAGAAGAAAAGGCACACTAGCCTGGGAACTTCCTCTCTGCCCAGAACATTGGAGGCTATACACCACACCCCTCAACAGTATTTATAGGAACTCAAACACTGAGATCCTGCTCTGTTCCAGTAACAAGAAGCCGAAAGCACCAGCCTGAAGATGACGAGTGAGACCTCGTCGAAACGTCGCCTAGACACCCCAACTTTTACACGGGAAGACACCCGAGGACACCAAAACCTGCATATATATATATATATATATATATATATGCTTTCGTAGATTTTCACGGGTACAGGAATGCAGGTTTTGGTGTCCTCGGGTATCTTCCCGTGTAAAAGTTGGGGTGTCTAGGCGACGTTTCGACGAGGTCTCACTCGTCATCTTCAGGCTGGTGCTTTCGGCTTCTTGTTACTGGAACAGAGCAGGATCTCAGTGTTTGAGTTCCTATAAATACTGTTGAGGAGGTTCTGGGCAGAGAGGAAGTTCCCAGGCTAGTGTGCCTTTTCTTCTTTTGTTCCTTAATTGCTTGAGGGATATCTTGAGTGATTTCTTGAGTGATATCCTGAGTACCACTTAGGTGGGTCATTAGGTGTGGATTAGTTGCTAAAGCCTTTGTGTCTTGACCTCTTGAACTTTGTGAAGAGTTTTTCTGAGAAGATGGGTGTACTACATTTAGTTGTGCTCTGGCTTGGCTTCGTGTATAGGGGCGAGCTGTGGTTTTGTGGCCTGTGCCAGCCAGATCTGTGTAGGGATTGCAGGGGGGTGCAGCATCCGGAGGTGCCACCATGGTTTGGCTACTGGATGGTGTCTGTAATTTATCTGTGGAGAGGGTCTGGGTTTGGGTCTGGTGTGGTTGATTGGTGATGGCGTTCTGTGTGCCTCTGGATCTGGTGTCAGTTTTTGTGGGGAGGGCTAATTTCCAGATGTCTGGCAAGCGGGATGTGTCGTCACGCTTGTTCATGTTGTGAGGGTGTTTCTCTATCTCGATGGCTTCCATGATTATTCTCTTGTGGTGATGTTCCATGTTAGAGAGCAATTTGGAATCTGCAAAATTAATTTCGTGTCCTGTTTCTTTTATGTGTTGGAAGAGAGAGGAAGTTTTTTCTTCTTTTTTGACGGCATTCTTGTGTTCTGCGATACGTGCATTTATTCGTCTGTTTGTTTGTCCAATGTACGTGGCTGGGCAGACTTTGCAGGGTATTTCATAGACCCCTTGGTTTTCCAACTGGATTTTATCCTTGGGGTTTCTGAGGATATTGGCTATTTTTTGGTTGGCGCAAAAGGCTGTTTTGATATTGTGTTTATGGAGGATTTTGCTAATTTTATCTGTAGTGCCCTTGATATAAGGAAGGAGGGCCATGCCATTGTTTTCTTCTGTGTCTTGGTTTTTGGGGGGTGTTTCTTTTTGGATTAGCTTCGTAACCCTGTTTTGCTGGTATCCATTGGCAATTAACACATTTGAGAGATTCTGTAACTCAGTTGTCAAGTGGTCTTTGTCAGCCAGGCGTTTGGTTCTGGAGATGAGAGTCTTGGCTACGGAGTTTATTTGTGCAGGGTGGTGGTGTGATTGTGCATGTAAGTAGCGGTTGGTGTGTGTTTTTTTCCGGTAGATAGTGTGTCCTAGGGAGCCATCAGGTTTTTTGTAGATTAGGACGTCAAGAAAGGGAAGTTGGTTGTTGGCTTCTATTTCCATAGTGAATTGTATTTTGGGGTGTAGGCTGTTGAGATGTGTGAGGAAGCTGTCCAGTTTTTCCTTCCCGTGTGGCCAAATTACAAAGGTGTCGTCAACATATCTGAGCCAAAGTTTGGGTTTGTGTTCTGACTTGTCTAAAGCATTGGTTTCAAAGTGTTCCATGTACAGGTTTGCGATGACCGGTGAGAGGGGTGATCCCATAGGTGCTCCTTCTATCTGTTTGTATCTTTGTCCATTGTGGATGAAGTACGTGTTGGTTAGGCAGTGGTTGGTCAGGTCCAAGATGTATTCGGGGGGATTGTATTTGTTTTGAATGGCTGTCAAGGCTTCATTAATGGGTACTTGTGTGAAGAGAGATACAACATCGAAGCTCACAAGTAGGTCATTGGGATGTAGGTTTTGCTTCTTTATTGTTTCTATGAACTGGAAGGAGTTTGGAACGTGTGAAGAGATGGATTCATAATCATTCTCCCAGCAGACAAAGGTAATGCCACTGTTGTGATGAACACATCGGACTACCAAGCAAAACTATCAAGCCATTCAAAACAAATACAATCCCCCCGAATACATCTTGGACCTGACCAACCACTGCCTAACCAACACGTACTTCATCCACAATGGACAAAGATACAAACAGATAGAAGGAGCACCTATGGGATCTCCCCTCTCACCGGTCATCGCAAACCTGTACATGGAACACTTTGAAACCAATGCTTTAGACAAGTCAGAACACAAACCCAAACTTTGGCTCAGATATGTTGACGACACCTTTGTAATTTGGCCACACGGGAAGGAAAAACTGGACAGCTTCCTCACACATCTCAACAGCCTACACCCCAAAATACAATTCACTATGGAAATAGAAGCCAACAACCAACTTCCCTTTCTTGACGTCCTAATCTACAAAAAACCTGATGGCTCCCTAGGACACACTATCTACCGGAAAAAAACACACACCAACCGCTACTTACATGCACAATCACACCACCACCCTGCACAAATAAACTCCGTAGCCAAGACTCTCATCTCCAGAACCAAACGCCTGGCTGACAAAGACCACTTGACAACTGAGTTACAGAATCTCTCAAATGTGTTAATTGCCAATGGATACCAGCAAAACAGGGTTACGAAGCTAATCCAAAAAGAAACACCCCCCAAAAACCAAGACACAGAAGAAAACAATGGCATGGCCCTCCTTCCTTATATCAAGGGCACTACAGATAAAATTAGCAAAATCCTCCATAAACACAATATCAAAACAGCCTTTTGCGCCAACCAAAAAATAGCCAATATCCTCAGAAACCCCAAGGATAAAATCCAGTTGGAAAACCAAGGGGTCTATGAAATACCCTGCAAAGTCTGCCCAGCCACGTACATTGGACAAACAAACAGACGAATAAATGCACGTATCGCAGAACACAAGAATGCCGTCAAAAAAGAAGAAAAAACTTCCTCTCTCTTCCAACACATAAAAGAAACAGGACACGAAATTAATTTTGCAGATTCCAAATTGCTCTCTAACATGGAACATCACCACAAGAGAATAATCATGGAAGCCATCGAGATAGAGAAACACCCTCACAACATGAACAAGCGTGACGACACATCCCGCTTGCCAGACATCTGGAAATTAGCCCTCCCCACAAAAACTGACACCAGATCCAGAGGCACACAGAACGCCATCACCAATCAACCACACCAGACCCAAACCCAGACCCTCTCCACAGATAAATTACAGACACCATCCAGTAGCCAAACCATGGTGGCACCTCCGGATGCTGCACCCCCCTGCAATCCCTACACAGATCTGGCTGGCACAGGCCACAAAACCACAGCTCGCCCCTATACACGAAGCCAAGCCAGAGCACAACTAAATGTAGTACACCCATCTTCTCAGAAAAACTCTTCACAAAGTTCAAGAGGTCAAGACACAAAGGCTTTAGCAACTAATCCACACCTAATGACCCACCTAAGTGGTACTCAGGATATCACTCAAGAAATCACTCAAGATATCCCTCAAGCAATTAAGGAACAAAAGAAGAAAAGGCACACTAGCCTGGGAACTTCCTCTCTGCCCAGAACCTCCTCAACAGTATTTATAGGAACTCAAACACTGAGATCCTGCTCTGTTCCAGTAACAAGAAGCCGAAAGCACCAGCCTGAAGATGACGAGTGAGACCTCGTCGAAACGTCGCCTAGACACCCCAACTTTTACACGGGAAGATACCCGAGGACACCAAAACCTGCATATATATATATATATATATATATATATATATATATATATATATATATTGTATGTGGATGTTTTAAAATAGTCTATATCTGTAATGCTTAATAAAGGTTTGGAGAAAGATAAAAGACTATTAGGCAGTGTTCATGAAAGCACTTGTAACAAATAGCACAACCCCTTCTTTCTAATGAAATGTCCGATATTTGGCATAACTCTAAACTGCATTTTATTTTTGTGACTTTTAATTAATTCTTGTAGGCTTTGTGTTGCTGTGCATAATGGGTATACTCCTCTAGCTCTCCAAGCCAGGGATAGGGCAACTGTCACCCTCCAACTCCCATCTGCCCCAGCCAGCATGACCAAGTGCCGGGCATGATGGGAGTTGTAGTCCAACAGTACCTGAGGAGCTGCAGGTTAGCCACCCCTGTTTTGAACTAACCAACAATAGCAAACACCAGCATGAGAATCCACCTCCAGCCACAGTTACTTTTCATGGACACTTCGTTTCACCACATTTCCCCCTCTTTCTTCTCAAGCTGTATGTGGTGCAGTCCGTCCGCAAAGCCGCAATACACACCCTGCAAAGGAAGGAGGGGGGGTTATTCTACTGCAGAAAGGCATTCTCATTCTTTGTGGAGAGACGGTCTAGGATAATGGCACTGAATAATGGCTAGCATTGGCGTAGCATTAAGAAGAAAAAGATACGCACACCCAGCCATCTCAAAAGGCCCATAGTAAGAATCTTATGTGATCTGTTCAAACACTGTGGTCTTCCTTGTGGGTCCTTTCATTTGTTTGTTTTCAGAGACCAGTAATCATGTGGCAGGTTCTTTGAAGTGAACTGAAATACAAAATAAAAAAATTGCCATTACAAAAAAAACCCACCAACCCAAACTGAAACTATGCTCATTTTATTAGTTTAATATATATATAGTCTTTCAGGCCTTGAACCCAGCAGTGGGCAGCTCGAATCCTAAGGTTCTTGGGCTAATTTAATGTCGGTGGCAAGACAAGAAAGATGGGGGGGGCGAGAGGAAATACTGCAGAAAGAGAAAGGGGCCTCCACATTCATATTACTATTATTATTTCCTATTCCAAAATGGCTTCTCAGCAATTTACAATGATAAAAGCAGTCCATAGTTAAAATACACAATAACAGTAAGGTAAAGGTAAAGGTACCCCTGCCCTTACGGGCCAGCCTTGACAGACTCTAGGGTTGTGCACTCATCTCACTCTATAGGCCAGGAGCCAGCGCTGTCCGCAGACACTTCCGGGTCACGTGGCCAGCGTGACAAGCTGCATCTGGCGAGCCAGCGCAGCACACGGAACGCCGTTTACCTTCCCGCTAGTAAGCGGTCCCTATTTATCTACTTGCACCTGGGGGTGCTTTCGAACTGCTAGGTTGGCAGGCGCTGGGACCGAGCAGCGGGAGCGCACCCCGCCACGGGGATTCAAACCGCCGACCTGACGATCGGCAAGTCCTAGGTGCTGAGGTTTTACCCACAGCGCCACCCGCGTCCCTTACAGTAAGACACCCTTAACTATACAATAACAATAAGACAATAACAGTAAGACACCCTTAACTAAAATATGCAGTAAAGCAAACAATTAAGTAGCATATCAATTAAAAGGTTTTTTAATAATAATAAAAGCAGTTGAAACAATATAACCACCAGTTCAGGGAAATGCTTGCCTAAACAGGAAGCAGCATAATGTCAACACTGATGGAGCCTCTCATATTTCAACAGATCTCTGCCTCTGCCCATTTTGGCTCCAACTACCAATTCCAGCCTTGCCCGTCACCAATTCACAACACCACCCAACAGATTACCCTTCAGGGAATGCAGCCTTCGCCGGGGGGGGGGGGGAATCTCCCTCCATCACTGCTTTAGTGAAGCAAGTGCTGTGTGGAAAATTTCTCCTGTATTTCCCCCCAGCGATTTTCCATCAGTTTATGAGAAAATAAATTGCATTCAAAATTAGCAAAAGGGAAAGAAAAGTTTGTTGAAATTCTGGTGGGTGGACTGTAGAGGTATTGTTGTGCTTACTGTACTTTCAAGGTGGCTGAGGAGTGTGTTGTATTCCTGCCCCTACCCTTTCGTTCTACAAATTCATCTTCCTTGGCTTTCCAAGGGAATACACCACTTTTTTTCCAAGGGAATACACCAGGAAGTGTGGGCTGCCGGAGAGGCTGCAGAGCACTGGCGAAATATTTAGGGAAGAAACCACAATACCACCCTTGGCTTCCTCATAGTGATGTGCTAAGCTTGAAACTTTGACTCTCCAAAAATTCAGAAGTACCCTAAGAATGCAGCAGAGAATTCAAGCTACTTTGCAAGGGAAGAAAGCTTACGCAAAGTTGGAGGATAAATTTTGGCACAGCCTTGGGTCAATCACTATTGATGCAATAAAAGGAAAGTTGGGTCAGGCAAAATAATGTATGCACAACAAATATCATTTATTTCAATGGGAATTAGGCACAGCCATGTTTCTCTTGCTTGAACCAGCTAAGTACATTGAACAAGAAACAGTGAGAGATGGGTGCAAACTGGATATTTCAAGATTTATCCATTTAAATGAGTTCCTGGATTTGAACTGATGTGATTATACTCAGCATCAGTGGGAGGTCTCTGGTTTAATTTTGTTTTTTTAAAGTGGACCAGTATTGCCACCCAAGGTTTTTTGTTTTGTTTTGGGGTGGGGAGGCTGGTCCTTTAAGTCAGTCCTTCTTCAACTCTTGTTAGCTACCCAACAATAATCCACCCCATGCTTATGAGAAGGTACTACAAGGAGGAGGAGGAGGCGGGAAAAGGAAAGGAAAGAAAAAGTTGAAAAAGAAGCATGAATACTTTTTGTTCCAGTAAAACAGAGGATTCTGGCAGAGTTGTACACAATTTTATCATGAGGTGAAAACTCTGAAAGCCACTTAATGGTGTTGTGTGCTTATTTAAATAGTTGGTCCTAAACCAGTTTAACTCAAGTGGAAGATTATATCTTCTTATCTTTAAGCAGCCATTGCCTTAGAGCAGAGCTGAAATTCCTCTAAGTCATTACTTTTCCTGATAAAATTTCTGAGATTTTTCTCTTTCCTGTACCCTCTAGAAAAAGAAAGCCACTTTGGAGAATTGTGACTGAATATTCTCCAGCATTATCATTATTTATCTGGGATGAGGATAGTCTCCCCACACAGACACACTGACCTGGACTAATCCTTGATTCCTGGCCATGGGAAGGATGAAAAAAACAAAACAAAAACACTGCCCAGGCTTCCAACATAATGCTACTTACAAAGGCAGCCTCCATTCCAAAAAGGGAAAAAGCACACACCTTAGGAAAGAAGAAAGGAGTTGTGCTACTGCCACTGCTAGTTGTGACCTGCAACCCTGGGAAACACCAGAAATTACCTTATGCTAAGTCACTCTCCCTGCTGGTAAGCCGCAGTGATAGGAGGTCACCTGAATGCTGCTGTCTGCTACTGATGATGATGATGGCGATGATTAACCCACCTTTATCCCAGACAGTGAATCAAGCCAGCTTACAGAGTACAGTGGTACCTTGGTTCTCAAACTTAATCCAGAACTCCGTTCCAAAACCAAAGCGTTCCAAAACCAAGGCGCTCTTTCCCATAGAATGTAATGCAAAATGGATTAATCCATTCCAGACTTTTAAAAACAACCCCTAAAACAGCAATGTAACATGAATTTTACTATCTAACGAGACCATTGATCCATAAAACGAAAGCAATAAACAATGTACTGCAGTCACACAATCAATCAACAGTAGCTGAACTGGGTTCCACACAGTCACAAAAACAAAACGAAAAGAGCCGCAAAAACAAAAATGCAAAATAAATAGCAAAAACAGATGGACCTCAGCCTAACACTCAAAACGGAAGTGTGGCACTCAAAACAGAAGTATGGTACTCAACTTGGAAGCGTAACAGTAAAAACGGAGCATGTTCGGCTTCCAAAAAAAAAGTTCGCAAACCGAAATACCGTATTTTTTGCTCTGTAAGACTCACTTTTTCCCTCCTAAAAAGTAAGGGGAAATGTGTGTGCGTCTTATGGAGCGAGTGCAGGCTGCGCAGCTATCCCAGAAGCCAGAACAGCAAGAGGGATTGCTGCTTTCACTGCGCAGCGATCCCTCTTGCTATTCTGGCTTCTGAGATTCAGAATATTTTTTTTCTGGTTTTCCTCCTCCAAAAACTAGGTGCGTCTTGTGGTCTGGTGCGTCTTATAGAGCGAAAAATACGGTACTTACTTCTGGGTTTGCAGTGTTTGGGTTCCAAGTTGTTTGAGTACCAAGGCGTTTGAGAACCAAGGTACCACTGTAGTGCAAAGGTGGCATAAACATTTCCCCAGTACACTTCAGCCTCCCTGGTTGCAAGCACTTCTTACTCTGAAAAAGCTCCAAGGGAGGAGTTAGCTCAGGATGTCTATCTCTAGGCTTTAATTATAACTTTCTTGGCATAGTTTAAACAAGTGGAGGGAAGGTGTTAACTGTGAGAGGATGGCTTGAAATGTATAACATTTGTTATAATATAAATGATTTCTTATACCAAATTCATGCTTTTTCTGTCAAAGTAACTGATAGCCCCATTTTGCAGCTACCTGATGTTTCTGATAGCTTTGACCATGCCCTGTGCCTCTATAAAACTGATCTCTTTTTAAAAAACAAAACAAAAACAAAGAATAATTGTCATTCTCCACTCATTACAGAGAACATCCTGGAGGATCGGTGATGTACGATGAAGGAGATGAGTCATCTATCACTTCTCGTACCAAATTAGCTCTATTGTCAGACCCCAGGAAGTTAGTAGGAAAGTAATTGAGGTATGACACATACTTAGTCAATGTTTGCTGGTGATGGCAGTCCATTGTGGAGGAATTCACAATATTTATGAGATTCCTTCATCTGAAACGCTACTACGCAGAGGCCTCAACTGTATTATGGTTAAAAATGAACAAAACTGTTGCACCATTAATTTATCTCAGATCCCCCCCCCACACACACACTTTCCCATTATGAAAGGAGTTTTGCAATAATTTATCTCTTCTCTACTAGACACAGAATGGAAAATTTGGAAAGTGGAAACTTTACAATGACAGCTTAACGGGCGTGTATCAACTGGTCTGTCACGCGCAGCTTGAACATTTACATGTTAATGTCAGTTCACAGAATCCAACATAATTTCTCAGATTCCCCACCCCCACTCCATCGCAAGGACTGAGAATATTTAACTGTGTGCATGAGTAAGACAGGACTGAGGGTTATTTCCACCAGTTTGCTGCAGCTAAGCAGGGCTGGGTCTGACTTGTGGCTCAATGAGTGACCTTCTGAGCTTTTAAACAATAGCATTCTTAAGCATGATGATTCCTTGTACAGCTAGGGAGAAGCAACAATATGATCCACTGCATTCCCCCTCCCCGCAGTTAACTCAGTGAGGATTATTAGCTCAGTGAGCGTGGGTGCTCACAGGATCGTACCTTGAGGCAGGCTATGTACACACATAGGATCTGAAATGCACAGGGCTCTCCCCCCCCCCGAGCTTCTGTATCTAACACTTTGCATTTGTACATTCCTTCACACGCTAACATTGTCTAACGTGGGAGTTAATATCTGTACTATCTATACACGTGGGCCAAAGAATCAAACTGAAATTTTACATTGAGGTCCACCTGACAGTTACTAAAAATGAATCTCACTTGACACAAAAGCAATTGCTTATATTCTGATACCCAGGGAATATTTCAGGTGTCAGTAGAGAAGGGAGCAAGAGTCTATAGCCTGCTGTTGGATATATTCGGATATTATCGCACTGAGAGGACAAAAGCAGTTCACTAAGAACAGATGATGTGTGGAGTAGTAAGTGGGAGGATAGAATTTCAAACAAAACAGTCCTTTTGTAATATGGACACATTCAGCCACCTATGTACCCATGTGGTTCCCATCCCTTTCCAACACACACACACACACACACACACACACACACACACACACATATCTCGGTGTCTGTGTCATTTATTAATTTGCTTTCAATAACTTCTGTAAAAAGACATGTGGTCTTCTGCTAGCTTGGCCTCTGTGTATGCTGTACAGAACAAGAGGGCATCAATGGCATGAAGGATACAGCAGCTCAGATACCTGCCTTGATGCCCCTCTACGTGGTCTTTTTTCCACAATGGCTCAAGTTCATTTCATGGGCCCCTTCCCCCCCGTTTGTCATTGCCTATGTTTATGAGAAACCCTCAGCCTGTATAAGTTGCTAGGTCACTCCTCAGAGTATCTTACTGTAAGAGCTCCTGTGCCAAGGTTTTAGGTTTACCCTTGCGAATTCAGTTTCTTATTTTTCCAGTCATAAGTTCCATTTGCATTTTTTTAAAGAAAAACCTTATTAATATTCATCCCCATGTTTGTGCACATTTCTCCTAATATACACATTTTGCATGCAATTTTGCTTAATATACACATTTTGACAAGTAATGTCCCTTAATATAATGCATTTTGTATGTTGTTTCTCTAATATACATACTTTTCTGCACACTTTCCCCTTACAGATGCATTTTTTTGCACACTTTCTTGGGTTAGAGAATTCAGAGAAGTGAATTTAAGAATGACGGCTGTGTTGCAGCTTGCATATTGTTTTGGGAAGTGCAAATTAGCTTGATTCACTTACAGAGATAGGTACTGAAGCAAATTTCTCATCCTGTGGAAAGTTATTTGCTGCAGTTCATTTATTTTCATCTTCCCCTCGTACTAAATGCATGTGCATCCATACAGTGTCATAGGAAGGGGGTGCGGTGGGTGTGGGTCGCCCCGGGTCCCATCACTGAGGGAGGTGACAAAATGACAAAAATATGTGTTTTTGAAAAAAATTATTCCCACACCCACCACACACCCCTTCCTACACCACTGCAGGAGCACTCTCCCCTCAAGTGATTTCCAGAAGCCAGAAGCTTTGCTGCCTCTAACTTTGCAGGCTGAGCACAGCCTTTATGGCTGGTAGCCTTCTACAGCCCTCTCCTCTATGAATCTGCCTAATCCAGAGGTGTAGCTAGGTTAAGGTTACCAGATTTTTTCCAAACAATCCGGGGACACTTTTTCTTTCTTTTTTTGAAAAGAGAAAAAAAAGTTATTTAAAAAACAAGTTTTTTTGTTTTTGTTTTAAAGAAGTAATATCTTCTCTTCTGTGGTGTCCTCTGTCGCATGGCCTTCCTCTGGGCCCCAGCCTGCTCTCTTGGAGTGCTAGCCACCATGGAGTAGGCTCAGGTTGGGCCTGGGATCAGCCATGTGTCCTTGCCCTCCTGCTGCTCTCCTACCTCTTTTCCTCAGCGGCGGCAGCAGCGCGGCAAGGTTGGGGCTCCCCTCTTTTTTCTCCTTCCTCTTTCTCTCTCTTCCTTCTCCTTCTCCTCTCCTCCTTCTCTCCGCATCAGCTCAGGGTTTTTCCTGGCCCCTGAGTGCTTCTGGGAAGTCAGCCAGGCACTCTCGCTCCTGGCTTGATTTGGGTCTCGGGGGGGGGGAGTCAGCGGTCCCCCCAGTTGATGCACTGGGTGTCCCTGGTTCCCCTTTGGCAGTGGCAGCAGCAGTTTCAGCAGCCCGGAGCCAGTCTGGTAGCGTAGTTGGCTCTGGCTGGCTTCAGGAGCTGCTCGCTGCTCCCTGCCGTGGCACCTGCCATTTTGCCTCGCCGGAAGCCCGCATATGATGTGACTTGTGCCATTGAACCAATCACGCAACATTCATTCCTTACTAATAAATCTACAACACTTAAAATATAAATCTGGGGACATTAAAAGAAATCTGGGGACATTCCGGGGATGGATTTTGTCCTGGGACAAATTTGTGAATCCGGGGACTATCCCCTGGAAACTGTCGGAATCAAGCCTTGTCAGAGGAATTGGCCACTCTCCAGGCACCTGGCTTGAGTTCCTTGTTGACCTCCCCGTCTGCGACTCCCGGCAAGATACAGGCGAGGCCTCTATCGGCGATCCTCCTCCACGTGACAAGAACACACCACTCTTTCCCTCTCCTCCCTGCCATCCCCAGGGAGGGGAAAGAGACAGACAGAAATGTATTTACATGCCTTTATTTCTGTCTTTTGCAGCAGTACAGAGAAACATGTCTGCACTCTCTTAACACCAACAGCAGAGAGAGAGACTCCACCCCTGTACTTCCAGTACAGGTCAGATGACACTCTGAGCTAACATCCGGTGCTCAGTACAGTGAATAGACTGTCCCTTTGTTCCCACGGTACAGTCCCAAACATCAACATCCTGTTTGGCTTTCCAGCCACCTGCTGCTCGCTGCATTGCTCCTTTTTTGTAACAGAAACAGGGATATCTGGTAACCATAAGCTAGGTGAGGCGGGGGGCACTGGGCATCAGGTTGCGGGGCCTGCAGCATGTCTGAGCCACACATCTCTCCTGAGGGGAAGGCGGCAGGCAGACTGCCTGCAAACTGCACACTGCTTTTCTGAGCATCATGGGGCTTGCATCTGCCCACCACCTCAGCCGCCCTACAGCTGAGGAGGAGGTTGTGGAGAGGTTCCACGCAGCATGCCCTGCTTTGGCTTGCCCCTCCTCCATGGGCAGCTTGCCCTGCACTCATGGGGGACTCGCTCCACCCCCGGCTGCAGGGCACGCACGCTGTCCCAGGCACCCGAGTGGCTAGCTACGCCACTGCATTCATACATAAATGGAGAACGATTCCTAAATGATCAAAAGGTACACATATTAAGAGAGCGAAGGGACGGACACACACAAAGAGAGAGAAACCTTAGAATGCATGGAATTCTGGAACAGGTTAATTGTAAAGCAGCACTGAATTTCTGTGTCTCAAACTTTGTACGTCCCTGTGCCCTGTGAGATGCTCTTGACAGTGATGCATGATCAGGTCTTTTCATCAGCAGCACAGATTATGGAACTTGCTCGGCACCCCAGGAGGTTCAATTCTTTTCAACCTTGAGTGCATTCGACAGCAGGTGAAAACTGTTATGATGCTTGAACAGAGCCGGCCCACTGATAAGGCATGGTGACACACCCGCCTGAGGCGGTGGAAGTGCCTGAGGTGGGGCTGCGCCTGCCCCGACTCTCACCAGCAAGCAGGGGACAGATAAGAAATTATAACTTATGACTCAGACAACATGGGGTCCAAAATCATAGTCAATATAGCTCCCCGATATTTTTTCATCCAGCCAGAATTTGCCTTGACTAGCAAATGCATCCACCACACTTATAGTCAGCATTGTACTAAAAACTCCATAATATGGAAATGATATAGAAAAGCACCTTATGGATACATACGATTTTAACAGTACTTATCATTTCTGGCGTTTCTCACCAGAACGATTTCCCAGGTGGCATTTAAAATACAGTAAAATAAAAACTGTTTCCATCATTTAGACTATACAAAACTGTTGTTCCTCACTGTTTTGTCATCCAAAAATAATGCTTGACTCACTCTTTTCAAACACTGGGAAGCACAATGCCAAAAGTTCTCCTATGTACATGTACAGTAGCAAGCCTCTTTTCTTTTAGTTTGCAATAATTGCCTTGCCTTTTATATTAAGAGAGCAGGATCAAGTGAATAAGTGAAATTCAAAAGCAACTTATAAAAGGTACCCATGCAGTTTTCTTTTGTTCCATTTTCCTAAATGTACTCGGAGGCTACTCTGAGAATGATTGATCTGTGTACAGACTGATTCGTCACCTTTTTTAAAATGTATGCAAATTTAGGCTTTTCAGCTAGCTAGTAACATGCTTGAATGGCAGACAATGCAACAAAAATGCCTTTAGACAAAGCTTTTACTGTCCTAAATGCTACAAAGGACCCATTTATAAATCAATCACTCTCTTCCTCTATGCATCCATTGCCAATTGCCTTTTAACATTCCATCCAATCAATGCTCCTTTAACTTTTCGTCTTATTTGCTGGCATTCATAAAAGTCACATTTGTTTTAGAAAAAAATAATAATAATCTAGGAGTTGATATCACCGGGTCTGCTGGCATTTCTTACTTCTTTGTTTTTATTAAAAGTGTTATCAGATTTCACAGATGCACAGAGACATTCAAACTCCAATGCTTAGAGCAAGCACATGACTGGGAGGGGAGTGTTTTCAAGCTCTTGTGTGTGTGTGGGGGGGGAGATATACACACTGAATGGGGGGGATTGGTCATACTCATATACCACTAATATCTGCTATTAATTGTTCTTACACACTAATGAGCATCTTGCAGTTGTGCCCACTGCATATTCAGCAGCCCTCTTCAGTTCCACACAGATTCTGATCAAGCATGTTCACCAGTTGGGATTACCATGGTTTGAATTGTCTGTATCCATTCAAACTGTAGGAATCGGCAACACACCAAATGTATGCAATCTTGATGACCCTTTGGTGTTGTGATCCTTTGACATTTTGGCAATTCTGTATCATAACTGACATATGCCCTGACATTTCATTAGGGATCTGACAAATTACTGCATCTGACAAATGTACTGATTGCAATTGCTAACACACTGCTGGTTCATGAGTGAGTGAAATTGGCCTTTCAAATGTTTCATTGTGGAGCTTTTTGGATTGCACTTTCAGACCTTAACAACAAACAAAGAAACCTTATTCCATTAGACACTGGGATTATTTCATCGTAAGCTTGTCAGCCAGTGTTTACAAACCAATAAAAACCTGCAGTGCTTTCATACTGCATGTTTAATTATGTCTGGTAAAATGAAAAGCTGCCAGTGTTTTGAAAGAGATATGAATTGTTCTGTAAGTTTTGTTGTTTTAAAATTGCTATTTACTACAGAAGCTGTGATATCACTCTCAACACAAACAGCATGCATACAATGACTGAATCACTTTGTACTTGCAGTTATTTGCTGCTTTCCATTTATGAAACATGCTTAGCCCCTTGTTATCAGCATATGAGTGTGTGTTTGTGTGTCACTAAGAACCTCATAAAGTCTGTGGGGGGGGGGGTTGCAAAATCAATTCATTTTCTTTCATTCTGTAACTATTAAGAAGTTCAAGACAAAATTGGGCTTCTGTTTCCTCTCAGAGTAGAGAAGTGTAATGGCTTGATCCTAACATCAAGAATTTGTACTGCACTGCAGGCTCAGCTGATGTTAATCTACCCAGCGTTTAACAGGCCATGTCTACCCTGTAGCATACCTTTTACCTAGAACATTGGTACTGACAACATCTGGGAGTTTATAGCTACTCCCAGTCATGGATCATTTGACTGTACCCAGTAGGATGGGCAGCAATGACTTGGCTCCATGGAATGGCAATACATCACATTGAAAGACCAAAGTGTTTGGTTTCTGGAGACTAAAGGAGCTTGCACTTTTCTTCCTTGGACTGCACAAGCCCTTGGGGGAAACCAAAAAGGGGAATATTATGAATGCTATGTGTAAGGATAGAACTGTTACAGTGTTCTGGCATGTGCATAGCCAGAATTCAATGCTGATACAGCTTGAAATGTCCTTGAAAATCTAGCCTGCCTGTAATTCCTGAATGGGTCATCAGCCCTGATTCTCATGTGCTGAAATGAGGTCTTTGGTTTTTCCCATGTGCCTATGCAGTCTACACAGCTGATGAGTGTAAGCAGTCACACTTAGCATCTGTTCATGGGCCAACAGCATGGACATTGGCTATTTACAATAACCGTCAATGAAATATACCTGTCCTCCTGGATTACTGAAGTGAGGAAAAGGAAATCATGCGGTTGTCTGGGTAATGTTTAAAACACAATATGTCCCCAAGGTGCACTTGAAGAGAGAGAGAGAGAGAGAGAGAGAGAGAGAGAATTATACAAATGTGTGGAATAAAGGAAAGTTTTCAATCACATTTTCATTTGTTCTTTCTGTTCCAAAACAGAAGGCGGCTCAGTTCACCCATCACTAGTTTCAACCATGTGAATACAAGTGTTTAGCTGTAGGATGTGCTTTCAATGCTGAAGTGTAACACCCCTCGACATAACTTGCTTTATTCAGCATTCATTTTGATTTGCCCCCACAAAGCTTTCACAGTAGTTAGACTATATACAATCTTTACTGAGCATTCTTTTTGATTAATTTATGTGATAGTTATATGACCATGACCATTCATCCTGACTGCCTTGTGGGATGTGTGTACACGTCTTCTCGTTAACCATTCTTTCATCTAACACTTTTCAGTGCATTTCCCTATCGCTTCTGGAACTGCAGAAAGTTAAGTGGATTTGCTGTGGTAGGGTGACAAAGTGCATTTAAAAGTACAAGTCTAATGTTCTGGTATACATTTGAACCCCTCTTGAAAAGGATAGTGTGGAGGCACTACAGAGGAAAAAATCAAGATTAGGTATAGGGAAGGCTGAATCTGTTAATTTCATTTTCTCCCATTTTCCCATCTCCACCTCAGTCTCACATTCTGTTCTTCACATTTTCTGGGGTTGGTGTGTGTGTGTGTGTGTCTTTATTTTTGTCCTCGTGAAAATTTGTCCACATTTTAATGAAGTTCCTGATAATATATAATGCTTGTATGAAATTTTTGCCCAACTTACACATTTTAGCAAATCAGTGTTCCCTCATTTCATGGGAGTCAACTCCCAGGGGCCAAGGTCCCTTTGCTCTCCCCAATGAAATATTTGAGGGGTCTGGGCCTCCCCAAAGATGGACATTGTAATTCAAATGGTGTGTGCATGCCACGTCACATGATTGATTATGCAGGACAGGGCTTACCTGCCCCCTCCCTGATATTTTATTCAGGTTGGCACCTCATTTAATGCATTTTTGTAAACTATGTTCACTAGTATATTCACTTTTGTACATAATATTTGACTGGAGAGCAGCATTGCAAAATTCAGAGATATGTGAATTTTGAAGTATATCTCTTTTCTGATGCCTGTGCTTCATATTGTTTTGGAAGTTGTGTATTCATCTTTCAATACAAACATAATTGATTTTTGCCCCCATCCCTAATCATTCATTACACCTATGAGGATACCATTGAAAACCGAATTGCTTGGATGAACAATCCCCATGTGCCAGAAACTGCAATTACCCATGGCTACAAAACACATATATATTGCATAGAATCATAGAATCATAGAATCATAGAATCATAGAATCATAGAGTTGGAAGAGACCACAAGGGCCATCGAGTCCAACCCCCTGCCAAGCAGGAAACACCATCAGAGCACTCCTGACATATGGTTGTTGTTGCACATGTTGTTGTTTTCACTGCATGGCCATGCCAACAATACATTTGAAAAGGCAGAGATGCAATGTGTAAGATACATCAGTTGTATATTTTATTTTGTGAAATAATGGCTTTTTCAGAAAACAATTTTATTTTGCAGAAATAGATGGGAAATGTTAGTCCTCTTCAAATTAAATTACAATGAACATTGTGAGGCTATGCTCGAACATTTCTGAGACTCATTATTTATTTCCCAAAGATTTCAATAACTTTGAATCTTACATGATTACTCACATGAAGGGAATATTAATAACACAGGGTGCATTTGTTCACAATGGTATAGGTGATATTGTTCTACTCTTACTATATGGGGAAATAGAGGCTAAAAATCATTAGCACAGGAAGAACTGAACATACCGTAGTAATTAAGTTTTATATCCAGTTGTAAGAAAACTGATTTGTTTGTGCATGTGTATGTATGCATGCAAGCCAAACTCCATGTGGTGTCAAAGGTTCATGAACTAATCTACGTATGCACATTCTCTCTCTCTCTCTCTCTCTCTCTCTCTCTCTCTCTCTCTCTCTCTCCCTCCCTCCTAAACATAGCTGATGGTCAGATGAAGAAATCTGCATAAGGGCCTTAGTATGGATCATATCACTTCCCTTCCATAACAGTTCCCTTATTTTATTTATTTATTAAATTTGGAGGGGCCACTAGGGGCGCCTTTGAAGATGGCGGATAATGCCATCTATCCAGCCCACACAAGGTAATTTGAGGCTGATTATGGGGAGTCTCCCTCGTCTCTCCAGGGAATGGAAAGACGCAGTTTTCACCCGCGGTTGCCATAAATCACCCCCCGAGTTCGGAAGAAGGGTGAGAGGCACTGGGTGCATAACCTTCGGCGGGTTTCAGCACTCCTCCAAAGCTGCTTCCAGGAGCGAAACTAGTTGCATTACTTAAAAGGAAAAATTTGGAGAATGCACATGCTTCAAGAGAGGCAGGAGGTTTTATCTGCTAATAATTTTGCCACTGAAAGGAAGAAGATTGAGACGGAAGATTATATCAAAGTACTACAGACATGCTGGTATGTGGAAGGCAACGGAACGGAAAGGGGGGGTATTATTTTATTTTTTGTTTCATGTGATTACCTAATAACCCTCCCCCTCAGAAGATCCGTCACAATAACTAATTGGCAAATGGGGTTAAAAATGAGCTGTGTGGGGGGAAATAATAAGAATTTAAAGGTTTTATTCTGTGAAGGACTTGGAAAAACAAAGGCTCTCTTTGTGACGCAGCAAGAATTGAGATTTGATACAGAAGGACAGACATCTGTTGCAGGGAGTTTGGTCTTAGGAAGGGCGAGCCGAAGATTTGTTATCTGGATGGGATTGTGAACTGGAAGGGGCAGCCCTCCTGGAAAAGACTAATTTACGATGCAACAGGTCTGGAAAGTTAACGAGCGGGCTTTTAGACTGTATTTCATTGGAACGGCAAGATGGTGACTGCCCGCTCGAGTGGAAACGCCTGGACTATTGGATGAGAGTGATTCACGAGAGAGCAATACAGAATCCACACAGAAATATAAATAATTGTTTTTTTAACCCACTTGCGGAGATAACTCGGAGGTGAATGAAAAGGAAAATAAGTAACGACAAGGATTGAAAAGAGGGACTGAAAATATCATTGTAAATATGAAAGCAGCAGAAATATTCGAGGATTGGACTCCTGCCGATCAAGAAGCATGGGTACCACCCACAAAAAATTTACAATTGCGAAATAATTGGATTATATGATGTGTATTGTTGTAATTTGGATTAATTGGTTTGATATGTTTAATTTGGTAAATGGAAACTTAATAAAAATTATTTTAAAAAAAATCAACACAAAATGAGAACACAAATTACATAATAAAGCAAAAACAAACCAATAACCCCCCCCCATGTAAGTCCATCAGCATAACTTAACTTTTCCCTCAATAGGCTACTTTAAAATTCTGCAAAGGTTTTGCCACATCAAATATCAATGGCTTCACAAACATGCACAGTTAAGGACCGGCACACCTCCCGCATAAAGTTTACAAAATATTCCAGTGGAATACTACTTAGCACTTGATTCCTGAGTGACCTTTAAGTTCCCTGTTAACAGGAACCTCATTTGTCAAAACAAAATATATCTTTGCTTTATTCTTTATATTACATATTTGTTTTATTGTTGACCAGAAAACAAAAATGACACACCAGGATATTAAGATGTTCCCAGGGTAAGTTATCTGAGCGATGACTTGAGGCTGATTTGAAACCTTAGTATGCTGGACGAACAGAAAGCAATTTGATAATAATAGCAGGTTGTATCTGTAGTCACTACATTGCTGAGAAGCAGTCTGAAAATTAAATGAATGGCTCTGGATTTCTCTAAGAATTTAGATATGTCCCATCATTCTAGTGCCCAAGGCTCTCTATTTTCATACTTATCATTCTCTTTGTATCACCCACTGATTTATTTTCCTGCAAAAACAGTTCAATCCATTAAGCTCCCAAGTCTGCTTCTGCTGTTTTCAAACAAGACAACCAAAGGTATGTTTTCACCCCTCCTGCATGAAAATGCATTTTTGCACATTTGCTTTATCAACATTTCTGCCTTTTCAAGAGGACAGATAGCAAGAAGAGAAACCACAATTTATGACCCATGCACATGCAAAGGGTTGATAGATACCTGCCCCCCCTTTCTATAAAATACTCCTTCCTACATGTCTGGTGGACATCGCTGGGTCAGGGGAACTTATTTACGGAGAGCACAAGAGTCAGGAAAAAAACCTCAGACATAACTTTCACTTTGTTAGAGAATTTGACAATATAGGTCAAATTTGACCAGACAACCATATAATGTAACCAATAAAAGTATAAGCATAAGTAATATAACAAGCTCCAGTTTTACCTGGAGCCACCAGGGATGGAACCTTGGACCCTTTGCACCTATGTGTCCTACTATAGAGCTATAGCCCTCACCCAGAATAATTTTGAAAACCGCTAACAAAGAAAATATCCTCCAGCTGGAAGACTGAGCTTATGACTCCACATTAAGTGGTCTAAAGTGCCCAGCTTGAGTGATGTTTCAGTTTACCCAAGATCTCAGTTTTGCAGGACCAGTGGTGATGAGAAGAAACAGTTCAAAAACTGCAAAAAGTATTGGGTGCCATTTTGGTCAAGAAACAAAGTGGCCCGGAGACTTCCGGGATAGCGCGAACGGGTAATGGCGGATTCCCTCCGAGCTCCGGAGGGAATCGGCTCCGCTAAGGACGGGTCTTGCCGTGCCGGCGACACGGGGACCCTTAGAAACCGCAGGCGCGGAAGCCTGCGGACATGGTGACTCGGTGGGCACCTTAATCGCCCTCCCTGACCCGCGAAGAGCCTTTTTAAAGGCTACGGAGTGGACCGGAGAGTGGCGTGGCGCTGAGAGTCGATCGCTGCCTTGGCGGAGCGAAGCCGCGAGCCATGACCGGAGAGCGCTATCTTTCTTCCTGAAATTTGGACTGAAACAAATAACCCGTGAGTAGAAGGGAATTTTGGCATTAAAAGTTTTTATACCTAAAATTGAGTACGATCGGGGGTGTGTTAAAAGGAAGTCCGCACCCCCCCCCCCACAGAAAGATTCAAAGCAAAGAGAGGAGTACTAAGGCGGAAAGATTTTGGCTTTAAATAGATAACTCTCACGAATTGGATGACAAAGTTATTGTGCTGGAGTGGAAAAGAGCAGAATTTTGAAAGTTTCCTTTTCTCCTGGTAATCCCCCCCCTTGGACCCGGGAGCGCCCTGCGTGAGAGCCCGAGGAAAAAGAATAAAGAGTTTGACAGCTGTCAAAAGAGCTGTCAAACGGGAGGCAAAGACTTGGGACTGTGTTATTGGTACTTTTTCGGACTAAAAAAGCTACATTAAAATTGACCTTTTTGAAACAAAGTGACTGGGAATAACAAAGTGGCTGGGAACAACAAAGAAACGGATTGTTGGAATAGAATCATGATGGAAATCCCCCTGGAGGGAACTAAAGACATTGCAATGGCTGCAGAAGGGAAACTATGGGCAGAGATTGAAAGGATGTTTTTTCTCGTGGGAACTTTACAAGAGCAAAGTACCACAATAAGTAAACAACTGGAGACTTTCGGTTTGGAACTGAGCAACTCTGCTAATGATACAAAGTTGATGGAAAGAAATTCTGCAGCTGCAGAGGAGGAGATAACTTTGGAGCGGGGGGAAAAAGAAGAAGAAGAAGGAGAGGAACTTCAGGTGGAAAAAACCAACCAAAAGCCTGCAACCTCTGGGAACAAAGGAAACAAAGAAAACGACAAGTGGATTACAAATCTGCAAAAGGAGAGAAAGACAAAGGAAGAAGTCCCCGGAATAACTGGAATATTGGACTATATAAGAGCAAACAAGTATGAGTGGGGCTTTTTCATCAGGCGGGAGTATGAGAGACTGAGTGGTCCTGAGCAGAAACTGAAACTTATTGAATTGGAAGGAGGAAAAAATGAGGGGATGGTGACAGAACCTCTTCAAGAAGAGAGGGCAACAAAATGGATTACCAACAAAATTGGTGGAGAGAGACTAACTGGGGCTTAAGAGCCTCTGATGTGAGAAACCCGGGCTAAAGCAGCCAATCTATTGGGACATTGGTTTGGGAAGGGACAGAAACCGGGGCAGGGCAGGAGGGGAGAGGAGAATAGTTAAAATCTGAGATTTAGAACTGCTATATTATGATTTTTGATGCAATATGTGAAGGGAGGAATTCATGGGAGAAGAATTTAGGCCGTCCTTAGAGAAAAGATTTATTGTGTAAAACTGGATAAGTTCAAATTGGGTCAAGCATAAGTGACAAATCTTAAGAAAGGATGAGAAGCATTTAAGGGAGGAGAGCAAATAACTTGCTGAGATAATTAATGAAACTGGAATGTGGGAAGGAGGGTGCGGGGAAGTCAATGAAAGAAGGTAATGAAAGTAAGGTTATGCAATTATGTATGTTTTTGTTTTGTACTTATATGTCTGTCTGCCTTTTAAAAATTTGAAAACTCAATAAAAATTTATTGGAAAAAAAAAAAAAGAAACAAAGTGGCCCGACATTGAAACGTTCTTTAAGAGAGAGAAGGGGTTTTAGATATAGAAATGCTTTCAGACAAGCAATAATCCCAAATAATATAGAGAGCAGAGGCAGTGAAGTGTCGTGACCTCCGGATCTTACTGGGCTGCAACTCTGATCAGCCCCAGCCCAGCACTGCCAATGCTCAGGGATGATGCAAGTTGCGGTCTGGTGGCCACCATATTGATTGCCTGTAGTCCAGAGTGTGCAACTGCATGGAGCATTGTACCACGTGCCCTTCTAAAGTGCCATTTTAGACAGCTGGAGGCAGACTATAACTTGAAACAAAACAGCAGAAACATCAGCAGGCTTTCCCCCCTCCAGTTCCTGTCCCTATTTTCCCCTCCCAGGAGAGAGCGAGAGAGATGCCCTGGAAGTTCAGAGGACCCTCTGGAATGACTGCCATGGAATGGATAAGGGAAGCTGTGCTGGAGAAAACCCTTGATCCATACAACATTTATAGGTCTTTAGTTGGCTTATCACCCCTTTGCATTGCAGGCTCATTTCCCTCCCTGTTGTGATGGGTCAACAAGGCTTTGCAAGCTTTTGCATTAGGTAATCCATACCCTTTTGCATTAGGTAATCCATGCGAAAGGCTGGGCTGGATGAATCCCATGCCGGAATTAAGATTGCTGGAAGAAATATCAACAACCTCAGATATGCAGATGACACAACCTTGATGGCAGAAAGAGAGGAGGAATTAAAGAACCTTTTATTGAGGGTGAAAGAGGAGAGCGCAAAATATTGTCTGAAGCTCAACATCAAAAAAATGAAGACCATGGCCACTGGTCCCATCACCCTGGCAAATAGAAGGGGAAGAAATGGAGGCAGTGAGTGATTTTACTTTCTTGGGCTCCATGATCACTGCAGATGGTGACAGCAGCCACGAAATTAAAAGACACCTGCTTCTTGGGAGAAAGGTGATGGCAAACCTAGACAGCATCTTAAAAAGCAGAGACATCACCTTGCCAACAAAGGTCCATATAGTTAAAGCCATGGCTTTCCCAGTAGTGATGTATGGAAGTGAGAGCTGGACCATAAAGAAGGCTGATCGCCGAAGAATTTATGCTTTTGAATTGTAGTGCTGGAGGAGACTCTTGAGAGTCCCATGGACTGCAAGAAGATCAAACCTATCTATTCTTAAGGAAATCAGCCCTGAGTGCTCACTGGAAGGACAGATCCTGAAGCTAAGACTCCAATACTTTGGCCACCTCATGAGAAGAGAAGACTCCCTGGAAAAGACCCTGATGTTGGGAAAGATGGAGGGCACAAGGAGAAGGGGACGACAGAGGATGAGATGGTTGGATAGTGTTCTCGAAGCTACCAGCATGAGTTTGACCAAACTGCGGGAGGCAGTGGAAGACAGAAGTGCCTGGCGTGCTCTGGTCCATGGGGTCACAAAGAGTCGGACACGACTAAACGACTAAACAACAACTACAATCCATACCCTCTATGATCAGAGTGTTTGGAGTCTAACCCTCATAAGCCTCAGTCAGCAGGGACGTTTAGAGCTGTGGTCCAACAACATCTGAATGACCACAGGTTGACCATCCTGTAGCATTGGGGAATTCTTGTTTTTAAATGTATCTGATTGACTGATCAGTTAGTGCTCATTAAAGCAAGTTGGTTTTTGCAAACCCTGTTTCCCAAGCCTATCAGACTAATCTTATATTTACTTCTAGAAATATAGCAACTGGATTAGAACGGTTTCTTCTTTAATACTTTGTGATCAGCTGCTAAGCACTGTAGGAAGCATTTTAATTAAGCAAGAGTGAATTCTAATCACATGTGACTGGCTTGTCAGAATCAATATTAAGGAATAAGAAATCTGTTGATTTGCATAAATACAAACAGCTTTTATATGGTAAAAAAAAAAATGCTTACAAAGGAGCAAAACCATTTAATGGTGCATAGTGATGACAGCCAAACAGGTTACGCTCAGACTACAATAAATTGCAAGTCTAGATATGTGGCTAACGTAAAGGAGCCTTTCCAATATGGAATACACAGCGTTGGCTCTTTGGGATGGCCTTGAGCGTTTTCACCCTTCGTGGACCTTTCTTCCTCAGTGCTTCTACCTCCCCACTGAAGCAGGTCCAAGGGGCTCTTATCAGGGGACCTACTGCTGATATGTGGGCTCTTCACAAATGCCCAGACATGCCAACCCTTCACTCTGCCTCAGGGAATGTGTCATCACTGTCAGCTAATAAATTTCTATCCCACCTTTTGTCCCCCAGGAACCAAGGTGGCAAACAACTAAGTAGGAAAACAGTGCAATTAAAAATGCAAGGTAAAACCTTTATTTTATTTTATTTTATTTTGACAAATTAATAATCATAAATAAATAAGAATAAAAATGTGCACCCCTCCACCAAGACCATTCCATTGCAACCATCCAACCTCCCAAAATTTCAACACCTCTTGTGATGGTTTTACCCCTTTCTGTTTTAACAGTACAAATTCTACAAACACCCTCCATATCTCCTCAGAATAATTTCTCCTGCATATTTCTCATCCTACCTTAATGGCACATGTTAATTTATCGTTAATAGCTATATCCCAAACCTCTTTATACCATTCTTCCATTTTATATTCTGCTTTCCCCTTCCACTTCCTGGCTATAATAATTTGTGCAGCTGTCAATAAATTTGTGAGCAAGTCTTTCATAGCCTGTGAACCTTCCACCCCACCGTAAATTGATAATAATGCTACATCTGGACTTTCGATGAGCTTTAACCCAGAGATTTCTGTTATCTCCTTAAACACCTTTTGCCAAAAAAATTGTACAAGGTGTCTTTCAGCCATCAAATGCCTGAGTGAACAGGATTTTTTTTAAAAAAAATTCTCTTGAATGTTAATAATGAGGAAGCTGCACCTCACCAGGTGAGTGCATTGCACAAATAGGAAACCACCACTAAAAGGACCCTGTCATAGCTCAGTGTCAATCAGGTATCAACTATTAGGAAAGGTGCCTGAAAGCTGAAGGAGACAGATGTCACTGAATGGTTTCCCCCTTTATCAATATTCTACCTCAGATACCGATTCTGGAGCTACATATATTGCCCAGATTTTGGAATATCTGTGCTTCGCTCCTAATCTCCACTGTCCTTAATCTGTATGTCAGCAGCATCAAAAACTTCAGCTTTCAAGCATACACACACATAAATGTGTGCACCCAGTAATTCCCAGCTGCTACCAAGTGCTTTACATCTAAACTTTAAAGGAATTGCAAAGTGGAAGGGGGGATGGAAATACCTTCCTCCCTTTTTAGCTTTGTCAAATAATCAAGGGTTTTTTGGGGGGAGGGGATAAACAAGCAAAGCTTTTGCATTGGCAGTGTCAATATTTATATAAAACTTTTTTTTTTCACCTCAGTTTTCCACTGAAAATCTCCCAGCATGGCTTAGAAAAATCCGTAGTAAGACTGTCTCTGCCCTCAGGTGCCAGTTCTTAAAGT
Source organism: Podarcis muralis (assembly GCF_964188315.1). Taxonomy (NCBI): domain Eukaryota; kingdom Metazoa; phylum Chordata; class Lepidosauria; order Squamata; family Lacertidae; genus Podarcis; species Podarcis muralis. Next base: position 61,777,807 of record NC_135655.1, on the reverse strand, counting down.
TACAGATTCTTAGAACAACCAGCTAGAACAGAAACAGTTTAGGTAGCCTGATGGAATGGGTGCTTCTGTGTGTGAGTTGGGGAGAGTAAATGGGAATAGTCTGCTTCCCTTTTCTCTCCCCTAGTTATACTAAGGTGGAGTCATGAGCTCTTTGTTGCTATCTTCTTCCTGCTGGAGAGGGAGACAATAAGGTTCTTGTCTAGCTTTCTAATTTGTGTGTTATAAGCCTACCATGACAGCTTTAATCACTGTTTCTCTATGCATGGAAAAGCTACCCCTGCCTGTCTGTTAAAGGCACAAAAACCCTATTAAAAGAATCAGAAACTAGTAACCATGCCAACTCATCTTCGCAGTGGCACAAACAAGTAGGATGCTAGTCAGCTAAGAATGAGGAACAAAAATGAAATATAAACACACACACACGCATAGAGAGAGAGTGGCTATCCCCACACTGGGCACTTACTATGGAATAGCCACACTTTGTTTACTCAGTTTTCATAGGGCATCTGTACAACGACATTAGCAAAACAGCCTCCTCTCATTTTTTCCATGTTCAGCATTTGTTTTCTTAATAGCTTAGAAAAACTCTATTTTTCTGTCCCGCAAATATTTATAACAATCCCCTTATGCATCCATACCTTTCCCCAAGCAGCATTCCATGCATATACGATGTAAATGATACAGTCAAATATTAAGCAGCTTGTAAAAGGTAAAGCTAAAGGGACCCCTGACCGTTAGGTCCAGTTGCGGATGACTTTGGGTTTGCGGCGCTCATCTCGCTTTATTGGCCGAGGGAGCAGCGTAAAGCTTCTGGGTCATGTGGCCAGCATGACTAAGCCACTTCTGGCAAACCAGAGCAGCGCACGGAAATGCCATTTACCTTCCCGCCGGAGCGGTACCTATTTATCAACTTGCACTTTGACGTGCTTTTGAACGGCTAGGTTGGCAGGAGCTGGGACCGAGCAACAGGAGCTCACCCCCGTCACGGGGATTCGAACCGCCGACCTTCCGATTGGCAAGCCCTAGGCTCTGTGGTTTAACCCACAGTGCCACCCGCATCCCTAAGCAGCTTGTACAATAGTTTAAATTTTGTTATATCACCTAAGTGTCTTTCGCTCTCCATCTTAACAGGTTGTTCCGGAGTGAGCGGTGGTGAGAGGATGGCACTGTCCTTTCCATTGTGTTGTCTAAACATGTACCATGAAGTTTCAAAACCACAGAATCATAGAATTGTCATCTCTGGTCTTTGTGACTTTTAGTGCTCTAAAATGTCATGCCCCACAAGTGTCCCGGAAAAACCGTGGCATCCCATTTTCCCACCCCCCCCCCCACCCCACAAGAGCACAGTGGTCATTTTGTGTGCTGCGCTCTTGCCTGATTTTGTGCTGAGACCTCACCACAAAGAAAGTTGCATTTTCACACGGTGCGCCAAACCACACATTTTTGGCCACTGTGAGAGCATGCCCCCCACCAAAAGCACATGAAAAAGTGTTGATGATTAATTTTGTTGGTATTCTGCTTCGATTATAGTCTATGTAAAGATTGCTTGGCCATTTTCCAGATTCTGTGTTGCCATATCGTTTTCTATGGTCTGTCCCTTCTCTCTAGAAATCAACTCTATCACACTAACCCTTACCTTTCCAAACAACCTTGCCTTTATATCCATTTTATCATCTTCCCCACTCCATCCCCATGGCCTAACTTTGCTGAGGGGGATGACCAGGGACGCGGACTTATAAAAAATATTGGGGGGCCCCGGGAAAGCTCATGAATAATAAATAAGCTCATGAATATGCAAATAAAGTGGCGCCGCCTCCTCGTGAGCGAATAGGGGAGAGCGTGCTGCGCCTATTAATCAGCTCCAAAGGAAATTGGGTGGAGCTTTTGCTCGGGAGGGAGGGCAGGAGGCATGCAGCCCGCCCCTCCCTGTGCATTTTGGGCTGGGGGAGGGGCGGCGATGGCGCTCTGCTGGAGGAGCGCCGGAGATTATTGGGGGGGCGGAGCCCCCCCAAACGAATTTTTGAGGGGGCTCGGGCCCCCTCAAGCCCCATGGAGTCGGCGCCTATGGGGATGACTCATGGCTGAAAGTGCAGTGAATAGGAAGGGACAATTTAACTCATTCTCCCTGCACTCCCTGCACACTGCTTCCCCCCAAAAAATCCACCCCTCTCCAACATTCAAAGGACTGCTTACTTGGCTTACCGATGTGTGGAAGTTGGTTTGCTATTCCACTTCTAGTTTAAAGCAGAATTATGATTTGGCCCTGCTGTATCTTCCCCCATCAGAGGGTGCAAGTATACTCATAATCAGTCTTAAAACTAGTTTTTTGCATGTGGAAATTATGCTAAGAGCCATTAAAATGAACAAATTGACACAGCAATTTCACGATAGACAGGATTAGAGCATTTCTAGGATTTGTCATGCCTCAACTGCTAATTGTATGTTTTCTTTAAAATAAAATTTAAAAAAATGGCCTGTGTTTCTATCCCACACAAGCACCATTAAAATGAGTGGAAATTATTAGCAGTACAGTCCTTGATAGCTGTTACCTCCTGTTAAACAGCACATTTCACACGCAGTGCATAGCTGGGGCATACTCAAGTGCTTTACAAATACGAACTAATTAATTAGAGGTGAACTAACCTTCAAAAGACCAGAGTTCGGGCATGGCACAGATAAGAATAATACTTAGCATTCATTGGTGAGTTCCACCATCAAAGTACTTCACAAACATTACCAAATTGAAGATGTAACCTTGAAAGTGGTTTAAGTGTCTGGGGCTCCAAGTTAAAAAAGGGAAAAAAACATAGACCTTATAAACTGATTCCTCCATGATTAATTATAATTTATGATTAATATAATGATTTTGCTGACACAACACACCCAAGCTGATTGAGGATGCAAAATGGGACTAGGACTTCCCATTTATCTTTATTTCATTTTATTGCTTATCACCATGTTCCTGGGGTCCAACACCGTCTGTTGGATTGCAGGCAGTATATGTCCAAACCATGGCCGGGGGAGCACCTGCCTTTACAAACAAGAACAGCACAGGGAATTTCAGTAGCGTTAGCAGAGGTGTGTGAATAGCTATGTGCCTGCCTAAAGCCACTACTGAGCACTGTGATTCAAGTAAGAATGGCTCGGCAGTCGGTAATGGCATTCCGGTGACCCCCTTTTATGATCCTAATCTTTCAGCTAGGAAAGGTAGAACTTGTTTTGGCTAAAGGAACAGACCGTATAATTGTAAAAAAGAAAATGATTTTACTTGGTAATAGAAGTAATTAAAATACAGGAGAGAAGTATAAAAATCATGTTTTTCAATACTATGGATTGTACTTGCTGCTCAGCTTATACACCAGACAAGCCTATTTCTACAGATGCAATATTTTGCATGAAGCAAAACTCATTTGTTATTCAGTTCATACAGGTCATGCTTATCAATATTACACAGTGTGTGCGCAGAGAATTACACTAAGGCTTTGGTTGGAAGAGCATGCATTTGTTTGTGTTTCTAGGTGCTGGGAGCTCTGGCTTGCAATTATGCTATTAACTATTTATGGGTTTTTATGGAAATTAATGTTGTTCTTTTGCTTCGAGCCTCACAAAGTCGCAAAAACAGTCTACCGTTTTTAATGATGTGCTGGAGTCTGAGGAAAAGGAGGATGCCCACACAGATAACAAACCCCACCCCATGTAAGAGCTTACTCAGTGTATGTAGTGGCTGCGAATATCTCCTTGACAAACAAGCACAGATGGGTTGGATTCTGAAAGGATTTTGGAGTCATTCCTCTAGAGTCAATGAAGTACAACCCAGGAGAGACCTGTCAGAGAAAAGCTGACCCTGAGGTATATGCCAATATGGTCAGCTGTGAGAGGACTGCATTTTGGAGGCAAGCTTTGGATACAGAGTTTACTAACAACAGTAGCCTGCTGAGTGATGAGTTGCCAATGTCTTGGAGCTTATCGTCCAAATCAATGATGAGCACACATGTCCACTTAGGACAAGCCAAAACCCTTTAAAACATGTATTATGAGAAAAGGAAAATTAGGGTTCTTGCTGTTTTCATTGATAGAGAATCAGCTTTTACTAATTAAGTGGTCGATGACACTGGTGGTGTCACTGTACAACAACAACAGAGAACACAAAATTTGACCTAAACTCTGCAATTCTTATGAATGGAGAACATTGGATGAAACAGAGATTCATGCTGGTAACACCGTACTAAGATCAGAAGACTATCAAAGGAAGATTAAGATTAGAAGAGCTTATCTATTTATTAGTTTACCTATTTTCCATTCATTGCTGAAGAATACTGATAAGTCAGTAGGGAGAAATGAGTATTTTGTTACAGTCATCCTGAATAGATAGCACTGTGAAAAATGTATTTATGAAAGAAAACCAGCTGGCTCAAGTCGATGTCAAGTGCATTTTCATGGTTATCTGCAACAAGACATAGCAGCCCACACCACACAGCAAAGACCATTGTTATATAGCATTCCTGGGTGTATTATTTTATTACCCCCTACATCTGTGAATGATCCAGATAATCTGCTATTCACCCAGAAGACAACACAAGCTTATCCATGATGCCTGCAAACCGCTGTGCTAAAAAGCAAGGCTCCTTCAACCATAGGTTGAAGGCTATAGAGAATGACCTGTTTTGGTGACCAGCTGCAGCTCCCAGGCTGATTTTAAGGGAAGCACCATGCAGAATAAGCCATCTGTGTGGTTATCAGTGGGCGGCCAAATTATCCCTGTCCATTAAAGGGCAAAGTTGGCATACCAGCCAAAGTTGGTAGTGGATGCTCCATGAATTTACATTTCAGTGCTGACATTTGCTGGAAAATGCTTCTGCATGGTGGCACTCCACAAACAGGTCCTCAATAGTGGCCCCTCCCTTCCCTCTGAGGGACCATCTTGCCCTGAGAGGAGTGGAGAAGGAGAAGGAGCAGCTTTTTCTGAACAGTCTTTTCCAATTTCTTGCAACTTTTTTTTTATGACGCTTATTGTTGTAATCATATGGCAGCTGCTTAGAAAGGGCCAAGGCCAGGCCTGCTTTAGGCTCAGTGATGTAGCCATCTTTGACAGTGTGTTTTGGGCATCAGGAAAGGGCAGCAAATTGTTAGTTATTTAATTGATTATTATAGCAAAAATAATACCCTGCCAGGCTGGAATTGTGGGATTTCCCACCCCTCCATTGCCAAAATAATTTGAGAGGTGATGGGTACTATGTTCTTTGACTCGGTAGTGAGTGGAACAGCTCCATTTGCTTCTCTGGCATGAGCCAGTCTTGGAGGATCCTGAGGTGCTGGCATGGGTGGTTTTATGTGATTTGGCTGGCACACTATCTTGGGGAAAATCAAAACACAAGTGACAGAGAGCTGACAATGTTAATTCAGATGAAATACAGAAAACTAAGGACAAGCAGACACATAAGAGGCAGGCACTGTAAGAGGCAGGATGAAACAAGGAAAAGGAAGCAGGAAAGAAGCTAGCCTATTTAAAACTACTCTCTCCAAATGAACCCCACACAGTTAGGTACAAATAGGGACTGCTAGCCAGTAGCTGTTTCCTCCTTCCATTAGCAGGAGCTGATAGGAAGCTGAAACCCAGGTGAACAGGGGTGGTCTCAGGTCCACCTGCAGCCCAAGGTGTGGTGGTGTGAATACTCATTCGGTGAGAACAAAAAGCATTTTCATTCATCATGCAGAACACCACCACATGAATTTTTGCTGGTGGTCTCCACATGTGCTAATACTTGAATCACCCCTTTATAAAGTCTTTACAACAAATGAAAGAGATGCAATCATAACAGTGGGAGGGAAAGCTGATGTTCACAGACATGTTGCAGTCTGAATCAACTGAAGAGGGACAAATCAGTAGGGAGAAAATTCAGAAAAGACAAAGTCCAACTACAGTAGATGAGCGATAACATGATCATAGATGATACTTTCTGTAAGGAGAAGTGTGTGGACCTGAATTTATGATATGGTTTATCTCTGCAGATCATAGCATAAAGTATAAGAGTGACATAACTCTAATATGACATGGGACACTCCATGATTAGTTTGGTGACTATGGAATCAGTCACTGCATCTGGTGTTCAAGGAATCATAAGTGGTGGAGGGAATTCAGGGCTCATTCTACCCATCCCTGCTTCAGTTCAAACTAAATGTCTGACGACGGGGAGATTTAGGTTTTAAAGGAATATTGTTGAACTTTCCAAATGTGCGTTTTCAGACTGTAGAAGAAAGGAATGAATTTCGACCAAACTAATTTTGAACTAATTTTCGCTTTCCATTTTGTATTCAGCCTACAAAAACTCGAGTAAACTGTATTTTTTAGCAAATGTAACATGGTTATCCATTCCATACTATAAACTGACTATCCTGATCCATAAGTTGGGACTTGGTCAACCTTCTTTCTCTTTTAATAGCTTGCCTGCAACTATTTCTTCTTGCACAGAATTTGGATCAGATTTTTAAGTGAATGAGTGGATTGGACTGGCAGATGCAACAACTGAGTAGAAAAATGTGGTATCCTTTCTGGCAAACAAGCTCTCTAACTTGGAATCATAGAATCATAGAGTTGGAATAGACCACAAGGGCCATCAACTCCAACCCCCTGCCAAGCAGGAAACACCATCAGAGCACTCCTGCATATGGTTGTCAAGCCTCTGCTTAAAGACCTCCAAAGAAGGAGACTCCACCACACTCCTTGGCAGCAAATTCCACTGTCGAACAGCTCTTACTGTCAGGAAGTTCTTCCTAATGTTTAGGTGGAATCTTCTTTCTTGTAGTTTGGATCCATTGCTCCGTGTCCGCTTCTCTGGAGCAGCAGAAAACAACCTTTCTCCCTCCTCTATATTACATCCTTTTATATATTTTATATATTTTATATATTTGAACATGGCTATCATATCACCCCTTAACCTCCTCTTCTCCAGGCTAAACATGCCCAGCTCCCTTAGCCGTTCCTCATAAGGCATCGTTTCCAGGCCTTGGACCATTTTGGTTGCCCTCCTCTGGACACGTTCCAGTTTGTCAGTGTCCTTCTTGAACTGTGGTGCCCAGAACTGGACACAGTACTCCAGGTGAGGTCTGACCAGAGCAGAATACAGTGGCACTATTACTTCCCTTGAAGTAATATCTGAAGAATATTGTGTATCTGAAGAAGTGTGCATGCACACGAAAGCTCATACCAAGAACTAACTTAGTTGGTCTTTAAGGTGCTACTGGAAGGATTTTTTTTTTTGTTTTGACTATGGCAGACCAACACGGCTACCCATCTGCAACTGTTCCCTTGATCTAGATGCTATACTCCTATTGATGTAGCCCAGAATTGCATTGGCTTTTTTAGCTGCCTTGTTATGAACTTTGCTATTTGAATTGGGAGGGGGGCACTGAATAATAATATGAGTTTGACTCTAGCTTTACTTTCTAGAGCCATCTATCACATTTATAGTCCTTTATCAGACACAACATCTTTAGATTGTGGTTCATTTGTAACTGGTGACATACTCCTCAAAATTAAGCAAAGGAAACATATCACAAAATCAATTTATGCCTATTAGTTTGTTATAAAATGTTAATTGTTGCATTTGCTAAATGTGGAAAACAATCCTCAAGGTTCTGTCAGCATATAAAACCATGGGTGAGCATAATAAGACTCTGCAGCTGACATTTCCCTTCCACTGAAATATCATGATTGGCATGCAATAGAATAGAAGCGTGGCTGAATTTATGTTGCATTAATCATCCTTATTTTCATGGTAACAGAGAGTGATGGGGAAATCTTTAAATCACACATTCTCCATTTACTTTCTCCTTCCTGTTCATCAAAAGCAAATATCAAAGCCTTTCAGTTTTAAGGTAACATGTGACACTGGGGTTTCCAATGATGCCAGTGCAAAACCCCCCAAAATTATAAGTGTTGGGCAGCATAAGGTGGAAATAAACCTGAACAAGACTTTCAGTAAGATCATTGTACATTCACTGTGAAAGAGCTAATAAGATTTCTATCAGCAGTGACATTTTCTATTTTCCTCAAACGAAAATGTGGCGTCATTTTAGTGTACATGGAAATAAGATGATAAATACAGTATACCAGTTTCAAATGTGTAGGATTTTATGTTAATGCACAGTAGCTCCATGGGGGGGGGGAGCAAGTGCCTGCAAAGTTTAAGTACAATCACAAATATACTAATTAGCTGGAGGCAGAGAATTTGAAACAGCTTGGCAGGAAAAGCAACAGCTGTGCTAAGGTTTTTTGTGGATATTGTCTTGTCATGACCAGGCCACAGAGGAGAGGGGAGGGTGAACATTATCTCTTCCTTAAATTTCAAGCTGTTCAAGATGGAAATAAATTAACAATTTGAGAAAGGAGAATGGCTGCTTTACTGAGGCTCCACAATCCCACACCGCCCCCACTAGCATCCTAAAAGCTGCATGTGGAAGTTTGGTCACAAAAACTGACGCACTGCTAAGTGGAGTTTCCAAAATGCTTCCTTCCGTGCTTCGTGTCCCATTTATGGTAAATAACTATGGGAATCAGTTGTACAATTCCAGCAATCTTTAACAAGTAAACTGATTGTTCAAATGCAATTCTCTGTTCCTATCAGTTGCAGGGGGTGGCTATATTCAGGTTCCCCACAGCCGGTTGGATTTTTGCACGTTGTGCAGATTATTTGCTGGTTGTGCAAATTTTACTCTGACTTTGTGGGGAGGCTTTTTTTAAAAAAAAGAAAAGAAAAGAAAAAAAGATTCTAAACATATTACAGCACAACACACATCAATAGGGTGTGAAGGGGATAGAATGTTTGCACTGTCCCCATTCCCAGCAGCACCACTGCTGTATTTACCAAGATGGCTGGGTTAATCAATATTGTGCCCTGCAGATGTTGGTCATGCAGGCTGGGGCTGATGGGAGTTGGAGTCCAACAATATCTGGGGAGCACCACATTGCCCCTCTTCCCCGTGTATAACTTTAACATTAATCTTTCTCCTTTTATTTGTTTCCTCATCTCATCTAAAATCATGTTGTTGTTTGTTGTTTAGTCATTTAGTCGGGTCCAACCCTCCTTGACATCATGGACCAGAGCACGCCAGGCACTCCTGTCTTCCACTGCCTCCCACAGTTTGGTCAAACTCATGTTAATAGCTTCAAGAACACTGTCCAACCATCTTGTCCTCTGTCATCCCCTTCTCCTTGTGCCCTCAATCTTTCCCAACATCGGGGTCTTTTCCAGGGAGTCTTCTCTTCTCATGAGGTGGCCAAAGTATTGGAGCCTCAGCGCTTCAGGATCTGTCCTTCCAGTGAGTATTCAAGGCTGATTTCCTTAAGAATGGATAGGTTTGATCTTCTTGCAGTCTCAAGAGTCTCCTCCAGCACCATAATTCAAAAGCATCAATTATTCAGTGATCTTAAACCATAACATAGTATAATTAAAATAAACAAGAATGTGGACATCCTTGTGCCATGAGAAACATCATTCTTGATATATTTAACTTTATCCTTTAACTTTCACTAAACCTAGTAGCTCTAGCAGATTTTTTTTATCCTGTGCTTTTTAAAAAAGCAAGGTTAATATAAGTAGGATGTAGGCAGAATATAGAATATTATGTGAGCAAATACTGCACATAAGGAAGTCTTAAAAGTATTTTTTAAACACAGTAATGTTTGTCATTCAGCATTAACTAATGTCTAGAGCTTTTCAACCTGGGAATAAATTTTCCTATCCTGCTATTGCTATGAACCACCATCCCCACTCCCCACTGAAGCTGGTAAGGCATATTTTCATTTCATATTCTTAAAGAAAACTGCTGTTGTCCAAACTCAGTGAAGTAATAATTTTAAATTGAGTTGGCATGCATCCAGTTTTTAAGTGGCAGAACTGAGTCCTTTAGTACCATTTGCAGTAAAGGTAGAACAATTGTGCTTAAAACAGTCATTATTAACTCAAAGTCCTTATGGATGTTTCCTCAGACACAACTTAAGGAAATTAAATTAAGGCCTGATTCCATTTCCATTGAATTTGGTGGTGAGAGCATAAACAAACAGTGGATATATGTGTGTGAAAAATAAGAGCTGGAAAAGTAATGTTGGTTGATGTCCTGCCTTGGGCTAGGTTTGGGAGACAGTAAACTTTCATTCTTTACATAGTATATGAGTGAAGCTTTTTTTGTCAGCATCACATGGATAGGTGTCTTATTATTGCATGGGCAGGCGGAGTCCCCCCAACCCCAGGCGATCCCCGAGTGGAATAATGGCTCAAGACAACGTGCTATGGGATTAAAATTGGCCACAACTTTATTAAGTTTCAGATGTAGGGAGACATTGGCTCAGGCATTGGGCGTTTATCCTTCCCAGTCCCCAGCCGGGGATCTGGGGGACATCAGGGTTATCCAGAATGTGTGGGGATTGGGCTGGCTCTGGAGAACATATGTTCAAGCAGAGAGCCCGCCCCCGCCCCCCGTTTTGCCACCGTCACAGGGGAGAGCAATGACAACCTCTCGGCGTATGGCCAATGCCTCCCCTCAAGACCCCTTTAACAGGGAACCCTGGGATTGCAGCCGCAAGGGGGACATGGGTCACCATTTCACCCCCTTCCCCCCATTTAGGGAAGATAAACTAAAGGATTCTGCCCAAAGCCTGAAACTGCCATAGTTGTGACGTTTTGCTACGGGGAAGGCAAAACCTGCCAATGGAGGAAAATTCCTTTCCGGCCCTTCAACAGCGACCATGATGTAGCAGCGCCTGAGTACCTGTGGAGAGGAGGTTAACCTGCAAAAGAAGGCTTAACTGAGGGAAGGCAGGGTGGGAGAAGCTCTGGAATCAACTGACAATTCTCAGGTGAGATCCACCCTCTGTTGTGTGAGCAGGGTGGTCCCTCCCCCTACCTGGCCAATCCCCTGGCAACACCTTCCCAGGCAGGATTGGGCAATTGGTTGAGGTAGGCGGAGACCTCCAGGTATCCAGCATGGGGAAGGCGAAGCCAGCCCGTAATGCCAGGAGCCTCATGGGATCCGGGGGGGGGGCTGCACATGACCACGCAAAAGGCGCCCCCCCATTTGAGGTGGGGAGCGGTCATTGTTGGTGGAGCAAGAGATGAGAGGGCCCAAGGCATGGGAACAAACAAGGGAGGACACCTTCACCCCGGTATGGCTCCCTTTTATTACATACACAAGGCAGCAAGAACACTATTTTATGTACAGCAAAGCAAATCCATTTTTGCTAAACAACTTAGGTTGCAGTGGTGTCCAAACTTTTTTCAAAGAGGGCCATATTTGATGAAGTGAAGGGCTGTGAGGGCTGACCAAAGTTGTTAACCTTTTTTTAGGATTGAAGTTGTTGAGGTTTGTTTTTTTAAGCCCCCGAAATGGATTTTGGACAATCCTAACCACATTTAACTCAAAAGTCAAACACAAACAAAAGCCCCCCTTTATTATGGCAAACAGAGAAAGGAAACTGATCTAACGATTCATTCTCTCTCTCTCTCTCTCTCTCTCTGTGTGTGTGTGTGTGTGTGTGTGTGCACGCACAAATGTCCCTTACAGTGGAGGACAAGGGGAATGTATGTGTCACACTTTTCTAGATCTTGGTATATTATGATATTCTGCTTTTATCCAGGAACCTTCCTGCAAGGTATGCCTCTTAATTATACAGGTACAGACGAGAAGGTTTTTAGAAGGACAGGTAAAAACCTCATTTACATGGCATTAGGAAACCAAGAACAGCAAAGCCAAACAGAGTTAGTAACATGGTGGTAATCTGCAATGTCATTAGGAACAATTGCACTACTACTCAATGAGTCGCTCCAGGGCTGTGCTATAATTTTCCCCCACCACCAACAATTTATTCTAATTCAAAAACTGGGAGACATAATTAAAATATGACTAGCAGCAGTTTGAAACCTTGGGAGAGAAGTACGTCATGATGGATTTATACCAGTTAGGCCTTTACTGGGAATCGGATGCCTTTCGGCTATGGTGCAATTAAAAAGAAAAAATCTTGAGTTGTGGTTTCTTTATCCATTAATCTTCCCAGGGCCTTTTTCATGGTAGGACTATGAACCAAAGAATTTCAGGACCATTTATCATGGCAAAATGATTTTTGAATAAAACTGCAAAAGGCTAATGAATTTGCAATTAGGTTTAATGATGGGCTGTCCAAAGCCATTTCTTAAACTAGCCTGGTTTTTGCAGTGAAAATACAGTGACATTGTTTTTCCAGAATACTATATGAATAAAGATGTAAATTAAAATACATACCTGGTTTCTTACTCTAAGCTCTTTTGCGGTGGAATAAGAACCCCTTGTTTAGATAGTTGCTTTAGTAGATAAACAGTGACACCTAAGTATTTTTTTCTCTGTGTCTCTCTCACACGCAAACAACGAATACTGGTTTTAGTATTGGGAATTCAGAATTCTGTTCTGGAAATTCTTGTGTCTGCACTGTGGTCAATTATGTTTTCAACATATGTTTTCAACAATATAGGATCAGGAAACACCGGGAATTTCATGGAAATGGATCCAGGCCCCCTGGAATAGTGTGAAAGATGGCAAAGTAATTGCTGGTGAAGAGGTAAATAGTGGAAATTGCCTCCTTCCTTCTGCCCATAAGAGCTACCTCTGGATTTCAGGTATTTTCATTTTCAGAAGGGCAATCTATGATATTTGCATTGTACTATTTTAAGCTTTCACAACAAGCCATCTTCTGAAATCTTAGCAAAAGCCATAGCTGGTGGGAATGAAATAGGTATAGTTCAAACAGACTTCGGTGTGTACTCAGCCTTCAGACTACAAAACTTTGCAACTATGAGCAAAAATATTTACCCTCAAGGAAGTCAGGCACCCCAAGCTAGCAGGGATGATGTGCATATATACAAGTGATGCTCATGTACATGCTGATGCTAATGCGCATTGCTTGGTTTCCAGTTTTCCCTGAACTTGAGGCAGGTGTAGATTGATGGATGGCAAAACACAGCCCCATAAGGGGCTTGGGAGTGGCTCACCCTGTGGGATAAAGCCATAGCAGTAGCCTCCTGGCAAGAGAGCCATTGCTGCTTAGTGGGAAGGATGAGGTCAGGGTTGTAGCTGTGCATCAGTAGATTGACCAGTAGATAGATCTAGGGCACTAGATTGGCTTTACCGGTGCACCTGCACAGCCTTGATGTCTGCACTGCCTCCCTAGTAAGTGGCAACACAGCTCCTACTGCGAGCATATTTTCATAGCTCCACTGCTGCTGGGGCTATTAGTAGGAGTTATCAACACATGACTAGAATGGAGCTAGGTAAGCTGTTTTCATGTGCATCCACAGGATTTTTTGGGGGGGAGGAAGAGTAAAACTTTGAAAGGGAGCAGGTTGATTTCTTACAAAAAGATTGAAAAAAATTGTGCCTATACATTTTGCCTTGTATCTCAGGTTCTACAAACTCTCGACATCTTTTAATAAAATGAAATCTAGAGGTTATGGTTCATCTGGGGGGGGGGGGGGCGGCTGTCCACCCATGATTATTCTGTTTTGAGGCTACAAGGTTCGTGCCTCATTGCACACTAAAGGTACAATGAACAAGCTACATATATGGAATCATATCTAGGGGCACAAATTAGAGTGAACAACAGATCATGTACTGAGCGGAGGAAGTACAGCAAATAGTTGCCCAATGTTTTAATCAGTTTACAGAATTTTAAAAAATAAAAGTCTCTGTGCTTGAAGCTAGGGAAACTGAATTCCTGCTGCATGTTTCAAGGTTTTGTACTGCTCTTTAATTGCTTAAAGCGGGATATTACGTCAATGATACAAATATATAATATGGCAACACACATTCACACTGATGAGGGGGGAAGATGAAACACTGCCTAGCAACTTGATATGGTGTCTGCCTTTTCTGCTCCAAGTGCAGCAAACAATAATTAAGGGTGCAGTCTGCTTTAAATGTGAAATATAGGGTTTGAAATGCTGTGAACTAGAGAACTTCTTTCAAATGTAAAATTAATGAAATTTTGTCCTCCTTCCCCCCCTTGATTTAGCTTCGTTTGTTAAAGTAAGATAGATGCTGGCATTTAGTCTCATTCATTTCTGCCACAATAGCATTAAACAGGAAATGAGTAATTAATGGAGTTTTCTACCACCACAGTGAAACAGGGAATGTAGCCATATACCCTTATTAATAATGTGAGGTAAGAGAGGTAAGAAAACTTTCTCAAGGTGATATTGGTAGCCTGCAGCACAACTCAAATTATTATCCAGGGTTTGGTGTCTTTTGACCTATCAGTTTTGCCATAATATATTCTCCTTCTTCCTCCCTCCCTCCCTCCCTCCCTCCCTCTCTCTCTTTCATATTACCATTACATTGTTTCAGAAGGTGTTTTCTCATAGCATGTTTTTTCTCTTTGTCTGTGCCCTTCAGGGTACTATTTGTGCACAAAATTAAGTATCCAGAAACTGACCTCCAGATATCAGCAGAAAACAACAAAGGAAAGATAAATATCAATCACTGTGACTCTTTCGAAATGAATGCTAGGCACAGGGAAATGCATTATCTACCTTCAATTTTCTTTTAATGTTTTTTCATACTGATAATGAGAATTCCAGTTAATTCCACCACAGAGTTTTAAAAGGGGAGAGAGTTGTTGTTTAAAAAAATGCTTGATTTGTATTGTGAGCCCTTTTCTCATTTCTAAGAGGCTAACCAATTGCAGATGACTGAAGAAAACATCCTATCACTTTTGGGGGTAGTAGCTTAAATTGGAAACATTGATTTTCAGCTTATTACATCACAATTGCAACTTTCTCAACACGGGGGCTTTCTTGACTACTAATCCCAGATTTCCAAGATCTGAAACTTAAGTAAACAGAAATGACTTCTCTTGCTTGCTCAGAACAGGTCAGCAGAACATATAGCCTACCAGTAACGTGTTGTAGTTTTTGGAGACTTGATAGACCAACTGCATGTGCTGTCTTTGCTTGAGATTGCAAAAGGAATAAATAAATAAATTCACTTTGTCAGATCTCAGGTTGTGCAGGTTGTGCTTAAGAGTGAACAATCATGTGATTTCCCTATACAATTAATTCTGTTGTAGTGAAGCAGTCATTTCTGATTTATTTTTAAAGAAAGATAGATAAACCATAAAATATGTCTGAATAAGATTATTTGAAATAAATCACACTGCAATATGGTCAATCCTGGAAAGATAAAATACAGTTGCTGGATCACAATTTTAAAATGGAGTGCAGTAGTACCTCGGTTTAAGAACAGCCCTGTTTACGAACTATTCAGTTTACGAACTCTGCAAAACCGGAAGTAGTGTTCCGGTTAGTGAACTTTACCTCAGTCTACGAATGGAAGCCGAACAGTGGAAGGGCACTGGCGGCGGGAGACCTCATTAAAGAAAGTGTGCCTCGGTTTAAGAATGGCTTTGGTTTAAGAACGGACTTCCGGAATGGATTAAATTCATAAACCAAGGTACCATTGTACTGAAATCCCTCCTCAAAAAAGCACAAGGAGGCTACATCTTCAACTGGATGTCCTTTGATAATCTTTCAGATAGCTAAGCCACAATCAGGCATATGCTGGCCATGTGAGAAGACAGTAGCATTTGCAGCTCTGTGTGGCCGCCTTTGGAAGTTCACTGTTTACACATATGCCTGCCAAGGGAACTTCCAGTCTGTCACTATTTTCAAGTGGATCACAAACTTGCACGTTCAGAAGCTGCACAAATATACAGTCGTACCTTGGAAGCTGAATGGAATCCATTCTGGAAATCCCTTCAACTTCCAAAATGATTGAAAACCAAAGCGCAGCTTCTGATTGGCAGCAGGAAGCTCCTGCAGCCAATCAGAAGCCGCGGAAGCCCCATTGGATGTTTGGCTTTGAAAAATCATTCGAAAACCGGAACACTCACTTTTGGGTTTCGATTGTTCGGGAGCCGATTCATTCAGAAGCCAATAATTCGAGATCCAAGGTAGGACTGTAGTTGATTGGCAGTCCTTGCACAACAAACCCCCCCCCCATGGGCCTCCCTACTAATAAAGAGTGAATGTTCATCATATCCCTGTAAGCAAATCAGGAGGAATACTCAGTAAAGAAGTCATCTGGAATCACCCCTAAGTTAGAGCACACCTTAGGAAGTCAATATTAATTTTCTAGCAGACTTGTTCTAATATTCCACTCCAATATTGAACCCTAATAAAACTACCCTTATGGTTTAAGATGTAATCTTTGTCTTTGAGCTCCAATAACTTTTTAACTCATAAATGTTAACCTGTTTCAGGGCCTCCTGTCAATTTTAAGGGCTGATGAGAAGCACAATAAAGGACCCACAGCTATAGTCACAGAACATTGATACTTAGCACTGGTATATACAGCTCAGTTTATCATCTCTTTCTGAGATACATAAGCAAACAAAGGATGGTGTCAGCAGGAGTTCAAGGTATTTTGATATGGCATGGGATAGAAAGTCGAGAAAAGCCTTTCTTAGCCATCCACCTTCATGTGAACTGTCCAAATGCTGAAAATAGAGATATCAATAGTGAGGAATGGGGGGGGGGTAGCGGTAGCTTAAATATAGATTTTTCTTAGGAGGGGACAGGGAATGTTTTCAAGCAGACCTTACAGATGGGGGAAAGTGAAGACAGTAGAATAGCATCTGTTTAGAGACAGAAGTCCCCCATGGTTTTTTTTAATTAAAAAACCCCTGTATGGGATGAAGAAAAGCTTGATGAACAAACATTTGGAAATTTTTTAGACATAGCCAGTTTATTTATATACCACATTTTAAAAAAAATACATCTGTGTTGAAAGCAGTTGACATAAACAGTCTAAAAACAGGAGTAATAATAGATAATAACAAGTATAACATCACAACAACTTATCACTAAAAATAACTAACAACTAAGTTCATTTAGGGATGCAGGTGGCGCTGTGGTGTAAACCACTGAGCCTTGGGCTTGCCGATTGGAAGGTCGGTTGTTCGAATCCCCGCAATGGGGTGACCTCCCGTTGCTCTGTCCCAGCTCCTGCCAACCTAGCAGTTCAAAAGCAAGCTAGTGCAAGTAGATAAATAGGTACCGCTCCAGTGGAAAGATAAACGGCATTTCCGTGCGCTGCTCTGGTTTCGCCAGAAGTGGCTTAGTCATGCTGGCCACATGACCCGGAAAAACTGTTTGCGGACAAACACTGACTCCCTTGGCCAGTAAAGCGAGATGAGGGCTGCAACCCCAGAGTCGTTCATGACTGGACTTAACTGTCAGGGGTCCTTTACGTTTACCTTTTTTTAAAGTTCGTTTAGCATGCAACAATGCATCAAAATTTAAGTGAGCATAAAACTAACAAGTGGAAAAACCCAATAACCTCCTATTCCAAAAGTAATCCCAGAGCTGATAACCTTATTATCTAGAAACTCCTCCCCACTTTATCCCTCAACCCAAAAGTCCCCTCAGAGTTCTTGTGGAACCAGCGCCCTTATTAAGGCTCCTGGGACTGGCAAGTAGGCTAAGGCTGGTAGACATTGCCATTCTCCCAGGGCCAGCCCTATAATGTGGCAGAGTGAGACAGCTGCCTCAAGCAGCAGCTGTTGGGGTGCAGGGAGTAGCCAGAGCTATGAGTGCCATGGGATCTGCATACCCGCCAACATTTCTCCGATGAAAATAAGGTAAAGGGACCCCAGACCATTAAGACTCTCCTCCCTGGAAGAGAGGGGAGTGGTTGTGGGCGGGAGCCCGAGCACCACCCCAGCAGGGGGCATTAGCCCCCTGCCTCCTCCTCTCACCTGGCTGGCGCCCACGCCCCTCGGCAGGCACCCAACCAGGTGCCTCCGAGGGGGCGTTTACAGCAGCCTTTTGCTGCAGTGCCAGCCTCTCCTCGGCCTCATTCTTCGCCGTCGTCCCGTCACGATTCACCCACCCTCCACTCCCTCTTTTAGCTCAGGGTCTTAGTTCATTGGCCTTGCTATGGACCTTAGGTTGGTCGCCCTGGTTGTCCAGGGGGCCTGGTAGGAATTTTTCCATTTGGCATTAGGCTTTTTGTTTTTTTCGTCTACCTCGTAGCAATCGTCACAACTTTTGTGGTATTGGTGGGTAGGTTAGGCATTGGAGTAATGTGTTGTGGTGTGTCGAAGGGATAGGTGTGGCCATTGCCTATGCCTTCAATTTTTGGGTATTCCATTAAAGGAATCTGGCGGTCGTGTACTCTGTCCGATGTCTGCTTGGCGGGAGGCCATGGCACGACCCAAGGTGACATCAGGGGAGAGCCTATAGTTGGATTAGCATCAACAGGCTCCACCTACTGGTGAATAAACCCACTTGTTTTAGATATCCAATGCCTAAGCCAATACCTTTTCACTGCTGTAATCAATAAAGTTGTGGCCTTTTCTTGCCCATTAACCTTAGATCACGTGTCCTTGCATATTCATTTCACATTGTGGGGGTCGGGTCCTTGAACCACAAGGTCCAGTTGCGGACGACTCTGGGTTTGCGGCGCTCAACTCGCTCTATAGGCTGAGGGAGCTGGTGTACAGCTTCTGGGTCATGTGGCCAGCATGACTAAGCCGCTTGTGGTGAAGCCGGAGCAGCGCACGGAAACGCCGTTTACCTTCCTGCCGGAGTGGTACCTATTTATCTACTTGCACGTTGGGGCGTGCTTTCAAACGGCTAGGTTTGCAGGAGCTGGGACTGAGCAACGGGAGCTCACCCCGTTACGGGGATTCGAACCGCCAACCTTCTGATCGGCAAGCCTGAGAGGCTCAGTGGTTTAGACCACAGCGCCACCCACATCCCAACTTTACCCACTTCTGACGAAAATAGGGATGTCCTATTCCATGATAATTTTACTATTTATACCCCACCCATCTTACTGGGTTGCCCCAAACACTCTGGGCGGGTTCCAACATATATTAAAAAAAGAAAAGAAACTTCCCTATACAGGGCTGCCTTCAGATGACTTGGGAGTCACATAGCTCCATATCCTGCAACATATCTCTGATGAAAATAGGGATGTCCTAAGGAAAATTGGGACATTCTGGGATCAAATCAGAAACTGGTGTTGCTTCTGTAAATCTGGGACTGTCCCTGGAAAATAGGGACACTTGTAGGGTCTGGGCCTGCCCTGTGCCCCCTACTCTAGTCTGCTGCCCTCAAGCGCAGTGAAAGGCACTGTCTTTTCACTAGTACTGGAGTAAGATTCAACTACTAGTACGATTGGCTTCTGTATGCATCGTGTTGTCCTTTGCCACAGGAAGAAAAATGTCTTGAGCTGGTTTTTCATTTCTCTGGTAGCAAACACATAATCTCTCTCTCTCCCCCACCTCCCTCACTTCCTAGGTTCCTGTTACAGAACTCTGGCATTTGTTCTGTAGTTTTCAATGCCATTCGAGCATTCTTAATGTAGGGAATTTTTTATGATATCCTTTCGGATGAGTAAACTGTAGGATAAACGGCAGCTGTTTAGAATATGCAGCACATGAATCCTTAAAATCAGAGACCAAGTAATACTAGGAAAAAGCATTCGAGATTAGAGACATTAGACATTATCATGCCCATTTATTGCACAGTGATTTGTTTTTATTTTTTTATTTGTATATATTTTCTTCCATTTATATGCTGTTCTTTTTCTCCATTGCAGAATCCAAGGTCACATACTTATGGCTGGCAAAGTCTTCTGTCCAGACACTGACTAGGCACATGCCTGCTTCTCTTCGACAAAGTGGTGGTCTCACGTGCTTTCAGACCATACCCTAGGCATGGGCACTCCCTTCTGTTTATATTTTATTAATGTATTTTTAGCATGCCTTTCAGAGCACAGCATGGCAAATAAATTTGGCAAGGCAGTTAAATTGATATAAAATAATTATATACATTATAGCAATTCTACCCCCAGTTTAAAAACAGTGAAGTTTGGTAAGTATCATTTGATTCATACATTTAAATGTAACAAAATTGCTCGCATAACTGTAGCCTTTGGAGCATATTTTTCAACAGCAGGAATTATCATGAGAAGGGAAGGAAACCATGGATACCCAATATCTTGGGTTCCACCCAGTGCAAATTTAGCTTCCCAGGTAACCAGATGTTTGGTTTTCTTTGGTTGAGGAGGAAGTTAAAAGAGAAACCTTCCACTACACTGCTACAGCATTTTCATGACTAACAGGTGTGCTTAAAGCAATCTCTCTTTTAAATCAGCTTTAATGTTAATTTCTAATTGCAAAGGTATGCAGCAAATAATAAATTCATCTGGCATATATATTTTAAAACTGGTATTAAGAATAGTTGATTACCCCACAGATATTAATCCCTCATTTCTGCGACTCACTCGCATTTCATCTTGTCTTGCTAATAAATGTAGTGGCATTTATGTTTAAGTCAGCCAGCTACAGGATATGTGGCATTACGTATTTTATTCATTAATGGATATTAGCAAAGATGGTTAGGAAGCACATCTTCATCCCTCACGTATACGTATCTTTAATATTTTCTCTAATTGAATAACAAGATGGATCTCTTTAAAATTCCTTTGCATGTTCAACCAAAGGCCTATCTTAAGCCATATTTGCCACCATCAGTGCCATGCAGCCTGTGGAGAAATAACCTTTTAAAGTGTATTGGAATACAGTGTATACACAGTGTGCTGTGTACATGGGAATGTTTGAAGGGTTAAATTTAAAATACTAAGGGTGATCTTCACCTAACCAGAACCAATTAAGCCTTGTTCATTGTTTTCTCTGTGTGTCCCCCATGCCACAGAAATTGACTGGAAGAATTTGATTTTGAATTCCACCCAAAGTATGGGAAAATTCTGGGGAATGCCGGGCTCTTTTCCTACTGAGTTAGAGGATTGTAACATTTCACTTCTGATTGTTTCGCTGGATACAAAATTTTGGTCACTTGTCAGATGGGGAAAGTGATCTGATGAGGAAGGTAGAATAAATGGGGCAGCTGATGTTTTGAATATTATTTTGTTTTATTTTCACTTGGTTTTTTTATCACTGACATGTTTGCCACCCTGAGCTCCTTTGGGACGAAGGATAGGATAAAAATAATAATAATAGATCAATACACATTAAGTTCTGAACCCAACACACTTTTCCAGTACCCTGAATTCCTTATCACTACTGTTTTTGGGGTCACGTGGAAACCTGCCATTGTGAAGAGGTGGGGAAAGGTGGGAAGATGCTCAAAGCAGTCTTAAGATTGTCATACACACTGATCACATCAACATTCCGCTTTGGGGAACTCTGTTCATCTCTGATTCTTGTGGCCTTCTCCCAAGTATCTGATAATGGCCACTGTCAAAAAGAGACATACAGCGCAATTCTGGGCAACATGCTGTTGTGCTCAGGGCTTCCCTTCCCATCTGGTTGGCTGTGAAAACAGGTTGCTGGACAATAATTAGTTCACTGCAGAATTAATATTCTTTATGTCAGTAATTGTGCTCAAATGTAACGGACAACTAGTAATTTCCCAACAAGAATTATTTCAGTTCTTTCACGTCAATAATATTGCTCAAATGGAATAGAAAACACTGGTAATATCCAATCAAGAATTCTATAATTAAACACATTTTTTTTTCAGTAGGCACAACTTAGTTGCTTTGATTAATTTGGTGATCATGGAGCTTTCTTCCACAGAAACGAATGTGCTTGGGATTCCAGATCAGAAAGAATGGGATGGTCCAAAGAAAGATAAAGAAGCTCATTAAGCTCTTGAACTGTACTCTGAAAAACCTTTAATCTCAGTGAGACACCAGGTTGCTTTATTTTCTGCAGGTAATGTAACTGTACAAGAATGCTCCTTAATTCCTTTGTGCCACTTCTATGGATGTGAAATATATTTACGTGCTATTAGATCATTAGAATGAGAGGTAGGTCGAAGGAGATCCAGATTGTTGTTTGTAGGCCTCTAGGGATTGTGCATTCTGTGGGAGAGTGATTGGCAAAACTTTCTACCTCCAGTAAAAAGTCTGGAGAAGGTACTTTGTAGACTTACTTTTGTGTGACCCAAACACTTAAAAATTAAATTAAGAATATGCATCTGTTATGGTTGACACAGTTCTACAGCTTATGGAACGTACTCTGACAGTCAGAGGTTGAGGAAAATGCTGTGGGAAATTGAAAATAAAACTCAGAAGCAAAACTATAAATTGCTGATTATTCTGTTTTAAGGTAACATGGTGATATCCCATAACAGCTGCTCCAGGAAGAACTTGCACTGATAACCATGGCTCAGCCTCCATTAATACAATATAATTCTTTCCTGCATTTTCCAGAGTATTTTTTTCAATCTTTACCCCACCCCCACCCCCACATCCTGAGTGGTTCAAAATGTTCCCTTGCCAAAATGTTCCCTTGCCAAAACAACAACAAAACTATGTTCATAGTTTTCTTTTCTCTATCTCTTGCTGTCCCAAGGCTTGCTTCTTCTCCAAGTGATTCCGGCCAATCAGGAATCATGTTGTATCCACAATCAAGTCATAGCACTACAAAGCTAAACATATTAGGCTTTACTGGGGTCACATTTAATGGACACATTTTGAATTTTGAGAGAGTGCTGGGGGCTCACAAAATAGTTGCTGTGGAGGTGCAATAATGCAAAATTAAAGAGACGGCCATTCCTGACAAGCTTATGCTTACCACAGAAGGCCAAAATGTACAAGCTGTTCTCACCATGTTCCCTTTCATTTCAGCTGCCCATGAGTACTGTGTTGGTAACCATTGTGGTATACAATAATATCCCCTAGAATAAATGACGCCAATTATTGCCTTCACTCTAAATTGGTGGGTTGTTTGGGGGCGGGTTGGAAAGAGAAATGGAAGGCATTCCAGTTGCTGAGGCAGTAAGGGATATCTGTCATGAATATGGTTTTCCCGCTTTCGAGAACATCAACCAATTGCCCAAAGAGGAGACAATTTTTGTAATGACTGAAGATGTTCACAAAACACCCTCCTGAATACTTAGCCCTACTTTTCATTCAGCTTCTCTTATTTATAGTGTTCCGTAACCTATCACTAGATCCTTCACATATGCAATTCACAAAGATGTATAGGCCTCAAAGCAGACACTGAGGTAGATGTGTTTTGTTTTCCTTATGGCAGTAGAACCAAGATTGATGGAATTGGGTCAAATGGATTCATTGTTAAAACTCACTAAAAACCATCAAACTTTTATAAGGGTAACTGCATCTGCTAATGAGATCAGATGTTGCATAGCAGTAAATCAAGACTAGTAAGATTGGAATTTGCTATCAGTAGAAATGCTGCTTCAAAATACAAAAACCAGCACAATTTAATGTTTTCCTCGCACATCCTTCTATTGCAGAGAACATTTTTAAGGAGCAATCAGAATATTTAGGCCAATCTTTGCAGTGACAATACCGAATCTCAAAAGGCTTTTTTTGGGGGGCAGGGGTTAACACTTTGTCACACTGTTGTTTTTCATACTATTGACCATAGTTGGTACAAGTGAATGAAAAATATGGTGCTAGTTGAGGGCTTTTCCATTATAAAGCCAGCAATTTTAAGATTTGTATTCCGTGTTTTTCTTATGACTAGACACAGACTTGGCAAGCAAAATCTATTTCATTTAGATTGCACTTTCAAGTCATTCTGGAGTAGGAACATTGTGGCTTTTAGCCATAATATGTCTTCTGAAACTGTTTTGTAGCATTTATCTCTATGATAGGTATGTGCTACTGTTAGAAAGAAAGAAAGAAAGAAAGAAAGAAAGAAAGAAAGAAAGAAAGAAAGAAAGAAAAGTGTGGGGCATTTTCTTTTTTCTTTTATTTGAGATGCTATGAATGAAATGCTACTTTATTTGCATAAAGATTATTTTTATGTACTTTTAAATAAAGGTAAAGGTCCAGTCGCCCCCGACTCTGGGGTTGCGGTGCTCATCTTGCTTTATTGGCCGAGGGAGCCGGCATACAGCTTCTGGGTCATGTGCCCAGCGTGACTAAGCCGCTTCTGGCGAACCAGAGCAGTGCACGGAAATGCCGTTTACCTTCCCGCCGGAGCGGTACCTATTTATCTATTTGCACTTGGGTGTGCTTTCGAACTGCTAGGTTGGCAGGAGCTGGGACCGAGTAATGGGAGCTCTTCCCATCGCGGGGATTTGAGCTACCGACCTTCTGATCAGCAAGCTCTAGGCTCTGTGGTTTAACCCACAGTGCCACCCACATCCCTTTTAGAAGTGGTTTAAATCTGGACAATTGTGCATTTTCCGGGTTGACCCTATTGGAGGCTTGAATCACAAAATATAGTTTTGTGTTGGTGACAGCAAGATACACAAAGAAGAGCACAGGTGGTGCAGCAATCTGGCCTAAATCAGGCCCCATGCTGTCACATGACATGAACAGGGCTGGCTGAAGATCTAATGGATCTCAGGCTGGGTCAGCCCCTTCCTGACCTCAAAAGACTCCACTTTTTAGCTGGCTGTCACCAACAGGGATCCTGCCAGTGGCACTTTTGCCTTCCTGCATGTCCAGCAGGTAGAAGGGGGAAGTCTGCACTGCTGGAGTGAGACTGAAGGGCACCAAAGGCTGGCAGGGCTGAGTGGAGCGGCACTTCCTTTCAATCCAACCCTTCCATTATATTTTTGGGCAGATATCATTAGATGAATATAAGCCCTCTGGATGAAAGTAGCAATTTTCCTAACCCAAAGTTGCATAACATTACGTTTGTCCTGCTAGCATTCCAAACCTTAACAAGCTTACGTCACCAGGAACAAGGTCTCTGAAAGACAGCAATCATTCAAAGTCTTTCAGCTTCACTTATATCCTCTAGTTTGCCAGGTAAAGAAAAGTCTGTAAAAAAGATGTACAGAAGTCTGTAAAAGATGTTAATTTACAGTGCAAGCCTAACTATATCTACTCAAAAAGAAGTCCTATTGAATGCAATGAAGCTGACTCCCTGGAAAGTGGGGTTAGGGTTGCAGTGTTAATATAACTTATTTTTCTTCATTAGGGTCTTAGGGCAGGAAAAAGCAGAATTCTGCACCTCTAATATATGTGAAATGTTAATGCATTGCGCAGCATGTGAAGGAACCCTGAGTTGACATTACATAATCAGTACCCAGTGGGCAACATACAGTCATGCGCCAGAGCATTTCATTATCCATCATTGTGCTGGTTCCAGCAAATATTCACAGCAAAGATGATTGAATTTAAAAGAATGCATTGAATTCACAATGCGCAAATTTAGACACAAAACCTCTCTCCTATATTTTCAGCCATTGCTTTCCAATGCACTGGGAAGTGGTATTTCACATCATCACTGTGTGACATTAAGTTAGATAATCAGGAATGTGGAGTTGCTTAATTTGGGATTGGCTGTGTGTCAGATTTAGCGCAGCAGCAAAGGCAAATGGCATCAGTGCAGGGGCGCCCACGCAGTCCTTGCCTGCCCCAGAGTGAAATGTGTCTCTCATTGGCCACATTTCCCCCTGATACCACTGGCAAGGGATGCGGGTGGCGCTGTGGTCTAAACCACTGAGCCTCTCGGGCTTGCCAATCAGGAGGTTGGCAGTTCGAATCCCCGCAACAGGGTGAGCTCCTGTTGCTCGGTCCCAGCTCCTGCCAACCTAACAGTTCGAAAGTACGCCCAGAAGTGCAAGTAGATAAATAGGTACCACTCTGGCAGGAAAGTAAATGGCGTTTCTGTGTGCTGCCCTGGTTTCATTGTTCCGTTGTGCCAGAAGCGGCTTAGTCATGACCCAGAAAAACTGTCTGTGGACAAACGCCGACTTCCTCAGCCTATAGAGCGAGATGAGCGCCTCAACAACAGAGTTGTCTGCGACTGGACTTAACTGTCAGGGGTCCTTTACCTTTTTACCAGTGGCATGTGGCCCTTTGAAGTTTTCCCAGAAACAAATGTGGCCCTCAGACTAAACTGGCTCCCCGTCTTAGCAATAGAGGTTCCTGTCCATTACACCGTACTCCTTGAATGTTTGGATTCCTTCATAGTTTCACTGCCAATGGTTCAAATGTTTTTTTTAAAAAAAACAAACAAACAATGGGGGTAAGGAACATTTATAAATTGTGAGGGATAGGCCATGGCAGCAGCCCTTTGTGAGAGAATAGACCCAGTGTTCATTGCCATTGTGAGTTGTGCTTGGTAACTCTATAGATGTTTCACTAAGGGTCTGGATGTTGAACAATGTGTGAAGAACTTCAGACTCCATATATGCAAGGGTTTAGTTGAGCACCGCCCTAAAATATTTCTTTTGCATTCCATTAAAGTAGCTTTGCCAATCTAGTGAAGTAACGTATGGTTATTAATGAATTTATCACCATTAAATACTAAACTATATAATGTATTTGTTATGTCACTATCCCATTTACTTCAATATGCTATGCTATCTACTGATAGCAATTTTTGGGGAAGGGGCATGCAGACAGACTTCCCAATATTGTGTTTCCCCCGATGCCCCAGGTTATGTATCTACAGCCCTGAACAAGAGTCTTTATGAAGGAAGATGGAAAGGGAGGGGGGGATCTAAAATCTAAGAAAGGAAAATAAACATCAGCTTCTTGAAATGTGACCTATTTTCAGAATTCACAATTGATATAATGAGATTTGGGATACATGCATTTACTCAAGGTAGACTGTCAAGCAGGAGGATCAGATTCAACCATTAAGTCAAAGTGAACAGTTATTTGTGTATCTATAGATAAAATGCTCTCTGTCTCCTGTTGGTTGAAGACTTAACTGGGTAAGACGCAATGGAAATACTTCATTAAATTCTATGTGTATACCAGGAATTATAGCTTTGCTTCTTGCTGCCCTTGTGATGCCCTTTTTGACGTTCCTTTTTAAGTATTCATGAAACGTAACGTGTAAAATCTGGCGGCAATTCTAACTTGAAAGAGCCACTGAAGACTACAGCTTGTTCTCAGCTTGCTTTTCTCTGTTTTTCTATCAGCTGAACTGCAGCCAGTAATAGCATTATGAGCCAGAGAATCCTACTGCTCTCAGAGAATCCTTACACTACTGATACATGGCCCTATTTATATTTTAATGCCAGGCACAGTGCATGCTATTTCAGGTAAGTTTTTATTGGGGATGGATCCAGTCTTTTATGAGATAAGTTCAACCTTAGTTGAAATCTAATGTAACTTTGCTTTTGTATTTCTCTAGTGAGTGAAGTCATTTAACTAAGTCTACAAAGAAATGCAGTGTGGGGTGACTTACCTACACACAAGTATACACATACCAGTCACATTTTTTACATGAATTGGCTTTCTGAGTAGCTGTGCTTCTGTTCCATGTTCCTGGGCATGGCTGATCTATGAGGCAAGAGCCTTTTTAAGCCATCTGTGAGGAACCCCCAGTACTTAGGCCTGCAAACCCATTTTCCTCAAACCAGGGTCACGTGTGATGTCAGGTGTGGGACAAACAAAGATACAGTTGCCAAGGAGCAATTGGGACTTTAAAAAGTGCACTCTTGGTTGTTTCGTGGCAAGCAGGGTTTGCTGACAGCACTGATGAGTAAGTTCTTCTTTGCTTATTTGCAGGCATGGTTTGCTTTAAACTAGGCTTCCTCAAACTCGGCCCTCCAGATGTTTTGAGACTACAGTTCCCATCATCCCTGACCACTGGTCCTGCTAGCTAGGGATCATGGGAGTTGTAGGCCAAAAACATCTGGAGGAAAAACATCTGGAGGGCCAAGTTTGAGGAAGCCTGGCTTTAAACCATGCCTGCAAAAGACTTTAAAGACACCTGCAGATGGGGAAAAGCCAGTTGACTGAGGGAAACTATCTGTCTACAGGTGCCATTTGAATCCCAACCACACCTACAAATGGTTAAAGCAGGATTCTCAGTCAGTGCTACAGGAAGCTCCTTTGAAGCTATCACCTGGAAACATAATGATATCAGGTGATTGCCAGGTGGGCAGCCCTACCCATCTGTCAAAGTGGCATACCAGGTAGGTGGGGTCAGATTGTAGCACAGTTCCCTAGCCCTGCACTAAGCATTTCTGCACTCAACGTTTCAACTTGTGGACAAATTTGCCACAAGTGATGCTTATATTATTTCCATTTTCATTACAGTTCTTTTCACCTAGCTATTTTTGAAACCCAGGATGGTTTAACAACTGTCTGAAAGCCTGTGACACATCCTTTTGTTTTCATAGATTCTTCCTTCTAACTTGCTTTACTGCACATTAACAGAACTGTTAAACTTCCTCTCACTCTCACAGATGCAGGCAGCACAGATCCCATTGTACATTTTTGTGTTTTGAAAAAGAGGATATTTTTTTAAAAAAAGAAAACAGAGTGGGCAGAGGCATTGCAAGAAAATAAATTTTAAAATATTAACATCATCTGAGGGTCAAAAAATAGAAATGAGACACAATGAGTCATTAGGTAAACCAGAGCAGTTTTTTAATCTATATACAGTGGTACCTCAGGTTACAGATGCTTCAGGTTACAGACACTTCAAGTCACAGACTCCACTAACCCAGAAATAGTACCTCAGGTTAAGAACTTTGTTTCAGGATGAGTACAGAAATCATGCTCTGGTGGCATGGTGGCAGTGGGAGGCCCCATTAGCTAAAGTTGGTACCTCAGGTAAAGAACAGTTTCAGGTTAAGAGCGGACCTCCAGAACAAATTAAGTTCTTAACCCAAGGTACCACTGTAATAGCAGGCATGGGGAGGAGCAACTTTCATGAAGACCCTGGAGATGACAAAGGAGGTTTAACCTGCAGAAGAGGAAGAAAAAAGAGCCAGTCTCATGCAGTTTGTTAAAATGGAAGATTAGTTGATCTGGGCAGCAGTTTGCAAACAATGTTGTTACGCTGCAGGTCACTATGTCTGTAGGTTTCCCTGAAATCATTTTGCATCCACTTACTCAATTAAGTCTTGTTTTACTGGAGAGAACAGATGGAAGGTTTTCTGAGCCCTAACTGCAGATGCCAGGGATCCAACTGGAGACCTTCTGCATGCAAACATGTGCTGTAACTCTGAGAAGAAGCCTGTCTTGGAAGGAATAGCCTGGCAGTCACACTGAATACCTGGCATTGTGGTGATACAGTTGGGACTAACACAGCTGAAACCTGGCATGGAAGGAGGCTTCTACTGATGGCCTGAGGATGGGAGGGATTCCAATACTAGTCTTTAGGTAGAGGCCAACTGTACCTTCAGTTGTTTTTACTGCCGTTTTGTCATGTAGAACTTTGTTTGGTTATTTGTGACTATTAGAAATTATTCTTGAAACACAAAACCGATCTGTAGATGATTCTTCTTCTTTGGCAATCACCCATAGCTGAGTAAGATGGTCTTCCATAAACATGGTTTTAACAATGAGTTTGGAAGTGACTGTGGAGGCCAATTCTGGATCCACAAGTCCTTCCACAGTGGGGACATTGGTTTCCAGGTGGGAGTTGATCACGGTGTGGATTTGCCAAGCATGCCTTCCTTTTAGCACGTTTCTCCATTGCGTCCTGAGTTTGAGTGTCTTCAAAGCCCATGACACCTTTGGTAAAGGCTGTTCTCCAATTGGAACACTCTCAGGCAAGTGTTTCCCAATTGTTGGTGTTTATACTACATTTTTTTAGACTTGCCTTGAGACAGTCTTTAAACCTCTTTTGTTGACCACCAGCATTACTGTCAGGGGTTCAGGAGCAGAGGCGAGGGCAAGGGAGGAAACAGAGAGCGAGGGGGAGGAGTCCGAAGAAAGGATGAGTGATGACGACGACCCGAGATCTCCGAGTCTTTCCAGTGAATCGGAAGATTCACAGAAAGGAGCGCCAGTGGCCAGAGCAAAGGGGGGGCCTAGGGGGACACCCCAGGAGGAAGGGACCAGCGGGGGTTCAGAGGGCAGCAGTTGGAAATCGGGGCCAGCGTCCCCACCAGAGCGCAGTGGAGAGGAAGGACGTCAGGGATCGAGCCCTGGCAGCTCGCAGCAGGGAGGAGGGCATGAGTCAGGAGTGACCACGCCCCCATCGGGGAGCGAAGAAACGGTCAAGCGGAAAGTGGAAGGCTGGGCGCGCGCGCCAAGTTCAAATGCACAGGAAGGCGGCGCAGTAAGCAGCCCGGAAAGGGAGCCAGGTCCTAAAGCCCGACGCAAGGAGACAGGAGGGTCCGGGGGGTCAGCGTCAGAGGAGTCCCGGAGGGAGGAGACCACGGGGGGCAGAGGGACCCAGAGAAGGACGGTCAGGCGGAAAAGGTGGAGTAAGGCGAGGATATTAAGTTGGTGTACGAGGGGCGGAGATTCAGACGGAGCTTCGCCGGTCTAGCCGTAGAGTTGCACGCAGCAGCTTGGAAATGGAAACTGTAACTCAATAAAGACTTTTATAAAGCGAACGCTGGCTAGCGTGATCCTCTGTGAGCTGGGATCGGAGAGCAGCTCTGACAGTAAGCTCCGTCTCTCATTCCTGTGGGCATCGAAAGCCTAGCGGAGAGGAGAGAAGGCTGGTGCCTACTCGAGAGCTCACGAACGGCAGACAAGATGACGGCCGAACAACAGATAGCGGATCTCAGAGAAGCAGTGACACAACTGAATGCCAAGGTACTTGCATCCAGGAAGAGAGAGGAGGACGCAGCTGCCGCCTACAGAGATCTCCAGGTCAGATTGGAAATGCTTACGAAGCAAGGGCAACTGACACCCAGACCGGAGGGGATTGGGTTGGGGAGACGAGCAGGCGGTCTAGTCTCTCACTTCGATGGGAATTTGCAACAGTACCCCAACTTTAGAGCAGATGTAAAGTGTGCACTGCAACTGCTGGAAAAGGACTTTAGAGATGAGCAAGAGAAGGTGGGGTTTATCATGTCCCATTTGCATGGAGATGCTAAAGCATGGCTGCGCAATTTGTGGAGAGATAAGGATCCGGCGCTCCAAAATGCGGATGCCTTCATTAAAGCGATGGATGGGTGCTTCTTATCAAGCATAGACGTGGATCTTGCCCGGAAGGAGGTGCATGGACTTAAGCAGGGGAGGGCCAGTGTACGGCAGTATCATGCCCGCTTTTTTGCATTGGTCAGTGCCCTGGAATGGGACAGAGATTCGGCGCCAGTCAGAGACCTGTTTTGGGAAGGCTTGAGCGGCCCGGTTAAGGACGAAATTGCGAGGGGGGAGAGACCCCGGAGCACGCAGGAGATCGTTCAGAGGGCGCTCGCAGTTGGGGTCCGTCTGGAGGAACGTCCTTGGGGCAAGGACGAAGGGCGCGGAGGGCGCGAACCAGCCAGAGGCTACTCCTTCGTTCCCAGAGAAGCAGCGCGTGCGCAATCCACGCCTCCGCCAGGAGGAGGAGCGGAACCTATGGAGGTTGGCGGTGCAAGGGCTCAGTCAGCAACCAGAGCCCTAGCACCGGGAGCAGTGAAAGCAAAGCCTCCTAGAGGGAACCGGAAGTGCTACATCTGCGACAATCCCCAGCACATGGCGAAAGAGTGTCCCCAGAGGCTCCACAAGCACACTGCAGCCTCAGCAATGGTAACTGCAGCGACTCAGCAAGGAGAACCACAGCAGGGAAACGAAGGAGTCTGGCTGGAGAGGCACTGGGGCCCAGCCAGACGTGTCAGTGAAGCAGTCCCCAGAGATGTTGCAACCCACGGACCCCCTCCCGCCCAAACCAGTAGTGCGGCTCACCGCATCGCTCCAACTACCCAGTGGACTCACCATGGACGTGCCAATCACTATTGACTCAGGAAGCAATGCGGACTTTATAGGGCAAGACTTTGTCGACCAGCACGATATACAGTTGCTGCCTGCCACACTGCCCCTGCAGGTAGTCACGGTGGATGGCAGGGAGCTGCTCGGGGGGCAAGTCGTGAAGCAAACGCCACCAATGGTGATGCGACTTGGGAACCACAGGGAAGTCATCAGCTTCAATGTCACTCAATTATCGGACACGCCCATTGTATTGGGCATGAGTTGGCTGGACAAGCACAGCCCGGCGATGGCGTGGAATCAG
This sequence comes from Podarcis muralis, assembly GCF_964188315.1. Lineage (NCBI taxonomy): Eukaryota > Metazoa > Chordata > Lepidosauria > Squamata > Lacertidae > Podarcis > Podarcis muralis. Next base: position 61,745,904 of record NC_135655.1, on the reverse strand, counting down.
AGGCAGCTGACTTTCGGCTCTTCCTATTGTGCTGAACACTGCATCCTGCCCCAGCAGGAGGGAGAGGAAGAGGAGTCACAGCTGCAGCTTGGGACGCTGCAAGCTGTTCCCCACAAGTACGCAGACTTTTTGGAGGTTTTCTGCGAGAAGGAGGCGGACAAGCTACCCCCCCACAGACCATACGACTGCAAGATCGACCTCCTACCAGGGGCGGCATTGCCAAAGGGGAAACTGTACTCCATGTCTGAGGACGAACTACAGGACCTCAAAGAGTTCATAGATCACAATCTGGAGCGCGGTTTTATCCGAGAGTCCAAGGCAGTGGGGGGCAGTCCGGTATTCTTTGTCAAGAAGAAAAACACGCCCCAAAAAAGGCTCGTGGTGGACTATCGGATTTTGAACGCTGTGACCAAGCCATCGGACTTCCCCATGCCCAGGATCGACGACCTCCTCGCGACGGTGCGCAAAGGACGCGTCTTCACCAAGTTGGACCTCCGAGGGGCGTACAACCTCATTTGTATGCGGGAGGGCGACGAGTGGAAGACGGCCATGTTCACGCCCCTGGGCACCTACGAATACAGAGTTATGCCTTTTGGATTACAAAATGGCTCCCACTGCTTTCAAGCTTTTATGCATCACGTCTTGGCAGGGCTGCTCTACAAGAAGTGTGTCTGTTTCCTGGATGACATACTCATCTTTTCTGAATCGCAGCACGATCACGACAGAGACGTCAAAGAAGTGCTGAGCAGACTACAGCAGCATAGGCTCTACGCCAAGCTGGAAAAATGCCAGTTCGACGTGTCGGAGGTGGACTTCCTGGGCTACAGGTTGTCAGGCAAAGGGCTCGCAATGGACAGCGCCAAGGTTCGCGCAGTTTTGGATTGGAAAAGTCCGCGCAACCGGAAGGAGGTCCAGCGGTTTGTGGGCTTTGCGAACTTCTATCGCAAGTTCATCAAGGGGTTCGCGATGCAGACGGCGGCCATCACGGACACGCTCAGCTCCAAGAAGAAGAAATTCATCTGGACGGCGCAAGCAGAGCAGTCCTTTCAGGCACTCAAGCGTCTCTTCGCGTCGGAGGAGCAGCTACTACACGTCAACCCCAGCAGACCAATGAGGGTGGAGACGGACGCTTCAGACAGAGCCGTAGGAGCAGTTCTGTTGCAGCAAAACCCGCAGGGGGCTTGGAGGCCGGGAGCGTTATACTCCAGGAAGCTCACCAAGTCAGAACAGAACTACACCATCTGGGACAGGGAGTTGTTAGCCATTCATGCAGCCTTCAAGGCGTGGAGGCACTTCCTGATCGGAGCCAAGCACACAGTGCAGGTCCGCACGGACCACAAGAATCTGGAGCACTGGCGCACGGCGAGGTTCCTGAACCAGAGGCAAATACGTTGGGCAGAGTTCTTTGCGGACTTCGACTTCCGTATAGAGTATGTCCCGGGGGACACCAACATCATGGCGGACGCCCTCTCCCGTAAACCGCAGTACCTCGAAGAGGCGACGCCAGCGGCGGCCATGCATATCTTCGCACCAACAGCGTGGGCGTGCGCTTCGGCGACTGTTGACCTGGAGGCGGTACGACGTGCATTGCGGGACGACTCTTTCGCGCGAGCAAAGATGGCAGAGGCGCACAGGGGCACGGCGGCGACCGACGAGTTCCAGGTTCGCGATGGATTACTCCTCCGTAAAGGGGCCATCTACGTGCCAGGGGACGATCTTCGCGCCAAGGTACTGCAGCAGTTGCACGACGCGCCCACTGCCGGGCACTTTGGCACAGAGAAGACGATAGAATTAGTCACCAGAGACTTCTGGTGGCCCAGAATGAGAGGGGAAGTCGCGGACTACGTGGCGAGGTGCGACACCTGCCAGAGGGCCAAACCAGTACACAGACCGCCGGCGGGACTGCTGGAACCTCTGCAAACCCCGTTCGAACCATGGGAGAGAGTGGCCCTGGACTTTGTCACGGATCTGCCCAGCTCGAGGGGCAAAACGGCAGTGCTAGTGGTGGTGGACTTGTTCTCCAAGATGGCACATTTCATTCCGTGTGCGAAGGTGGCCACGGCGGAACAAACCGCCAAACTGTTCATAGACCACGTGTTCAAGGTTCACGGTCTGCCGCGGTCTATACTGTCTGACAGGGGGCGGCAGTTCATCTCGAACTTCTGGCAGAAACTGATGGGCTTCCTGAACGTCAAGATCAACCTGGCTTCGGCTAGACACCCGCAGACCAACGGGCAAGCGGAGCGGGTCAATGCCATCATGCAGCAGTACCTGAGATGCTACGCAAATCAACAGCCTGCGACGTGGGTGGACTACCTGCCGCTCGCCGAGTTCGCCTACAACAACACGAAACACATGTCCACAGGGGTGACGCTGTTCTTCGCCAACAACGGAAGGCACCCCAGAACCTTCCCGGGACTGGAAAGAATGGGGGAGGGGGAGCCGCAGACAGCAGACGCGTTCGCGTCAGAGTTGCAAGAGGTCCACGATCAACTTCGGCGGCACCTGGAGCTGGCTAAACACGCATACAAGGTGCAAGCGGACAAACACAGGAGAGTCGGCGAAGAGATCCAGGTGGGAGACTGGGTCTGGTTGGCAGCCCAAGCAGTGCCGGCCAGGTCATTAGCGAAGAAGAAACTAGGGCATAAACAACTAGGGCCCTACCAAGTCGAAGAACAGATCAACCCGGTGGCTTTCAGGCTGATGCTTCCGGAGGGTTCCAGAATGCATCCGGTGTTCCACAGGTCGGTACTCACTCCCTACAAGACACCTCACAGGTTTCAGGAACCAGGAACGGCTCCGAGTCCGCTACGAGAGGGAACCGAACAAGGGGGAGTGACACAAGAGGAGTCCATCAACGAGGTCACAGAGATTTTGGACTCTAGATGGGGAGAAGAGGGAGTAGAATACCTCCTCGCCAAGGAGGGCTTCCCGGCCAGTGCCAACAGCTGGGTGCCAGGCTACGCCTTGGAGGAACCTCTGCTCAAGGACGAGTTTCACGCCCTTTTCCCACACAGGCCCATGCCAGCAGACTTTTTCGACGATTGGCTTTTCACACCGACGCTTTCAGCCAGCACTTTCCACGGGTTCGACTCGGACGAGGAACCGACAATGAACACGCGTTCCCCGGAGGGGTCGCCCTCGGGATCTGCCTCAGAGCCCTCGTATTGGTGGGACGATAGACCAGAGGAGCAGTGGCGCAGGAAGTGGCTGGAGGTTCCAGGTCGAGCGACGGACCCGGGAACGACTGAGGCGGAGACGGACGTGGACATGTTCGGGGAGGACCTGGGCTTCGAGCACGGCGGCACAGAGATGGAAGCGGAGGTGACCGCTGTCGACGAGCGCAGGGAGGAAGAATCGGAAGTCTTCAGTTGGAGGCCCGCCAAGGGAAGCGAACTGTATCCGGCATTCGTCCCCATGACTCGGCAGCACCCAGCTCCCGCACCGGAAGGAGGGGAGGGGGGAAAGGGGGGCTTCGAGGGGGGGATGGATGTCAGGGGTTCATCGGGGAGCGAAGAAACGGTCAAGCGGAAAGTGGAAGGCTGGGCGCGCGCGCCAAGTTCAAATGCACAGGAAGGCGGCGCAGTAAGCAGCCCGGAAAGGGAGCCAGGTCCTAAAGCCCGACGCAAGGAGACAGGAGGGTCCGGGGGGTCAGCGTCAGAGGAGTCCCGGAGGGAGGAGACCACGGGGGGCAGAGGGACCCAGAGAAGGACGGTCAGGCGGAAAAGGTGGAGTAAGGCGAGGATATTAAGTTGGTGTACGAGGGGCGGAGATTCAGACGGAGCTTCGCCGGTCTAGCCGTAGAGTTGCACGCAGCAGCTTGGAAATGGAAACTGTAACTCAATAAAGACTTTTATAAAGCGAACGCTGGCTAGCGTGATCCTCTGTGAGCTGGGATCGGAGAGCAGCTCTGACAATTACGCTTTTCATTTTTAAGTTTGAACACATTATTGGGTGATTGGGCGAGAAATTTGATTCAATTTGCATTTAAAGGCAAACTTACCACATTCACTCTTCTGGAACACAATGAACCTTGGAAATTAACACTTCTCCAAGTTTGAGGTGCAGTTCTCTAATGAACAATGCATGCATTAGGAAAAAGTGGGCATAAAAAGGTATTCATAGAATTGTAGAGTTGGGGGGTCATCTAGTCTGCTCACCTGCAAATCAGGAATATTTCGTGAAAACAACATACAAAAATGCATTATATTAGGGAAAGTTGCTTGCCAACATGCATCTAAGAGTCAAAACTGCATACAAACATATGCTTATTGGAATAGATTTGCACTCATTTTTTTAATGAGGATTTTTTATTTAAATCACAAATCATGGCAGAAAAGTGAAGAACTAAATTTAAGACTGGGGAAAAATGAGAAACTTGCAGAACAGAAATGGGCAAAGTTGTGCAACCATAGAAATTGGGGTAGGCGAAAGCAGCTCTCAATGCAGTTAAGTGATAGTTAATATACATTGCATCAGAATAATGCTCCTTTATCTTCTCTCAGAATACAACAAAGTATGGAGAAATGTAAAACTGCTTCCTCTCATTTTCTATCAGCATGGCTATATTTTGTTGAAAGATTGGTGTTCAAATGTGATCTGCATGAGCTCAGCTTCCTTGACTAGCGGCCAACAGAGCAGAGATTCAATTAAGAATCAGTCAATATGCCTGGTGCACTGAGGCACAACCACTTGTGGAGCAGTTCTACGCAAACTAGCTTAGGTGTATTCTGTTGCATTTTTAAAACTCCAAAGTAGTAAAGCTAACTTTATTTCAGAATTATTAACTAACAGCAACTAGAAGAAATATCATTTTAATCCATACTTTAGCCCTGTATGTTGTGTGGGTGTAAGAGGGGGGAGGGGAGAATGCATCTATATAGCTATATCTATCTATAATCTATCATCTATCATCTATATCTATCTATCTATCTATCTATCTATCTATCATCATCATCTATCATCTATTATCTATCTATCTATCTATCTATCTATCTATCTATCTATCATCTATCTATCTATCTATATCTAATCTATCTATCTATTTGTACCTTGGACATAATTTCAGAACATCAAATATTAAGAAGGTACGTTCTGAATACTTGTTTGTGGCCACAATTTCCTTAGCAACTGGCACAGAATGGGGCCTTAGAGAGAAGGGCAGGTATTAAATTGCTATGATGATGAAGATGGTGATGATGATGATGATTTAACCATAAATACGATATGTACATGATAAAAATCATTGCTACCCTATATGTCTACACAAAAAACAGACATGTTGGTCCAGAATAAGAAAATCCATATTATAGTGATAGCTTTTTCAGATCTATCAATATTTCACAAAGTGGTGTGCAAGTTTTTGAGTTCCCCAAACTCTTCATCAAGCTAGATCATGTACAAAGGAGGGGAGAGAATAAAGGTTGGCTGGTGGTAAAGCCATGAGTCTGTTTTTTGTAAAAGTCTTAAGACCATACATTTTACATCTGTAGAATTACTATAGAGTTATCTAGGTTATCTAGGCTAGTAAAAACAAACCCTATCTGCACTTGAATCTTTGCGTGTGAAATAACTACTAATCCAATTACTTTTACAAACTGGCTTTTGCATTAATGTGTATAAGTCTATTCAGTCTGGGATAGACTGCAAAAGTACAAATTAAACAGGAGCTAAAATACTTTGTCAGTTTAAAATTCTATTAATGCCTTAGTTTGCTTTCCAGTTACCCACTCTCTTTATGAAACCAAAGTATAATTATTAGAATAGAAGCTGAAATCTTGTTTTTCCCCTCCCTTTTAGAGATTTAACAAAGACTTGTCCTGTTTTTTAGTCACTTCCTTGATGAGAATATTGAGATCAGTGGGACTCTTAAAAGCATTTTATTGCTAGATAAATACCCCTTAATGATACCATGGATTTGCCAATGCATTACCTCAACTGTTTTTATTACTTCTGCCGCAAACAAGGGAAAAAAGAATGGCAAGTCAATTGTGAGAGGAAAGTGACATCCTAAATCATGTTAATAGGCATTCTCCTAAATAATTCATCCCACATTTTTTTTTTAAATTATAGGCACTTGATAGGTACAATGTGTGTCAGAGTAAGTAGCAATCCAGGTTGCCTTCAGTATTTGCAAAATGATCCAAGCACATACAAGAAATTTAGATTTGTACAATTAAAGAGTTCTGTTACCCTAGAGCAATACATTAGACTTTTTACAGTTAGGTAAATGACAGGGATTTGTCAGAAGGGCACAAGGAGAAGGGGACAACAGAGGATGAGATGGTTGGACAGTGTTCTCGAAGCTACTAACATGAGTTTGACCAAACTGTGGGAGGCAGTGGAAGACAGGAGTGCCTGGTGTGCTCTGGTCCATGGGGTCACGAAGAGTCGGACACGACTAAACAACAACAACAAATGACAGGGAATCACCAATCAGAGTGAAAAGGACAGTGAAGCAGCCACAGGTAAGAGCAATAAGGGCACCAAACAAGATGTTTAAAAAGGCATAAATTTTCACAAAGTACTTTTTCAGAAATTCTTTCTATTCCACACAAATAAATTCTTTTCACACCTCCAAACTTGAAAACAGAAAATACTTGAAGAAGTATTTTTCTAAAAAAAGAGGAGCTGGAGCTCACCATGAATACCTCCGTAGTTCCAGCACCTCTGAGGTGGGTGCCATTGATATTACCAGATAACAGAGTTCTGGCAAGTTCCGGCAGAAGAAAAAGCCCTGATTTGACATAGGCCTAAAGAACTCCTTGAAATGTTTTAAGTGGTTCAGACTTCTTTCATCAGAAGGAAAAAGTTTAAGCCAGGAAGTTAGCTTAAAGTCTGGAATCTTTGAAAGCTACTTTTCACATGCTTCACATGCCAAGTTCAAGAAGAGGTTAGGAAGGTATTGTTGCCTCCACCAATATCTGCAACCACCAACTGAGAAGCATTTGTAGATGGGCAGGAAATCTTCCAGCCTTGAGATTTAAGCTAAGTTAACCCAGGAGGCTGAGATGACAAAACAGCTTCCTCCTTTCCATTCAAGGTCTTCAACCTGGGTTGTCTATAGCTCCGAATGTGCACCCAGTTCCTATTAATTTTAGTTGAGATTTCTTAAGACATGTGTCTCAGTTTGAAATTCACCCACAATGTTTGCATTAGGATTTCAATTCAGTGGCTGTGTTCAGCAGCTTACATTTGCAGTAATGGTACTGTTGGAAATGGCTCACAATTACTGGGTCCCTGTAGATTACCTGAGTTTTCCCTGCTGGGCTTTGAGTCACTTCTGCTGGGCTTCCTGACAAAATTGAACCTTTCTTATGTTAGCATTCTGAATCCATGGCATGTGTTTGACAGTGGAAGTCTTACAAATGATTGGTGGAAGAGCCCAGGAGAACACAACTTGACATCTAGGTTGAGCACAATGTTTGTCAGGCAGAAAATCATGCTTTTAATGTGAAAATTGGATCAAATTAACACAATATTCACTATACAAAACTCAAAGACGGCTGTGTAAGTGTGTTTTGATAATAGGCCTAAAGCCACATACTGGCCCAACCATCTCCTCCAGTCTTAAATTTGTTCACCTGGAGACGTGTGGGGCAGCTTCATTAAAGAGCTCAAATATATGTTTGGTTCCAAGGTAAAATGGATATAAACTAAGCAGTTATCAATTCAAGAGCTGTAATAATGTTCAGAGGAAAAGAACATCACCCCCTGATGTCAAAGCAAGAGGATCTCTGAAAAATGGAAAACAAACCAAGAATCAAGTTGACTATTGCTCTGACGCAGTCAGTATGGAACTTCATGTTACATACAGTCCCATGATTCCCTTTTGGGATCCTTTTATTATTTTATATGGTGCATAGAAGCATGGGGAGGTGTTCCCAGTCAGTGGAGGCCAGGTTTCTCCAACCTGGTGCCTGCCAGATGTTTTGGAATATAATTTACATCGTTCCTGACCTTAGGCTGCAATCCAAAGCTTCTGTAGAGTGAGTGATGCAGTTGATACTGGCATTAATTGGCAAATGGTCTGGCCTGGTAATATAAGGGATCTTGAAAATAACAGCACAATCCTAGGCACATCCACTGAGAATTAAGTCTATTGAATTCAGGGGCTTACTCCCAAGTAAGTGGGTTTAGGAATAATAATAATACCAAATTGTGAAGCTATACCTTGAGTGTTTTTCTAACTTTCTGAAAGGAGAATTCTATTCTTTCGGAGCCACTTTCAGGCCATAAACAGCACACCTATGGGAAAACTGAAAATTGTAGTAAACGAAAGCTTTACTATTTTAGGCCTAACTGTAAATTTTAAACAAGGAGAACAGCACTTAGGGATTTTTGAAATAATAACTGATTTATAGATGCTTATAAATAAATACATTTTAATAAAGTAATCACAGAGAGCAGGATCCAAGAAGCAATGTATGTATTCTGGAGGTTTATTAATTGTGGCAGTCCAAAAGTAAAATCAGCAATTCTCTCTTTCGTATGCAAAATTCCCTAAGAAGAACTAGGGGGCCCTTTGCACTCCAGGCAATGAGAAAGAATAAAATCAGAATAAAAAAGTATAGGAGTGCAAAAAACAACAACACTATTCTGAGGATAAGAAAGAAATGATGTTGATAGAGCAGATTTGATTTCCACTCATGTACATGTCAACAAAGAATTCAACAGAATCACCATGTTTGGGCAATTCAAATAGCTGTCCTGTCACTACTAATGTAAACGCTGTCAAACGGTTTCTCCATCTTTTAAATTGTGCAAGATTGATGCTCCAGTCCCATGCTGTGGAACACTCTTCCAGCAGAGATTCAGCAGGTGTTTGTGCTTTTGACTTTCAGGCATCTCTTGAAAACTACTTTTTTCCCTGATAGGCTTATGCAGTTGCATAGAATTTTCTTGAGCAACCCAGTTATGCTGATGATTGTCCTGTATTGCTTTTAATATATATTTTAATGGTTTTACACATGGGCTTTTTTTTTTTACCAGGAACTCAGCAAAAACGTGTTCCTTTACCTTTTAAAAATGTAATAACTTTTTTTGTTGTTAGCAGGGGGGGAGGGGAGGGGCTGGAACGGCTATACGCCCAATGTCTGAGCCAAAAAGCCACCTATATGCAATAAAGTTGTGGCCATTTCTAATCCAGATCATTGTATACTTGAGTTTATTAATCACATTTTACATTTAGCCACTGCCTGGTGGGGGGAGGTGGCACTGCAACTGGGCCCACAATAAACTTTGTGGTGAGTTCCCCCCACCTTTTTCAAGAAAGAAACACTGTTTTTTCATTGCATTATATTTTCTGACTGTGTGGTCTATCGGGTCCTCCCTTAAAGAGGGCATGTGTCGTGGTGAGACCTGGTAACCAAACCCTGTGTTGTGGGTGGGTATGTTTGGATAGCCACAACACCCAGTTGGTAGGTCCCTTAATGCAGGGTTTAATCAGGCCAATGGGACGCAGGCTAAACGGATCAAGGGACCTATATATACCCATGCATGTGACCTATGCTTCCTTTTTCAGTGTGTGCATCGGAACACCCGCCCACCTCTTCCTATATTTAGGGCTTGCGCGCTTGACCTTGCTATGCCGTTGTGTGCCGTCTGTCATTGGGACAGGGGCACGGCAGGAATTTTCCCCACTTGGCTGATTGGCTGGTGCCATTTGGGTTTCACCTGCCGTGTAGCAGATCATCACAACTTGTAAGGTTGCGGACAGGCTCTGGTTCAGGTGAGAGGGATAGGGGAATGCTCTCACCATCCCTATGTGAAGGGTATTCTGTTAAAGGAATCCAGGGACTCGATGGTTTGGTGAGGGGCTTGTGCCCGTGCCTGAGTCCAGGGGGACATCTGGGTGGTGAACATAGTCTGTTCCCGGCTTTCTGCCTATCCGGGTGTTCACCCTAGGCTGACATGTGCTGGTGCCCTGGGTCAGCGCTGCCTGCAAGGGTGCAGGGAGCTAGTCGAACCAGAGCCTATGCAACCACTCACTTGCTGTAATCAATAAAGTTGTGGCCTAAATTCTGCCAAAAACCAAACCAAAATTTGAGTCTTGTCCGAATTTATTTAAGGGGGAGGTTTAAAGGTCTGAATACGCAAATGAATACTTTTATACATACATTCATACATGTCTTGATTAACTGGAACTAGCCATTTCCAGAGCTGTTCTCACACACCCATTCACATGTTCGCTGACTAGTGAAAGGACACTCAAAGACACACCAGCTAAAGTCAGTGTGCCCCTCTGACTATGTCACCAGCAACTGCCCATTCAGCTGAACAAGTGAAAGGTGCCCTTGTGCATCTCCATGCATTTGGAAACCCCAATAACATGTCACTGTGTTCAACCGAATGCACAAATATCAGGTAGCATGGCCAGTGAGATGCACCACTGGGGTATGTGGCAAGCCAGCATGGTTCTGCTGTGTCTTCATGCATTCAGTGAAATCGTTTTTGTGAAAAGGGCTCTGGTTAAGGACAATTCTGCCTTCTCCCACGAACCTCAAAGGCCACCTTCTCAAGCCTTGAGAGCCTTTTGGGAGGCCTGTTCCATGTGCCCTCGATGAATGATGATAGGCAGGGAATCGTTATGACCTTTTCAGTAGTGGCACCCCACTTATGAAATAGCCTTCTTCAGTAGGTTCACCTGATGCCACACTTGTAGTATTTTCAGTGCCAGATGAATACCTTTCTGTTTTAAGTAAGTTAAGTAATCTGGGCTTCTGTTTTTAAATCTGTTTCCAATTTGGGGTCTATGGTGGGTTCTGGGGTTTGTATGTTTCTTTGTCTCTTTGTTGCCCCCCCCCCATTTTTCATGGTTTACTTTCACATAAAAAGAACAAGTGAGACCCCAAAAGATACTTAAGCTATAACTTTTTCAGTGGCAAGCCAGCAGCATAATATCTGGCTCCAAACCTAGAGAACATGCTGGAAGACGTGCGGAGAAAAGTGACCAAGATGATAAAGGGTCTGGAATCCAAGCCTTGTGAGGAATGGTTGAGCCTGGAGAAGAGAAGATTGCAGGATAACATGATGGCCATCTTCAAGTATCTAAAGGGCTCTCACACAGAACATGAAGCAAGCTTATTTTCTGTTCCTCCAGAGGGCCTGAACCAATGGATTCAAATGACAAGAGAGGAGATTTTGACTAAATGTTAGGAGGACATTTTGACAGTAAGAGCTGTTTGAAAGTGGAACTGACTCCCTCGGAAGTGGTGGACGCTCCTTCATTGGAGGTTTTTAAACAGATGTTGGATGCCCACGTTTTACATACCTTTAGAATAATTAGGATCTCTTTTACTTTACAATAGAGTGTGTAAATGTATCAATGATTGGGTGCTGCCTGTATATGATCACTTTCTAACTCACTGTTTAAAGGCAAGACACTATCTTTTCCTTGTAATAAACCAATCTTTTGACAGTTTCTTGGTATGGAAAGTTCTTTATTGGGGATAAAGGTAAAAGGAACACCTGCTAAAGTTGCATTTTGGGGTCATCTGCATGATACACATGTGGGTTTCAGACATCATTACAGGAGAGGTTAAAAGAAAATCCAGATTGAGGGAGTGGAAAGTATGGGAAGGTGGTGATTTGGATGAGAACGTCATATGGACAAAAGAGAATGAATGGGGATACAGGAAGCTTGCTGTCCACGTTAAACAACAATATAGATGAGCCCATAGATTCAGACTGAGATTGAATTCATTATTACAATTTTTCAAGATATGTAATAATTATTGTACAACCTGTGTACAATGAAATTAAATGAGCCTCCCTACCCCACCCAAACAAACACTCACTCTCTTATCAAACAACACACCACCTCACAAGTCAATTTTGCTATGTTGTTTTCCATTCAACAGCCTAACAGCCCAGATATAAGCTATTTTTTAGCCTGTTGGTACGGCTGATTATACTTCTATAGCTCCTGCCTGAGGGTAGAAGATTAAAGAGGTGATGACTGGGGTGTGAGTCATCCCTGAGAATTTTTCTCGCTCTCCTAAGGCAATGATCCCTTGCGATGTCATCTAGCAGACTCGAGGGACAGCTCATTATATCACGTGCTATATTCACCACCCTCTGTAGACACTTTCTGTCCGTGGCTGTCAGGCCAGCATACCGCACTGTAATATGTGTCTAATTCTGAACATAATCTGAGGTGAAAAAACTACTTGGGGTGGAAGAAATACACAGCTGAACATGGTGGTTTTTTCCACGTATACCACAATAGTTCTTGATAAATGATTCATGAAATCTATAGATAGCAGTGGAAGAAGATTAGCAGGCAACATAAGAGATTAGGTCCACCTATCATTAACTCCTACTCATGTCCAGTAAAAGCTATATGATTTCACAGAACTTGCTAAAAGCAGCAATCAGCTATGCTTTACAAAGCAGGTGTTGTAAAAAGCCACCTGAGAGCTCTCTCCAAGCATCACACGGAAATCAGCATTCACACAGTGGAGAAAGGTATAAAATCAAAAATTCAATGGTTTGAATTAGATGCTTCCCCCCCCCCCCCCGTTAGTTGCTATTCACATAATGCCTTGCTGGTTATTCAGTGTGGTTGCTATCTGAGATACAAACAGTGACTGCATTAGAAACCACACTTCCTTTGAATGTTTTCATTTGTTTATCACTAATAATTCTGCTGCTGTGTGAAGTGTTGCAGATTAATGTACAATCCTGCTCTCAAAATTCCAAATAACTTAAAGAGAACTGCAATGTTTCCAGTGAATAGGCCTGCACTGTACATGGCATCTAAATAAACATGTTGGACAAAAAGATGTCTGTGCTAAGTATCTAATACTTAGCCTGCAATCATCCTTTTTGTGAAGTGATTTCACATGGCAACTTACTTTTGGAAGACCTAATGTCACAGTGTACTTTTTAGTAGGGTGGTTCGTTGTTCAAATCTTCTTGTGAACATTTACTATGATGCTAGAAAACACAGTTACCATTTCTCAGCATTCCTTCCAAAAATATTTGCTTCTTCATTTCAATTGCCCCCAGGTGCCTTGACTTCTATCACCATCACATACCGTCAACGACATCATCAAACAGCTAAAGCTGACTGGCTATGTAACATCTGGCACCATCACTTTTACACTGCAATGCCAGATTGTGTTAATCCAAAAATGGGGGAAGAAGAAACGGACAGTGTAAAATCTGGTACTGAAAAAGTATAAAGCAGGGGAAACAATGAAACCTAAGGGCACCAGAAAACATTGTTTATTTGCACAATGTGATTTTAGTGAGAAATGCCCATTTTGCCAGAATCATTAGTTTTTATTTGAACATTGATTGCAGATTGGTAGGGAGCCTAACCTTTTATTTATTTATGTATGCAACAACCTACTGTGTTTGAGCAAAGGAAGGATAAGAGTGAAGGATCTAAGTTTTTAAGAAATAGTGCTATTGCAATTCCCACTTTTACCCCCACTCTCAATCTCTTTCTGTCTTCTGTATTTTGGAATGGTTAAAAAGCTTATATTGTCATGAGTTGGCTTTGATCTCTTTCTGCCAGCTGACAGCTTCTTGTTAATTTATGCCACATTTGCCTAAAGCCGAGATTGTCAACTCAGTGTGTGGCACTTCAGCCGCTCAGGTCCCATTAGGATGAATGAAAGATGCAGAAACCAAAGCTTTTTGAACCAAATGGAAACTGGAAGGAATGCAAATGATCAACTTATATTTATCCAGAGAGGTAAAGGTTCTGTGCACGCTGGCCATCAATTCACATTACGCTCCTCACAAATTGAATTCACTTTGATGGGACTGCAATGGCCAAAGGCTACTCCACATTATCAGCACCTTTGGATGATATAAGTGCAAAGGTTTACACTGGAAGTTTCTTTGGTAGATATAAATGCAATGATTTGATTCAGATCCTTGCCAAGTGGTTTACATAATGCATGTCATAGCCTGAATTTTTCCAGGCTTTTCATTCATTGTGAGCATACACACAGTTGAGGTTATAATGCAGGCAAAGTTTCTGGCATAGGAGCCCAATCCTAGGGACCAAGGTCCCTTCAGCTTCCCCAATAAAATATTTGAGGGCACCCCCCAAGTTGATGGGCACTGCAATTCAAATGTTGTGTGTGTGTCGTGTCTTGTGATTGATTATGTGGGGCGGTGCTCACCTGGGTCCCCCTAATATTTTACTCAAGTTGACACCCCTGGTTCCTGGTTTTATTATCACTGACCACAATAGCTTCTCCTGAATCCAGAAACTATCACAGGGTTTGAAAAATATATACCGCTGGGATTGTTTTTGCTTTCTTCTCATCCATTAGTCAGAAATAACCTTAAAATGAGCACATATTTCCCAACCCCACCTTGAAAGAGGTGCTTAATGAAGATGCAGTCTTCCTTTCTTCTTCTTTTTACTAAATCTGTTTGGCTTGCCATTTTTTTTGCCGCTGACATTCAAAACCTGCCCTCAGGGCTCACAACTTAAACCAAAATTGATGTGCTAGAGCGGGGAGGCGGGAAAGAAACGGGAGAGAGAAAAATAACAACCCAGAACTAAGCTAACTGGCATTCCCCTTGGGAAGTGCAGTGAATCAATACTGCACTGGGAGAAATGAAAGCATTGGAGTAGGGAAAGAAACAGCAGTCTTTAATAGATGAAGTAGATTATAGGAGCCCCAGTCGAAAGCATTTTCTTCACACTGGAGTACCAAGGAGTTCTTCATTGCCCATTGAGTTCTCAGGGTTCTGTTGAAGTCAGACTTTCCTTTACCATTGTATTCTGGTAAGAACGACTTGGGGTTTCACTTTTACAATACCCTGTTGTAAAAGCATCCACAGCACCTCAGGTTCATAAAGTGCAAATGGCTACTTGCTTTGCAGGGGTTGAGGAATTCAAAAGAAGGGTGAACACATTCTGTCAGGTATAGTAAACCCCCTTGCTTATATCATTCAGGCAAGGCCAAGGTGGAGTACTTAATGGCTGCTACAAATCTATATGTGAGCCCTCTCAGAGGAAGTGAATGAAAAGGAAGGAGTTGTTATTCCTGTGACAGGTCATGGCACTCTCTATAGCGAAGATGCATTAGACAAACTATCTGTTCTCCAGTTCTCAAGGGCCCCCAGATTGTTACAAGTCATTTTGGAGAGATTCACTCTCACCAGGGGGAAGTGCTGCGGTCACAACAGGTTGTTGTTTATGCCTTGCACACCCTTCTGTACTCAGAAATGAAAAGGAAGGATAACAACTCACAACAATACAGTTTAACATCCTAACAATTATGACAGTTAAAAGATCAATGAAAACAAAGAATGAAGTTCAAATTCAAGCAAACTTGCCTAAGCAAGTGCGTCTCCAAGAGCTGGAGGAATGCCCACACTGATGGAGCCTCTCATATTTCAGCAGGAAGGGCATTCCATAACATTGGTGCCACCAGTGTAAAATCCTCCTCACTTTCTACCAAAAGCCAATCATCATTGTCCTTGGGCAAAACTAACTGGGTTCCATTTGCTGATCATAATTTGCTTAGACGACAGTGGAGAAGAAGACAGTTTTTCAGAGTTGGTCCAGAGTTGTTGAGGGCTTTATATGTAAGTAGTGGAATGTCTAAAGTGGCATTGTGACTAATAGGTAACCAGTGCAGAAGCTGCAGTACTGGCTTGACACATGCCTGATAAGGAGCACTATTCACAACCTGGGCCACAGCATTCTGCCCCAGCTGCAGCCTCCAGACTAACTGCAAGGAAAGCCCCATGTACTCCAAATGTGAGGTTGCTAATGTGTGTCACGATGGCCAAATTATCCCTGTCCATGAAAGGGTGCAGTTGATACACCAGTCAAAGCGGGTGACAGGAGCTCATAGGCACAGAGGCTACCTAGACCTCCACAGGTGAAGATGGCTCCAAAGGTGGTTCCTCAGTTGTGAATCTCTGTCTTCAGAGGAAGGGAATTGGTTCTTTATTGCTATGCATTAAGAATTACATTAAAGAAATATTGTTTGTGTGTGTGTGTGTGTGTGTGTGAGAGAGAGAGAGAGAGAGAGAGAGAGAGAGAGAGAGAGAAAGGCACTCCAAAGCTTGAAAGAAAGATATTGACAACAAAACTGAGGGATTTACAAAAGTTTAAGTACACAGCTTCTGTCATTTGGGACTGATTACTATGGTTGCTTCCAGAAAAACGTGTTTAACGAGCAATCAGACTGATCTGTTTGCCGAAAGATTAGACAGCTATTTAATGAGTGTTCTTCCTGATCTGTTTGTGAAGCGATTAGATGATGTTTGGTCAAAGCAAGTGCTACCCCACACTTCCCAGTGCATTTCCACTTCTCTTTCCTTATCGCTAAAAGTCCAGTCTTTTGCCGAATTGTGTTTGTTTTGCAAGACTTCCAAACTAGCTTTGATTGTGCAGTCTGAATTTTCTGTTACGAATCCCACCTGAAAACAGTGAGAGTTTGGAAGTGTGTTCCAGTCCAGCTTAAAGGATGGATGGAATCTGATTCTGTCTGATCTGCTCACAGAATGGCTTTTGCTTTCCAGTTAGAGGAAAATCAGGCCAATATCTTCTGGCATCTTGCTTGAAGGTTCTTGGTGGGTAATCACACGTCAGACTTCTCACTCTGCAAATTCTATCTCATCTCCTCTTTTGTTTTTGTCTGCAGTGCCTTTTCACTCATAAATTGAGACCCTGTTGTTTTATTCAACAGAGTTTGGCTTCATATTGTTTAATAGAGAGCACCCTATGCTGGTACCCATTGATTTATTGCCCCCTCCATGCAGATTAGTCTGTTGTAAATATATTTCCTCTCATTTCAAGAAAAGAAAACCTGTGTTTCAAAAATGACAAGTGCTATGCGCTTTACCCTGCAATGCATTATGTTTTGACTAAGCGAATCTTCTGTCCAAAAGCCCATATTATTGTGATGGATAACAACACTGTATATTTCACAAGAGAAAGGCGAACAGACTGACTGACTCAATTTATGGTGAAGAGGCAGGAGTAAACAATAAGGAGTGTTCTTTTATGTAAGTGTCACATCGTAAAAAGAGAAATTACTATATGCAACTTTTCAAATGACGACATGGTAGTAGGTCTCCACATACTTGGAAGCCACCCTAGATTTCTTCTTGGTTGAAGTTAGCAGTCAGTATTTTAAAGGCAATGGGGAAAAGTAAGAAGAGTAAATATTTACTCTTACCCCAGATCTTTCCCATGTTAAAGGTAAAGGGACCCCTGACCATTAGGTCCAGTCACGACCGACTCTGGGGTTATGGCGCTCATCTCGCTTTATTGGTCGAGGGAGCTGGCATACAGCTTCCGGGTCATGTGGCCAGCATGACTAAGCCGATTCTGGCTAACCAGAGCAGCACACAGAAACACCATTTACCTTCCCACCGGAGCGGTCCCTATTTATCTACTTGCACTTGACGTGCTTTCGAACTGCTAGGTTGGCAGGAGCAGGGACCAAGCAAAGGGAGCTCACCCCGTTGCAGGGATTTGAACCGCCGACCTTCTGATCGGCAAGTCCTAGGCTCTGTGGTTTAACCCACAGCGCCACCTGCATCCCTCTTTCCCATGTTACATGGTGACAAAATCAATTTCTAATAAGAAGGAAGTAATAACTAAAGGATATTGGTCACTTGCATATGTTTTAAATACTGTGGTTAGATGCTGGTGGGAGATACTTTGAGTATCTCCTTTAGTCGCAATATTCTTGCTTTTTCAAGAAAAAGACTGATGTGCATCAGGTGAAAACAGGCAGGTACACAGGAGACATGAACAAAGACAGGACTGTGGGTCGAATAAGAACACTACTTTATTCAATGTGGTACATTGAGGTTTCAGAAGAAAATAGGGAGGATAAATTACCCTCCAGCACATCCTAAAGTGCTCAGACATTTAGTATTTGTTTTATTTTATGTGCTTATATACTGCTTTTTGTCACAAATGACCTCAAAGTGCTTTGCACCACGATCTTCTTATATTAAGTTTTATGATGGTGCTTCAGTTCTTGCATGTAGAATTTCTAAGAATTGTTAGTTGCTTTTGAGGAAGATTCACCCTGTTTATTTTGAATGTAATTTAAATTGGTGAGTGAGGGCCAATTAATTGAAAGGAATTTAATTTGGGACAGGATCTCAGTGGGAAATTAATTGGGGGTAAATTAACTGACAAGGAACAACTTATTTGGGTGATCCAAGGTGATGTATAAACTAGTTGAAGAATTGCTACTGGACTACACTAAGGACTCAGCTACGTTAGTCAAAAAACAGTGTTTTGAATGCATTATAAAGATGCAACAGCAGATGGTGCGGGAGAGCAAAAGAAATTATTTGCTGTTTCCCATAGCGTGTTTCTCTCTTTTGTTATAACAATTAAATTCCTGACTTGTTTATAGAGGTTTTTCCCCTGTGTGTAGATCCACCCTCAGGCTATAAATAAGTGCCCAGGCCTATGAGGTAAAAGAGTAGATGCAAATTTAGCAATGATTACTAGAATTTATTTAATTTCTAATTTTTCACCTATGCTTATACATTCCTCTTTCGTTTTTGGTTTTGGGTGGTACATATCTTCATTTTTTTGGGCAATGTGTAAGCTGCTAGCTTACAGTCACCCTAAGTCCACACAGGGCACAAAACATAGGCCCTAAGGGCTGTTACTACTATTTCACCGCTTTGTTCATATCCTGGCAGAACAGGTGCTTTGGGCCCTCTAGGCTATACCTCACCTCCCACTGCTACCTCCCTCTCTTTAGTCTCTACACACCTCACAGGCCCAAGAACAACTGCAAATGAGGCCAATGGAGACAGGAAGTAGGGCTTATATAGCTCCAGCTTGTCCCACCGCATTGACTGTTGGGCTGGCATAGTTGACATCTACATGTCCTGCTCCCATCTGTGACCAGGTAAAACTTTGTTTTCCCTTTTGCTTTGGAAGGTGGAAGATGGAGCTGTATTGTAGCTTCCTGATTACTTTGTAAGCTAGCGAGTTTCATTTTAAAACACGCTGGGTTATATTTGCAGCATATTACAGAAGTGGGGCTTGAGTCTGAGCTAAACGAAAGTGAATGCCAGAAATTAGATCTCAGCAAGAAATGCAGCCAGTTGCTTGGAACATGCACCTTCATTTCCTATGGATGTCACATAGATAAACATCCCTGGACAGATTAGGCATTATTTACCCTTGCTTTTCCCGCCGCCCACTACATATGTGTAAATGTATTCCTTCTGGGTTCCGTTTTTTATCTCATTAATGCAATTGGAGCATGTAACTCCAATTAGCCTTAATGGCAGGTGCTTGTGGGGCCTTAAGGGAAGATGATACTCCTGCTAATTTAATTCCTTTCTGGCACAGAGGAGCTAGCTTTATTATGGTAGGGGAAGTTGCATGAATGTCTGGCTGCCTTCACTAGCAAATAATATCATCTAGACAGTGCTGCAAAGAAAGGGAGAGCAGTATAAGTAGAGAGTTATGTAGGTGATGTAAAGAACAACAACAACCCTGTGTTTATTTCTAACCTGGGGACAGCATATCATGTTTAAGAATCAGGAAAGAGGAAGATGCAGTGTCTCTTTTAGGAATCATTAAGATTTACTACACAAGAGCTGAAGAAGTTCCTTGAGGCAACCTTTTTCCGATGACCTCCTGCGTGTGATAGTTCATGTTCTGAACAGTGGGGTAGGAAAAGGCATTCTTTTTAATGATCTTATTTCAAAGAGAGGAGTATGTATGACTACAGAGAGAGAGTAGGGGGGAAGCATTCTTACAGAAGATTTAGGATGTCTATTTTTTAAAGGAATGTGTGTTGGTGTGATCTTTGGTTTTGCCCTTTCTGACCTTTAGCAGATGAGGACAGAGAGAGTTGTATTAGGCGATTGTTGCTTGCTGGAGGCACTCTCTCTGGAAAAGGTGTAAAGGTAAAGGACTCCTGGACTGTTAAGTTCAGTCAAAGGCAACTATTGGGTGCAGCGCTCATCTCGCTTCAGGCCAAGGGAGCTGCCGTTCGCCTGCAGACAGCTTTCCGGGTCATGTGGCCAGCATGACTAAACCTCTTCTGGTGCAACAGAACACCGTGACGAGTGCTAGAGCGCATAGAAACGCTGTTTACCTTCCTGCCTCAGCCATACCTATTTATCTATTTGCCCTGGTATGCTTTTGAACTACTAGGTTGGCAGGAATTGGGACAGAGCAAAGGGAGCTCACCCCATTGCATGGATTTCAACCTTCCAATCTTCTGATCGGCAAGCCCAAGAGGCTCAGTGGTTTAGACCACAGTGCCAAGACCCTGGAAGTGACTGAACTATTGTGCTTAAGAGAAATATGAAAGGGTTATGGGGTGAAATAATACTCCTTCTATCCAAATCCTACTTTCTTCCTAGGGTTACCAGCTCTACTCTCCCACCAGGTTCTCTTTTATTCTTATAGTTGCTCACTTGGCAGAGAAATCAGAAGATAGATAGATAGATATATGATAGATAGTTGATTTTCTTTCTTGCAACAAATATCCATCATCATTACTAAACATTCATTTTTCCAATTTTCCCCCTCCCTGTTGACTTCCCTCAACCTCCATTTCTGGTTTGTTACATCAAATGGTACAATCTACTGTTTATATATGATGCTATGTTTTCCCATTGTTATATTTCTTGTCCTCTGTAAATAAAATTGTAAATGTTTATTTAAATCCTGCAGGTGAGTCCATGTTTTTTGTTGTTTCTGCAAATATGTTGTAAAGGGTTCCCATTCTTTTTCAAAGTCACTATTGTTCTTTTCACGCAACTTGTCTGTTAATTTTGCTAACTCTGCATAATTCACCAACTTTTCTTGCCACTGTTCTTTGGATGGTACTTCTCCGGTCTTCCAATTTTGTGCTATTAACATTCTTGCTGCTGTTGTGGCAGAGAAATCAGAAGTTCTAATAGAAATGGCCACCTCTTTGGTCTCTAACTGCCTGTCCTCAGATAGAAATCTCAGCACATGGGACATAATTCTTGTAATCAAGAAATATTTCTTGTAATCATTGTATATGTCAAGATGACATCATTCTAATGAAAAAAAATTCCTTCCAGTAGCACCTTAAAGACCAACTAAGTTAGTTCTTGGTATGAGCTTTCGTGTGCATGCACACTTCTTCAGATCACTCATATTTCTTGCATGAATGCTACAAAAACTGCCACTCACATCAGTGTCAGTTGAAGTGACAATTAGTTCTACAAGTGCAACTTTCCCTGGACAGTCGGTCCTTACCTGCCTGCAGTTATAGTCAAGATGGAGACTGAGAGTCAAGATGTGGCCGTTTGAAGGCAAAATGATCTGGAGCTCCCTGGTAACAAAGTTGAAACCATTACAGTATCTTTCTTCAAGTGGAATCAGTTCAAATGACTGAAATCCATATTAGGTATAAACTTTCCAATGTGATAGTTTACTCCCACTTAAAAATCTGCTGGGCCTTGATTTTCCAGGGGAAACACAATCCTGCGTGAATGCCTGGAACCCCCTGGAATCTTTCTGCGTCTCGGCAGAGATTGAGGATGGTGTGTAACAATATTTTGAAGTCCTTTCTCTTTGGAAAGACATTTGATATGGCCTGAAATGCAATTTTATACTGTGCTGATCTTATAGGATCTTACTCCAGCCCAATTTTTTTTATTGCTTGGTAAACTGCCTTGGGTCTATGTTTTAGAGCAGGGGAAGGAAAACCTTTTAAGTCCAAGCACTGCAAGCCCTTGTGAGGAATTTTCCATTGTGCCAAATGATAGTGGTGGGCGAGGACACACACAAAAAACACAAACACCTCTCCATCCTGGTAAGAGGCATTATCACAATTCAAGGACACATTCCAGCCAGGCTCAAGCACTCCAGGAATATGTGGAGCAGGACCAGAGAAAGTGTATGTCCTATGGAGGGCAGGTGTCCTAGAAAAGTGCCAAGGGCCAGATAAGGAAGCCTGGAGGGCAGCATACACACGCACAAGGTTTCCCACCCTGTTTTAGGACAATGAAAGTATGACATGCAAAAATGTAGTAATAAATGAACAATGTTATTATAGTTAATTTAAAATGGAAGGTGGTAGTTGACCTAACATCTGCACCGTGAGATTATTTCATGCTGTGCCAGTGACCTAAATCTTAAATCCTTCTTCCAGAAGCAGCTCAGTTCCTCCTTCACAATTTGCCTCTGTGTGAAGTGTGTGTGTCCAGGATAGCAGTAAATCCCAACAGAACCCTTTATCTTGGGCCAGCTAAGGGTGAGTTCACTCACTATCTTAATCATATGGTATAATTTCACTTACGATCTGCTAACCTGAATATGTGGAAATGCTAGCATCTGTCTCCACATGGTGAGTCACCACAGATCATTGCCTCTTGCCACCTCAGGCACATTATCCAGTTGGGAACCAAGATATGAAGTGATAAGAAGCAATGATCCATGTAGACTCACCAGGTAATGATTGATGTTAGTAGCTTGACTATATGAGTTAGCTGTAAGCCTGTCACCTCAGAGAAATTCAGAGATTGGAATATGAATATGTTAATAAAGAGACACTGTGATCTAGGGATAGAATCATCTGAATGCAAACTTCAAGTATACATAGAAGCCGTTGGAAACTGGAAGTTCATACTCTGATGTTGACACTGAAGTATTCTGTCAGTTCACTCTTTTCCCCTCAGATATCAGCCCTTCACTCACTTCCATCCAAACTTCTTGAAAAAGCATAGGGCCAAACATCATATTTGGACTTGGGGAATGGGCAGCTGTGCAGGAACAATGTGGAACAGAGAAGTAGTGGGCAGAGAAAGGGTTAAGCACCGACCACTGCTTCTCCTCATATAACCCCTTCCCTCCAGAGTGGCTTTGTCTGAGGCAACTTTATTGAAGACCTGTGTACACTGTAGCTGGTGGGTAGGGAGTGCAGGAGCAGGCAGGAAACCAGAAGCAAGTTGGTCCCTTCTGCCATTCCTCTGTGTCCA